>NC_133209.1:21771194-21873694 GCF_958299795.1 Porites lutea | reverse complement strand
ACCGCTTTGGGTTGATTTGGTTGTAGTATTAGACATTTTTCCAACCGTTTTGATGAAACGCACTTGTGACTGGGTAGAGTCATTTCCAGAATTGTTGATGGTGAAAGACACAATCATTGCTTCGGTTTTTCTTCAACAGCTGGTGTAAAACACGATGTTTCAGATTAATAATCATACGATGAATTAGAATATTTAGCAGCACTAGTTCTTGAAACGGAGAGGACTGCATAGGTGACATTTGCATTCACTTGCAGGCTATATTTGGGAATGAGATACCCGATTTATCGGCGAACGAGTTAAAAAATAAACAAGATGAGAAAATGTATTTTGCGGCTAACAGGGAAAAATGAGAAGGACTAGGAGGAGGAGGAGTACAAATTATTTTCCCTTCATTGTAGTGGAACTTAAGCGCGAATGTCTGTAAAAATCGAGCAACCGGCGGCCACGGTCAAGAATTAAATTTCGCTCATATCTTGTCCATACATACTTATTAGTAAGTATCTAAACGTAGTGTATTTTTATTTTTCATTTTTTTTTTTTTTTCGAAAGGCCGCTTGGATTTGGAGAAAATCGACAAAATCAATTTTCCTGGTTGGCGACTTGAAATAACCAAAATTTGAAGCAAAATGAGGCAGTCTCAAAACTTCGCTCGCACGCAATTTATAAAGGGTTTTAGCCCTAGAATGCCGGTTAATTCTTATCTTAACGATAATGTGGAACGTAAACAATTTTGTTTTAGTTTTGGTTCTTTTTCAACTCAACGAAGTTTAAATTTAGACCTAAAGTCGCAATTCAATTTTTAGGCATGTGCTACACTTTGGTTTTTCCTGAAACTCAAGCTATAAGTTAGTTAAACATTGTACTAAAACATATGCAAGAACTGGCTTGGGTAATTTAATTTGCGCTTCAGACGAACCTTCTGAACTTGAACAAATTTTGAGTGAAATATGATACATTTGCATAATTCACCAACGGCTTGCTGTTGCCGAAAGGGATCATTGGCATTTCTTGAGAAGAAACCTGATGTACCTCTATAGTACGATAGTTAATTTGCTAACATGCAATAGAAATTAACTTACCGTTATAGTTTGGGGCACTTGTTTTCTTTTTCTACTCTCGAGCTCCAAAATTCTGCTAACGCTAAGGCATTTTGTAATTTGACCTCTAACGAGAGGTCATTTGAGATGGGCCAGGTTATTAAAATGTCACTCAAACCGAATGACCGTTATGATCTAAATTCTTAAGGTGGTTGAACAAAATATTTCACGAGACAAATATCTTTTTAAGACATTTTCGGCGATTTGAAAGATGTTCTTACCATTGCGAATCCCTGTGCCCCATGATAATTTTGTTAAATCTATTTAAAGTTCGCGCGCGTGCCGCGTAGGTTATTTTTCTCTGTTGTTTCCGTGACCCGCGTGGTCTACTTTCACGTGAACGTGACATGTTTCGCCGCCAAACATTTGAAGTTTGACAGCCATCATAGAAATTAGCGCCAGGAGCCGATACTAATCGGCTCCTGTTGTTGACGTATTTTTTATCAGTGCGTTCCGCTCATAATTTAGGAATGAATTTCATTTACAGAGGGAATGCAGTATTGGAGTCAAAACTCCACTTTGAGATGAAAGATTGAGATTTTCTAACGGCTGGTAGCCATTTAAAGTAACGAATGGTGAATTCTGACACACCGTGAAAGCCAAAGGCAAAGGTTATCACGCGCGAAACACGAAACCTTTAATAGGTGGCTGGCTTTAATTGTTTTTGCAAATGTGTGTGCAAGATATTTTTTCTCTTTTTCCAGGAATGTTTTTCTTTTAGAAACAGTACATTTACTTTTAAGAATTATTCTTGCGAGTTTCAAACTGCATTACTTCTTAACGCCTAATACTTGCGATGAATATTTCGCCCTGCGAACACAGATCAGGTCAGATGCCTCAAGCTGTCAGACAATCGCTAACCTGGATGCCAGAGACTTTTTATGCGCGGTTTCCGGTTTCGGTCAATTCTTTATAGTGAGCGGTGTGCCCACATCTGTCTAGCGCCCGCTCAAAATTCAAATGTTTGGCGGCCAAACATTCACGTTTGAACCCAATTTGAACCAATTTTCTCGTTACGTGTCCACGGTTGGATCTAAACGAAGGTATCACAACGCGCGGGTGTGCGTGGATGTCGCCGGAAGAGACAGTTGTCGTTTTTGTACAATGTTTTTATACTGATGTAGCGCAGACCTCAATTAGCAATTTCCGTCGAGTCGGAACCGCTTCCACAAACCAGGACGGTTTTGCTCTTCGGTAGCTACTCTGGCCGCCAGATTTTTCCACGTAGAAATCTTTTGACTCTCGTCGGCGAAAGTAATACCAAGTTTGCACGTCATATCGCTTGCCGCGTGTGATCGGCAGTGAAATGAATTACCCGCCAAGTTTATAATTACATGACGCCACTCAAACCGACCAGTAAGGTGGCGTCCTTAAAATAACCACGCAGGATGACACAGAACCAAAAATAGATTGAAAATAATTTTCATGGAAAGAGGGTCATGTATGAAGGATCATTCTCTCTTGGTTACAACATACAGGGAGGAAGTGTGAGAAGACAAGTAGTCAGGTGTTGCGTGACAACGAACACCATCCTTCGAACGGAAAACAAAACTGTTTATACATTTCTTTGATGTTTCCAAAGTTACTTGTTCAATTATGCAACAACTGAAAGGTTGCATAGTCTGGCTGCCAACAGTACTTGATTTAAAAGTGTAAAGTGGTGGTCAGTTTTCGGACACCTGCGTGTGTGATAAAAGCATTGACTATTAAGGAATTTGGAAAACATCAAAATCATACACCCTACCAGTACACACGAACACTGAGTAGGTTTTAAACTTTGGACAACCTGGTTAAATGATCTCGGAAGCGTTTTTTGTTTTGAGTAAAGAATCACAATAAAAATCACGTTATTTCATATGTATATTTTGGGGAAGGGTGGCTCTGAATCTTACTTGGGTACTACCTGGTAAGACTCCGATGGAAAGGCCGTTGAGGGGATAGAAGAATCCATCGAAAGGGTTACGCTGTAACTCTTGCTCAAGGATGTTAGGTAAGCAATTCACTCTAAGCCCTGTCTCCCCCTTTTCAAATGATTGCACAGGCTAACCAGCATCAAAAACTTACATTAGCACACGCAACTAAGAAAATATTGCAAAGTAATTGGGGAAATGCTATCCAGGCAGGGCGGCCGTGTGGAGTGGTAGATGACGTAGCGCTATTTTCAAGTCTACAAACCTCTCCTTGAGTGTGAAGCCTTAAGGCATGAGTTTCAGTTTCTAGTATCGAATATATACAATGAAAGAAACCTGGGGTCTAGAACGCTGACCTGTTCGTCTCTCATGGTGAGGTCTCTTAGTGCAAAATATAGGCCGGATCGTTACAGACGTGACAAAAGTGTCAAATTTGGCACAGAGCTTCCTTAGCACCTGCCAATTAATACTGGAGGGGGTGCCCGTTACAAATGGTCCTAATTACAGATAAAAGAGGGGGGGTTAACTTTCACTTATAACAGCAGATTGGGTTCCCTGTGGTGAGTACTCTTCTTGTTTGATTTGGCTAAAAAACATTTGTTTCAAATTTTTAGGTTTTTAATTTGGTAATGTTTAGTTGTTGTCACACTATTCAAAGTAGTTTTAAGTGTACATAATACTGACTAGTGCCCAGTTCCCACACGGTAAGTGTGGCCATGTTCACTGTGCGGCTATCAGTGCTAAGACTTGCCAGTGATAATACCATTACATATTAATTTCAACAGATCACAAAGCCAGCTTTCAAAGATGTCATACAATAGCATAAAACCCAAATGTATCACTTCCTGCCACATGAACGACCTCATGAACCGTAACTGACAACGCACCCACTTTGTAATTGTAAAACTACGATTAGACTATAATTTGCTTCGTTGGTAACCCTGTCCTTGAGATAATGATTAAAACATGTCAACCTCGTCCTCCGGGGGCAAAGGAGGAGCAAGAGTGGCATAGTTGGTTAGTGCGCAGCCTTCGGTACGCAAGGTCCCGAGTTCGAAACCCGGTGTCAACACATCCATATTTCAACTTTGCTCCTTTCTGTGTAGCTTTGACTAGGTTTAAATACCCTTGAAACGCAACATTAATGGAGAGAGGGGACAAAAGGAGCGCACCGTCGACCTCAAGGTTATCAGTTATTATTGAACTGTCACGAGTTATTGACGTAAAATGTGGTCGCTTTACCTTTTTCTACCTTTTTATTAAGCCCTTGGGACGAGGTTGTAAAACATCCCTCTCCAAGAATTTTTAACACTCTTTATGTTTTACACATTTGCATCTAAAAAGAAGTGTATGAGGTCCCTGCATGCCTTAACACCTGTTGGGAGCTCATTCACTTCAGAGCCCTCGCACCAGAGTGTTAATGTAGGTCTATACGATCTTTCAAAAAAAGGGAGGTCTTCGCGTGCGTTAAACCTTACAAACAAACTAACTTCAGAAGAGCTGAAAGTTACTGGAACAAGGTCTCTTTTAGCCAACCAATGATGCATCATTTATGAAAATGAATGTAATTTGTTTGATGCAATTAGGAGAATACTCCGTGGTTACGAAATGTTACGATCATGAATTCCTTAAGAGCAATCCAATTACCAACTTTTCACAAAATAATGCTGTGGAAAATTACAGAAAATACCAAAGAAAGCAAGTCTCAACAATAATTGTGGCCTGGTCCCTTATAATAATGGAGTGGTTTTGATAAAGAAGGCCATCACCCCAACGTTGACCACTCAAACAGATTTCTGACAGATTACATACCGCAAAACTTTGCATTCACTTATGCCTATGCTGCCACACCAGGAGCCTAGAAATCGGCTCCTGGTCACACCTTGTTTTTATTGCTGAATATCATTCTTGAAATTTAGAGATGGTGACAAAAACGAACACAAAAACAAGTCACAAAACGAAACGCATGAAACAACCGCAATCTAATATTCGTGTTACACCGATATAATGGCTCCCTTGGCTGCTATGCTGACGTTTTTGAAGATGGAAGTAGTATCACAGCTAGTCCCGGGTTAGGTATACCGTTTATTACCAGTTTCACGGTTCCTTAGACTTAGGGCCTGTTAACATAAAGGTGGGGGACCGGCCCCCAGGTAAATGAGGTATAAAAATAACCCTCCTTTACATGCAATCTTACAACCCCGCCATCCTGGGGTGCACTTTCTCAAGATTACTGAATGGTCGCTGAGCACGTAAACAAGAAAAATGCTGGCAAACCTTGCTCCTCTTGCTGCAACCTTCAATGTTGTGGCTTTCTATTGTTACTTTTAATAATTATGTGAAGCCACCCCGCGCCAAAGTGAATTTTGTGCGAATTTGATGTATCACGAATCCGACCCCGACTAGCCTGGGTTACCTTACCTTGAAACGTTGACATGGCAAAAGTTGACCTCAACTGAGAGGGTTACCCGGTGTGGCAGACCGGGCTACCCACCTTGAAGGGTCACCCCACGTATCATGTAAAAATGATCAAATTAAAATGAGAGATTATATGGACAGGCGGGTTACCCAACCTTAGTGGGTTACCATGCCTACCTGGGGTCCCCTTCCTCCATGTAAACAGGCCCTAACAGTTAGCCCGCTCCTCTTTCTAGAGTTTCAGCAGTTAAACCATTCACCATTTATCATTTGAGTCAATCTTGTACTACTTGACGACTTGATAAGCTGTTATTATTTTTGGACATGAGTGCTTCAGTGCCAAATGTATGGGCTTCATGATAAACTGTGCTGTTTTTTGAAGCTTGGGCTAACTTGCTTCTGTTTTTCGTTTATGAGACCAGATTCTTTTTTGTTTGATTTTGGTTTGTAAAGCTTAGACAAACTGCGGGAATTGTAAATGATATAACTTGTGGCACGATGCTTGCTTCTCTGTCAAAACGTGCACGAGCGTCCAGCAGATAAAGAGAGACTGAAAGGCATCCAGGCCTATGTTAAGCTGAAAAATTAATTGCCTCCTTAGGAAAGAACTTTTTTGGGTCTGTCATTTCGTTATTTGCTCTTCATGAACAGCTGTCATAAAACCCTGATAATATGTGACACAACAGACTCTTTGACAATTTCTCTTTTCTGAAATTTTATGTGTGAACCGCTATCCCATACGCTTTCTTTAGCTTAAAGTGACATGTAATAACAGGTAATACTTGATAAATAAGGCTTAAGCCACACAATAAGGCCTCCTCTAATTGAAATACATTAGAAAAGGAGAAGAGAACCCCAGAAGCTGCGTACTTGCAAGTTATGAAGCAAAGACAAGGCCATCTTAGAAATGACTTATGAAAATGTGGGCGGACTGTGGAATTGCTTTAAGGGCACGGTAATAATTAACTTAATTATACAATCAATAAGCTAATAATGGATGGGAATGCCAGATGTTTGAGTGAAATTGTTGTTTACAACATCAGAACAGTATTATGAGTGATTTAAGGTATTAAATAACAATTTTCAATCAAAACACCACAGGGACCCCAGCAGGTGAAATTTACAATAAATAAATCCTGTTTAGCACGCTTCAGTGGCATATTTGCATTGGGCACCCCCCCCCCCCCCCCCCCCCCCCCACCTTCCCCGATATACCGCAGATACAGCAAGTTAGAAAGCTGGAATCAAACGTGTTTACCAATGGGTTAGGCCCTGACGTCTTCAAATTCACGTTAAAAGGACACTGTTCAGGCAAAAACATTAAGTTTACTTTTCAGTAAATTCCGTCTTGCGGCCTTTGACAACGGACCAGGGGCCCGTTTGTCCAAAGTCCCTATAACTTGTCGGGCCCGAAATCAAATATTCAAATCGAAATAAAAGGAATAAGAGGAGCGCGGGTCCTGGCTAGCAAAATTCTTCATTTTTTCATTAACTGATAGTTTTATCATGTTAGATGCAAAACTATTGAAATTTCTATCTTGCATGTAAACAACAACAGCTTTAGGGGCCCGTTAATTATCGGGACTTTCGAGAATTGAACGGACCCAGAAGCGGATGCAGCCTCCATATCCGTTTGCTGTTCAGCAGCATATACCTGACCTGTATAAGCCAAATAAGGGAGTGCCCCTCCCTCCCCCCCCCCCCACCTCCTCGAAACGTGCTCCAGAACTTGTTTTAGAACAAAAGCCCTATGATCTCATAACTGACATCATTCGCATAACACCATTCTTCACTGCTGACATTGGCGTTCGGAAAATTTAACATAAATATAGATTCAAATGTACAGCATTTTCTGCTCTAACATAATAAGCTGAAGAAGGGTTCATACGCATGAGTTGCAACTACTCTACCGTAACGTGCCAACGAGGGGAGCAGAACGATGGTTTCTCTTCACATTGAGGCTTGATAATTGCTCCTCTAAGTCGAAAAGATGACTCGCATGGCGGCAGATACTCCAGCTTTACCTTCCAGCCTTAAGATGGGGACGAATCTCGTAGCAGCGCACTATACCACTTCTTTCCGTACAGTTCACATACGCGTGCTTCCGAATCTTGAATTTAAAGTTCTCATTGGATACTGATCACTCTTTCCCGCGATACTCGCCATAACTCGGACGTACCCTCAATTGGTTGGAGAAGCTGGACTGCTTTCCACTTCCCTTTACCAAAGAAGGCAGAGATGTTATCACAGCCTGTGTTCGAGTTTACACCTATAAGGGCTCCTCATGAAGCAGTGGTTAAAAGATGCATAGAGTGTTCGCGCCTCTTCCCTTTTTCATGTAGCACCTTTTCAAAGTCGTGTTTGCTATGAGCAAGCAGTAGGATAAAGACATCAGTCTCAGTGTCAGAGTATCAGAGTGCATCACACTGTCATTCCTACGTGCATGCCGAGCATACAGAACAATACGCGTATCAGCCTCTTCGTCACGGAATTGTAGCTCAGGAACTGGGTCTCGGGTCACCATGTGTCTGCCTCTAGTCGCCCGACTGGCCTTCAGTTATCACACGGGGAGTTCATGATCCAGTTGCCGAGTCTGCTTCTAAATGCTACAGTTTTGCCCTGTCGGGCACAAGGAATTTGACGATTTCAGTTTATTTGTGTTGGAATTGAGCTCGTTCTATGACTTCACAGTATAGTGCATCGCAGTAAATCCCTGTATTGTACACTGTCAGCGGTAGACATAATTTTCAGTCTTTTTTGATCAACGCCCCGCACTACACGTCAACCGCTTCGTCTACGCACCTACTGCGCGAAGTTGGTTACTCTAAGCGACCACATAGAACATAGCTTCAGAGGGGATCTACAACTTCTGTAACCTGCCGTTTCATCGAAACTGCCGGTTTTGTTCTCGGCTTGCCGAAACTGTTCCAGAAGTGCCATCCAAGCACAAGAGGAAGTACTAGATCCTTGTTGCTAACCTTATGCACAGCCTTCACCTTAGCTTTCTTCACTGGATCAAAGAAAGCGTGTGATTGGATGAGCAACGGCTCATAACAAAGTCATTCGCTGCTACTTTCTCTTGCCCGTGGAGTGCAGTTAGTCATCACTTACTTCTGTGTAGAGAAGCTTAGCGAGTTGCAAATCTCTCTCGTTGGTGAACATAGTTCGGCCATTACATTGATTTTGATGAGACGTGCGGGGAATTCACATTCAGCTGAAACCTCTGAAACTGATTCCGGTCATGGACGCGTGACTGGATAAGGTTGTCCACTAAGAAATTGTTTTCAAGAGGAGACTTTATTCAATACACTTGCAATGTAAACATATGATTTATTTACTTACTCTTTTCTGAAACAATTTTCTAAACCTTACATTTCTTCTAGTTATTACACAAAAAGCGAACTGCCGGTCTTATTGAGTGACCAATAACGGGCCGATTCAATGTTGATTCATAGGCATAGGCATAGGACCTCAGGTAGTTATAATTTAAGCACTATAATAAACGGAAGTCATGTTTTTAGTTCAAATATGTTTTAGTTCTACGCTAAAACAACATTTGTTTAAGTTAAAAGAATATAAGCAACTTCTCAGCCTTCCCCAAAATTCAAGATGGCGGCCAAAAGGAGATTATGAGGGACAAATTTAAATTTCGATTTTCAAAGTGAAAGCTACCGTTTTATTCTTGCTATCATGCATTTTCGTGATGCTTACTAGTCAAAGATTAATATGTGACATGTTTCGGCTGTTCCCCTCGAGTGAGCCATAAACCCAAATTTTCGGCTCTCAGCTGATGGACTATCTCGCATAGGAGAGTCACCCTCCTAGCCGAGAGAAAAAAAAAAAACTTGACCCCAACCGGCCTTCGCGCATGTTCTAATTGTCTCACCTTCGCTATGCGAGCCCTATACCGATACGGATTCCCGTTGATGCGACCAGCGTTGGGCCATAAAATCCTGGTCGTGATACCGAGGTGGTCGCATTGAAGAGGTCTTCAAAATAATAAAATGACTCGGAGATTTTCACGTCTGGGTGGAAAGACTATGGGAGGTGAGCTGAGGCAAGAGGTGGTCGTATAAACGGGGTGGTCGCAAGGCGGGGTTCCTATGTATATAAACAGACTGAAACAAGAGTTTGACGATCGAATAACCATGTTCAGGTTAGAAAATATATATATACTGAAAGAAAATTGCAGAATGTTTACGAAAACTAGCCTGCGTGGCAGGCGCGAAAAGGGGAGGGAGAGGGGGAGGGAGAAAGCACGAAAGAGGGGAAAGAGAAGGGAGCGCCTGCTATAAGAGGTGGTGTTTTTGTAATCCGCCCACCATTTTCTCAACTAATCCGATAATGTCACTGTCAATACGTGACCAATCACAAGTACGAGGCTCCTCAGCATGGTCTGAAATTAATTACTTTGTTTACCGGAAATTGTCAAGTTGAGACGCTTTTTTCAAGTGATATCATAATCAAGCGAAATGAAACATTTTTACTGTTCTTGCTCTCGCAGCAAACACGACAAACATAGACTACGAGCAGTCTCTCATTTTTTCACTGCTCGCAGTCTACGACAATCAATGATCAGTTTCGTGTGAATACACAAGACCTTTTATCTTGCAACCTCCTCAAGCACCGTGATGGTCACAAAGAACAGAACACTGGCCAGCCTGAGCGAATAATGAAAGTAAAGGAGAATTATAAACAATTGTCAAAACGCTCAACGGATAGTTTTTACCAAAGCTTCAGCTCTCTCTTTGCAAACCATTAAAAACTCCGTTCAAGACGGTATATGTTTTTGCGGAAAAGGAGGTCTTTTGAATATCGGCATTGCAGATGTCTCGCAAGAATCGCAATCGCTTTGAATCGCTGCTCGGTGTATGGACAAATCCAGTATACAAAACCTCCTGAGCATCTCTGCCTGCTAAACAAGCTGTTACAGTTGGTTTTAGTTCGGGTTTTAACGTGAAGTTGCTACATGATTGGAGTGATTTTGATCTTCCAAAGCTTATGCCATTGGAACACATTTTCTTGATGCCTTCGTCATGTTTGTCTCTCACACTAATACACGCCAGGATACACGCCAATAATTTACTCATTACGACTCAGCCAATCAGGAATTTTCGGACGCCAGCTTCCGCAGAAATGAATAAGAGGGGGTTCTGAAAGCAGGCATCCCTTCCCCTCTCTCCCCTACCCTCCTCCCTTTTCCTTATCCCCTACCCCTTTAGACGCCTGCTACGTAAGCTAACGAAAACTGTCATCCAAAAAAATGGAACTTGCATATGCGAGAGGAAAGACAGCTGCCTGATAGGTAATAACGCGGTGAAATAGATGAGATTGAAGCCTGAAGTCAATTAAAGGCACATACAAGGCAACGGGGGAAAGTTGACGTGAAAAACAATATTCTTGGACTTATTTAGTATTGTATGGAAGCACACTTTAAGAAAACTTAGGAAAAAAAGAAAAAAAAAAACATGATTTGGGTTGTTAGTAGCATAATATGCTACTTCTGGCAAGAACATTAAAAAAGGCGTTGCTCAAAGGGTTAGATTGGTAAGCCTGTGAATACTGTCACGCAACAGTTTTGACCAGACTTTTCTGACCAATAAGGTATCAGCAGCCCGAAAGTTTCACTATCAAAATCGCAGTTTTTGTGAGACCTAAAATTTTTAAATGGCAATGGATGTAAAAGTGTGACTGCGGAAAAGGTAGGCCATGTTCTGTTTGAGGTTATTTTCACGCACCACGTTTCCTCGAGTTTTTGGATCTTCGGTTGAACAGCATGGGACGAGGCGCAATGTCAGTTGACAAGAACGAGAAAACGCATTTGAGGTAACACAAATTATCGTTTCAGTACAAATGTCTTTAATACAAGTGCGATTGTGTTTCGTTTGGAGAGCCCAGCCATCGTGACTTGTCGAGCAACAACCAACCGACTTTCTTGAAAAGTCTCATATTTCAAGCAAAATTTATTCAACTTCAGAGGGTTCGTGTGAAGTACAAATTTAATTACCCAGGCCAATTCTTACATATGTTTTAGAACAATGTTTATTTATTAGTTATTTCCAACTTCTGTTGCGTCGGTTTGAGTCACAAAATCCATAATTTTAAGCCAAAAGGTCCAAAAGACAAACGTACGTTTGCTCAGCGACTGCGCCAGAATCCGGCGGTGAATCGAAATAAAGTCACAACACGTCGAAGAAAGAGTTACAAGAGTGTTTACTTCAGTCAGGAGGCAAAAGGAATAAAAATTCATCGCAAACTAATGACTTCGATTTTGAAAACCTTTCATCACTCGTTCGTCGGCTGCTAATAAACATCGCACAAGATTGTATGACCTTTGGCGTGTGACCGGAAATTGGTCACACGCTTTAGTCACGTCAGCATGCTGTCACGAAATTTTCGTAGTTGTTGTCAGCACTTTTTATACAGTTTTCACATTTTTTGACAAGAAATCCTCTCATCGCAGTAGAAACAGCCATGCATATTTATTTTTCTTTTATTTACCCACTAGGCTTTGAAAAAGCTTTTTTGCCTTCGAAGTACTGAACAGGAAGGGTACCTCAGATTCCAAGTGTCCTGAGTGATCCGTGGAAGCGAAAATTAAGACCAAAAAAGAACGAATATTTTGAATACTTAAGTAAAGCCACAGCAAAAAAAAAAAAAGATTTGTTCAAAATATTTTCAAACCAAGAAAAAAACATACTTCGATCATTCCCGTGACTTGGAATCTGGCCAGAGTACCCCCTCCCCCTCCCCTCCTCCCCTATGCCGGGTCAAAATACTAAGTTCCCCTGGCCCAATGTCCCATAGTCAAGGGAGTATACTCTCTTGCTGTAGTAAAGAACTTGCAGAATAATACCAATTCTCCGTGGCCAACGGATTCAACGCTATAGTTTACTTTGGTTTTGCTTGTTGATTTTTTCGCTATTTGCTCACGATCAGGAGCCCATAACCCCAGCCACGACCAAATTATGTAACCAGTTATTACAAGAAAAAAAAAACACAAAGAAACAGTCAGTCAGATAGACACTACATATAAAAAAGACCTCCATTAAGATTAAAAAAAAATCAATACATGACACTGTCGAATACGAAAACCCAGAAACCATTTTGTGGAAAAAAAGTTCGCATACAGCTATCAGCTGCTTTTGTCCACAACTCGCCGGTAGTAGCCTGTGTACAGACCTCCCCCCTCCCTCAGGAAAAATCGGGAGAGGAGACGTCTGTGAATCGCCGACGATAATCGTGTTCCTGTTTCCCCGGAATGTTGGGGACAGCTTCTGATTGGTTGTAATGGTAATGCCATGACGCAAATAATTTCCGTTGTTGTGATTGGTGAACGAACCTCAGAATAGATTCCCCGGGGAAAAGCTCAGCCTTTGTGGAAATTCATATTTGTTTACCGGTATTTGTATTTCGGTTCTCTCGAAAAGGCATGAGAAGACCACCGATGTTTGCTGCACCGGTTGCCGTTACGTCTGTCTGTACGGGTCGGTAATGTAAATAAAAGAGAAGGGATAGAAAATCCAACGTTAACAGCCAAGGCAGGTCAGGCTTACCCCAAAAAGATTCTATTAATGAATTGATTATTTGAAAACATGAATCCGTTAGTCGTTCCCGTAACTGGTGTCAAATTTAAATCGGCGTTCCTGTATGCGTAATGAGCAGTGAATATTTTAAGAGAACTTCTTTGCATTTGGTCAGATTGAAAATCTTTGAATGGATTAAATGTCTTAGAAGACATTTACATCAAATTCAGGGAAACTGAGCTAGTAGAAATTTCGTAACTGAATCGCGTGTGAATTTACAGCTCATTACGCATGCAAGAATGCACACAGAGATGAATCTGAAATCTACAACTTCCAACGGTTCAACTTTCGAATAATAAATATATTAATGGGATCTTGGGAGGTACGCTTGTATTCGCTTGACCTGGCTTGACTGTAATCAGAGATCTTATATCTGGATTTTTGGGTGGATATTGCGTGAAGATGTTCGGCTAGCCTGTGCACAGACGCCAGAGCTATTTTTCGACCTACATGTGCCTTTTCAACTGTCGGCGAAAAAACAAAAAAATAATTTATGCAAATGTATACCGGAACACGATTAACGACGGCGATTCACAGACGTCTCCTCTCCCGATTTTTCCTGAGGGAGGGGGGAGGTCTGTACGCAGGCTAGCCGGTAGAGGTGCGCGGAAACTAGTGATTGTGAAATGGCTTCAAACTATGATCCTATACTGTTTGAATATTACTTATCAAAGAAAGCTACACCTGATTTCTTCTAGCAGACCCAATCCTCTTGGTTCGTGTGGACAAAGTAGCTCATCCCGGCTATTTGCACCATGCTACCATAGTCTCCCTAGATTCCCAAGCCTCGCACGCAGACTTTCCTGTCCCACGAACGTTGGGTAGGATTGCAGGACGAGCCAAAAGAAAGTGAAGGCTATAGGCTCTCGCGATGATGCAAGGAAGGTCGAGTATTATATTCCCCTACCCTGGTCGCCCAGAGTAAGTCTGCGGAAGAGAGTGACTGAGAGGCTGTATGTTCGAAAAGTTGACTAACGCCCCCGGGACTAAAGCTTTCCCCTGGATAATTCAATAATAATTCAATTCGCTTGATAGTGATCTCCGGTGGGTAGCGCTATCCAACGTTTGAAAAACAGGGCTCTAAGAATTGTGTTTCGCCTTACACTAAAAACCCATAAACCTTATAAATTTCACTATGGGACTTCAGTACCTCCCTTGAATGATCCATTTCGCTAAACGGGACCTCAAAACAACGATTCTGTGTATCCTAAGGGAGTGTATACTATATACTTTCCTGGCTCTCGTTACTCACAGTGAGGTGATGGTGGCTTATACTCTAATAGACTTAACACAGTCGAACCTCCATGTGCGACCGCCAAAGGCCAAAAGACCAAATTTTCCCAGTCAAAGCCTTACAGTTGGAGCCTCTAGTAAACGACCACCTTCTGTAAGTGACTGCGACCACCTTTTGGGCGTCACTGTTAATTGTTTTCCATAAGCGACCAGTTGACGCATTCTCTGCTCTCTATTTTTGCTGTGTGCACTATGTTCCTTAGAAATATGAAGACCTTTAGTGACATCGTGGAACTACACATATACTAACTTAGTAGATGTAGCCAACAAGGTGAAGATTCAGTTGTGATTCTAGACTATTCTATATCTCACTCACCTGAATCCCTCTTTAAATTTAGCATGATTTAAAAGCTGTATTTGTCAAAAGAGGTAAAAGATAATATTTTGCCAGGAATTTGTTACACCATCATTTAATAGAGTGTGCCTGGACCTGTTCTCGGAATAGACCCCATGTGGTCCGATTCTTCTAAACGACCACCTCCCGTCAGGGACCACTAAGTCTTTGCATTTTTGGTGGCCGCTTACTGCAGGTACGACTGTATTACTTTGACCTATCACAGGCTTACCGATAATAAAGGGGATGTGGAAGGGGGCATGGATGCGACAATCACATGCAAGGTCGCTTACTTAAAATAGTGAACGTCTAACTGACAATCAAAGTTGGTGCTTATTATTGTGGTTATCTGGTGTTTACTCACCTCTTAAGCTACCCTGGGCGAGCCAACTTTTCCTCCATTTCCTTACAAAATTTGGTAAACCGTTTACATGAGAAACAAAAGGTTGGTTCGGATAGACGCCTTACTTCCAGTAGTGGGCGGGGTTGAGGGCTTCCGGAAGTCAGCCCTCCACTGAGCCGGTACTGGTGGCCTCACCCTTCTAGCCCGGCTAATATTTCTCTACTTTGGCTCGCCCAGCTAGCTGGGACAACACGGTCAAGGCTAGACAAAGACAGCATGCGCAAACACTGTTGACTCGGACAAAGTGGTCAATTTTTCCTCATATAAACGCTCGCTAAAGTTGGCTCGGCTGGGAGGTTGACCTTCTCTCCGGCACAGCTTTTCTCCATCCATGGGTTCCAAACAGTCTTTTAGCAGTCACGTTTGAAATTTATAGGAAAATGATGTAGCAATTTAAAAAATAATTCAAAAAAATACACTTTTTTCACAGCCTGTCAATACCTAGATGGTGTCTATAAAAGAAATCAACTGCAGAACGGGAGCAAATTTCAGTTTTTTGCGCTTTTTACGCTAGCACTGCGAAGCGGGCTGGGGGCGCGAAACACGCGCGATTCATGGAGAACAAGTTCTAAAAATACAAATAAAGCAGGCCTGATTTTATTTCGTAGTAAAATTCGTGACAATATGTTAACGTGACTTAAGCGTGTGACCGATTTGCGGTCAGACGCCAAAGGTCATACGATCTTGTGCGATGTTTATTAGCAGCGGAAGAACGATTGAAGTGATGAAAGGTTTTCAAAATCGAAGTCATTAGCTTGCGATGAATTTTCAATCTTTTGGCCTCCTGACTGAAGTAAAAACTCTTGCAACTCTTGCTTCTAAAGGACCGCAGTGACGTGTTTTGACTTTATTTCGATTCACGGCCGGATTCTGGCGCAGTCGTTGAGCAAACGTACGTTTATCTTTTGGACCTTTTGCCTTAAAATTATGGATTTTGTGACTCAAACCGACGCAACAGAAGTTGGAAATAACTTTCCTTGGCGTAAAAATGTGTTACAAGCAATGGTGAGTAATCCTTTCATGGAAAACCTTTCTTTTAGTTTGACAACCGTCCGCAAGCCGTCTAATTTGCATAAATTTCCCAATTCAATTGCTCTCACCGCTTGCTTTGGTGTCAGGATGGTATTTGATTTCCGGAACTAAAACTTTCCAGTAAGTTAGTACAAAATCCAAGGTTCCATTTTATATTGATTTTATGATCAAGCGGCATATACCAGAGGCCTTTTTTAATGGTCAAAGTTGGCCTTCGTTTTCTAGCATGTCTAACGTCACAAATATGACCTCTTTAGACTTGTCGATTATAAAAATATTTCTGACATTGTTTTTCAAATTTTCTTTTAAGGTTTCCAAGAGTAAGAACAAAATAATAATTCGGGGAAGTTTCAATGCCAGCGAATGTTTCTTACGCGTTTACCCTTCTCTCGAAATTGCCATTGCATCCTGCCGTGTTTTGTTCGAAAAACAGGCATAAAATCGATTTTTCAAACTTTTTTAAATTTCTCCTTTAAAATGAATCGTTTGAACTCAAAACTATTTTTCCTTAAATTAGGTCACTAAAAGGGATGTTTTGGCAAAATAAAAAAAATTCTCTTTTTTGACGAGTGTCTAGCGATTCTCGATTTTCTCAGATAATGGCTCTTAAAAAACAAATGACGTGAGTTTCAGCCTAAATTTAAATTTCGTTTAGTCGAAAAAGAACCCAAACTAAAATAACATTGTTTATCTTCCAGATTATCGTTAAGATAAGAATTCATCACCAAACCAGAAGTAGAACCCTTTATAAATTGATTTATTCGGAAATATTTTACCCCGCTTTCTTCCTGTGTGCGTGCGAGCGAAGTTTTGAGATCGCCTCATTTTGCCTCAAATTTTGGTTGTTTTCAAGTCGCCGACCACGAAAATTGATTTTGTCGATTTTCTCCAAATCCAAGCGGCCTTCTGAAAAACAAACTACACCACGTTTAGTTACTTACTTATGCCTATCTATGGACAAGATATGAGCGAAAATGATTTTTTGACTGTGGCCGCGAATTTTCGATTTTGCTCGATTTTTACAGACATTTGCTCTTAATTCTTAAAAAAAGAGTTCCTTCAGGTTGAAAATAAAGTTTTCTCAATTTTGCAGGACTGATGAATTGTCACTTAGTCAAGTTTACTGCAATTTTAAAGCAAAGACTCAACGCTGTCGAACAACCCTGTAATCTAGAAAGGATTACATGCACTCATGGAACTGTTTGGAAATGCAGGGCATAAACTCAGGGCATCATGGTCTAATTGAGCTAACCTGTCATTGGTTTGGGCGAGGGATTATGCAAAGACTCAGAGACTCCATGCCCCTGCAAATTGCTCCATTAGATGTCCGATAATGGACATTGGATGCCAAGAAAAGTGACCCGAAGAAAACATACTTAGACATCGGATGGTTTGCATTTATTCAAAGCTGAAAACTTTCAACTAGCATCTATTTTGTATGTTAAGTTACATGTCATCACTAATGTTTGTTTGCTTGCTTATGTTTTTAATCAGTACATTATTTAATACATTATCCAACAAAACAGTTAGTAAACTAAATTTAGTAGGTTATTTTAAAATGCGTAGTTGCACTGGGCCAATATAGATCTAAAATGCGTTTACTCCAATACGTGTCAAGGTCTCATTACAGTTTAAAAAGGCATTTTACAAGGCTCTTTTACTTTTAAGAAAACATTCCGTACTTTACATATTGAACCAATAAATACGTTAAAAAACTTCTACTAATACCACATTTACCTGCAAAAATCATCAAGGGAATCTCTATTTTAAATTTTTAGTCGATGACTTTATCTCTATTTCATCCACTACTTACCACTGCATTAAGTAATCTGCAGTTTTTGCGTGCATTAAAAAGGCAAAGGTTAAATGTCTAAGCTTGCTAGCTGAAAATCATATGCCGTCTACTCTCTGTTCTTGGTTTCCTGGTTCGTATGACTACACCCTAGCCTCCTGGAATGTCGAGGCTTCAGTTGAGTGACTCGTTCGCTGGGTACTTTTCCTCAAGGCCAGATGAGATTTTCGGACGGTTACCATCCGGTTAAAGGCCAATCTAATCTTGGTGCTTAAGGCAATATACAGCCAAGGGTTGATGGCGCTGTTTGCGTGGGCCACCCAAAATCCCAGGTACATGACAATTTCTGGCGGGTTTTTACGAAAAGCTGTTGCTACCCAAAAAAGGTGTATTGCCTGCGCGGGAAGCCAGCAAATAGCAAACACCACAACAATGATGACGAGCATGCGGACCACTTTCCTTCTTGTAACCAGCTGTCGACGCTGTTGTTCTTCAATCAGATGATTGCCTGGAGCCTGGTTAAACCATAGCATAAAAGCAGCTTTCGCGTACAGCGGACATATGATGGCCAGAGGAATTATGTAGGTGATGAAGAAAATGTAGAGGTTAACACCAAGAGATGTCGCGTTGTAGCCCAAAACATCTGGGTCAATTTCGCAGTATTCATAATCTAATTTGTAGATGACAGGCATGATAGCCATTAGAGCGATTGACATAACCCAGATCAAAGGTGTGACAAATTTCGCCTTTCTGAACCACACAGAGTGGACCGACAGAGGACAGACAATGGCGCAGTACCTGTCGATCGCCATAAAAACCAGGCAGAGGATAGACGCAACGAGGGTGGCATCGGAAATTAGAATATAGCCCCTGCAGATGATGTCACCAGGCAACCCAGATACCTTCCACTTATTTTCCGTGTGAGCGCTGACAATGGAAAGAGGCATCATGAACAGGGCCACCAATAGATCGGCTATGGCCATGTTGACGAACATAGAACTTGTCAGTGACCGTACCTCAGGTTTTTTCCACACGATATATATCAGAAAAGAGTTGCCCACAATAGCTGCAAGCATCGTAAAGGCGTACAGTACGGTTACAATGCTCATTTCTGCATCGCTCAGTTCCATCTTGTACTCTGCCTATTTCAAAACAAATCAATCGAAAACTCGTAAACTAATTGTAACTTTTTAACAGCAGTTTCAGTTCGTGAATTGGAAGAAATATTTCTAGCACTCCACACTTGTTTACTTTTATCTAAGGTCACGTGTTCTTTGATTTACAACATGGATCCTTACTACGTCTCTGCTCCTTTCACGGTCCAGGAGGCTCTCGAGAGGAAGACTTAGATGAATGGGGTGGCAAAATGAAGGCAAACTTGAGATAAGTTTAAAACACACACACGCACACGCTGTGGTTAATGTGAATTTTCAATAACAAAATATTTTTTTTAGCCTATGGACACTTTACACGTGCAACAAAATCTATGCAATATATTCTCGAGATTCAAACCGCCTATCAAATAGGTCGGCAAAGTTTTATCATAGGCCATTTCCGAGTTCCAAAAACTCTCACATTCAAAACGAGGCTATAAGTACAAAAACCTTTGTCGCGGAAAATGAGTTTTACTTGCATGAGAACAAAAATGAAATTCATATTAATTGCTTTGCACTTAGCGTCGCCTTGAAACGGAGGCTTCAGGCAACTCGGCCATGGTCTATTGCCTTGTAAAAAATCAGTTTCTCCACTACCATGGGGCGAAATTGCAATTCCAGAGCGCTTCGTTATTTCTATAGATAACGGCAGAAATCAAGATTGTCCAGTTTTTACTCTGTTTCTAACCAGAAACATTTTTTTTCAAAAAATCTCGACAGTGCCCTTGTAGATCTCTATTAAACTTCACGAACACCGAGGCAGCTATTGGAGGAAAAAGCTCCCGTGAACGATTTTGGTAAAACACTTCACAAGGTCGAGAAATATGGCTGCAAGTAAAAGTAGATAATAGTGTCATTTTGTTACTATGGCAACTCCGCTGTCATTGTAACACTGATCATAACAAATGTCCATCTTTATCTAAAATACAGCTATGGTGATAATTTTTCCAAATCTTCATTGATGGCGACGTAGTTTATGCTCAAACTTGGTAGGTACTGACCCTGACCCCCTAACTCCGAGACGGCTGACATTTTAGACTAATCTGCCTGGTGCGTCGCTTTCTAAAAATACACTTGTTAATAACACGAACACGCACATACTAATAAACCTACATCCCAGCCAAGATTATTGGTATTTCAAACGATAAAAGGGTAGGAAATCAAAGGAGCGGTCACTTGGTTGAAGCTTTTCAAGGTAATGGAATACAAATAAACTCGATCTACTGTCTTTTGACTAAAATCGTGAAATTCCACGGTACATGACTTTATCGCCATTAAATCGTCATATGCACATATTAACATTTGAATTGAATCAATCCTGATTCATTATTTTAAAGCCCTGAAATTAATATTCTTAAATGTCTAAATGCTTCTTGTTGCCTGTAGTTTTCATCACCAAAGAAAAGATAAACTATTAGGTGAGTATAAACCTCTCTTGTTTTCTCCCATGCAATTAACACTAAGGCAAGCTGAAGGAAGACAGTGAAGCATAACACCCTTTACTGCGTACTTAAGAACTCTGTTAACTGTTGCAATAACTAAGTTAGGTTTCTAAATAAAGTATTCAGGACACCTGGTAATATTCCTCAACTTCTTTCAATGCGGCTGGTAACGTGACTTTTGAGCTTGAGTTGCAGAATTAATAATTGCAAAATCGCATGCTAACACGGCAAAAAATCTCCTGTTTTCTGGTGATTTTACTAAACGGTTAATGTATTGAAAATGCCACGTTCACGATCCGTTTTCTCATTTTGGAATTCGCAAGGAAAACTCGGCGTTCACAATCCGTTAACACCAGGAAAATATGCTGTTTACTTCACGTTTTCCAGCACACGGAAAACGTGGTTGAACAGTGTGCTTTCTCTCGTTAACCTGACATTTTACCAAACGGTTAATGTAAGGAAAATATCGCGTTCGTGACTCATTTTCCAACTTCGGAAAAGACAAGGACAACTTGGCATTCATCATCAGTTAACAGAGGGAAAATATGCTGTTCATGTCACATTATCCAGCACATGGAAAACGGGGTTGAACAGCTCGTTTTCTCTCGTTAACCGGAAATTTTACCAAACGGTTAATGTCGTGAAAATATCACGTTCCTAAATCCTTTTCCGACTTTGGGTAACACAAGGAAAACTCCCGGGAAAACTCAACATTCACCGGCGGTAACACCAGGAAAACATGCGGTTTCTTTCACTTTTTCTGGCACCTGGCAAACGCGATTCAATAGTGCGTTTTGGAACTCATTGTACCATCGTAATTAGCAATGTGTAAACAGGCCGTTGACCGCCGTGTTTTATTTGGGTTCCAACATTTCCTGCCAAGAATTCCCTCAGCTTTATTTTGATTATCTTACCAGCAACAACTTTGGCAAGAAACCGGTGTCTGTGAATATTACAACGGAAATTGACTTCTCAGTAATCTCAGTTCAGCAAATTCTGAATACGATAAGACTTATTAGAGGTCTGTCGTAATCGTCGTCGTTTT
The DNA here is from genome assembly GCF_958299795.1 of Porites lutea. NCBI lineage: Eukaryota > Metazoa > Cnidaria > Anthozoa > Scleractinia > Poritidae > Porites > Porites lutea. The sequence goes on along the minus strand of NC_133209.1, from coordinate 21,852,188 downwards.
TTAAACAAACTCAAGGCATGCAAAATGCATGAAGAGGCTTCCCTTACTCTTATTTCTGCCGCGAGGCCGCGAAGCTAAAACGCAACGGAACAGACCATTTCTGTTTCCCTAGTAACCGGGCTCGATAGCCTCGACATCATGAGTGACACAAAAGAGTAAGATCACATGACCTCAAAGTCCGCGTTTCTTTCGTGTGAGAAAATTTTCTCACATTTCGAAGAAGGCGGCGGGAATTTCGAGTTTTTGTTGTTTTGCTGCCATGTCCGCGGTCGATCTCGGCCAAGAAATCTCTCTTTCGGACCGTTACTTCTTGTTATTACAAGCCACGATTAAGGGAAGCAAGGTTTTGAGTGCGCCAGTGGCCGAGAGAACGGAGAAAGAAGCGGACGTCAACAGACTTACCGTTAAGCTGTAGACGAGCTGTGTGAAAAGGTTTCGACCTAAGAAACGTCTAGAAGGAGGAAAAGGAGTGCCAGTTCTTAACTGACGGTTTCAAGACAATTAGGGTAAGATCTATTTTAACTTCTTTTACCATGTATTGTAAGGAATTGATCTCGAAATTGAATGCAAGTCGAGGATTTGTTAGTAAGCTGCGTATACAGGCAGGAATCTGGAATAGTGAAATTCGGAATCCGGAATACAACTACCAAAGGAAACTTTCTTGGAAGGGACAAGAGAATAGCTCTGGAAGATAGGCTAAAACTTACCGTACCGTGTGGCGCAATTTTTTGTGGGAGTTTGTTTTTGCAGATGTAGCATGTATGTGAGGCAAGCAGTTTGGACATGATAATTTATTTGTTACTCTGTAGCAAAATGGCCCTTAACCGGTCAAGGTTTTCAAAACACTGAATGATTGGCAGTCCTATATTCTCCGTAAATTTCACAAAATCGAAAAACCCCAGCTAATCTAAATTATCATATGCTGATTAAGAAAAGTCAAGTGATCCTGAAATGCTTTATAGATCTCAAGTGTAGTGTTTGGTTTATGCTGGGCTCAGAAGACGAAACCATGTTTTGTGACACTTGGAACTTTTATCAGCTCGACTGCCGGTCAAGGTTTTCAAAACACTAAATGACCCGCAGTCCTATGTTCGCTGTAAATTTCACAAAATCAAAAAATCCTAGCTAATCTAAATTATCATATGTCAATTAAGAAAAGTCAAGCGATCCTGAAATGCTTTATAGATCTCAATTGTAGTGTTTGGTTTATGCTGGGTTCAGAAGACGAAACCATGTTTTGTGACACTTAGAACTTTTTTCAGCTAGACTGCCAATCAAGGTGTTGAAAACACTAAATGACCGGCAGTCCTATATTCTCAGTACATTTCACTTGACTGTTTCTTAATCGACATATGATAGTTTGGTTTAGCTAGATTATTTCTATCTGCAAAATTTACGGAATGTAGGACTGCTGATCATTTAGTGTTTTCAATCTCTTGACCGACAGTTGAGCCGAAAAAAATTCTAAGTGTCACATAACATGGTTTCTTCTTCTGAGCCCAGCGTGAGCCAAATGTTATTCTTGAGATCTATAAAGCATTTCAGGATCGCTTGACTTTTCTTAATCGACATATGATAGTTTGGTTTAGTTGGATTTGTTCGATTTGTGAAATTTACTGAAAAGACAGGACTGCCGGTCATTTAGTATTTTGAAAGCCTTGACCGGTTACCGGCCATATAGCCACAGTGTATTTGTTATATGACAAAGTATCAATTTTTACAATCAATCCTGGCTGGCCTGCAGCTAGCTAAACTAACCGAGGCAGATCAGTCTCACAAACTCTAAATATTACAGATAATGCGGTACTGCTGGTAAAAAGAGCAATTAAAGGGACACAATCACCTGTTGGGCCACACTGACCTAGACACTACTTTTTCCAGTTTGAAAAAGATTTACCTCAACTCAAAATCAAATGTACACATCAGATACATCTAGAAATCTACTTTATTCTTGCCTAGTTTTTCATTCGATCGTCTATTTTTTTTCTGAAAACCTCTTTCTGACTCAGCAAACTTTTATGCATCCTAAAACATTATTTTATCATATTTGGATAAACACAGTATCCAAAGGAACATAAAAAGAGGAGGTGGGAAACATGTAGGCGCTGGACAGGAGAAATCCCCTTCGGGTACCAAAATAACAAGAGAAATGAATCAATAACACTGCAGAGCAAATCATCATTACAAATATTATTTTGGAAAATTGATGGAGAAAGGTTACCATCAAGCTGTCTCGACCTTGAACCTTTGACAATGATTAAGACTTCATGTCATTTCTCACCTCTACTGATTTGTCAAATTCAGAAGTATTCGTCAATGTTTAGCTTTCCCTGGACAATTCGCACCCACCTAATAAAGCGTTTGTGATCAGTTAATCACAAGCTATAAAACTCCACAAGTCTTGTGGAGTTTTATAGCTTGTGATTAACTGATCACAAACGCTTTATTAGGTGGGTGCGAAGGCAGATAATATACAGAATCCAAGGTCAAGAGTTCAGTAAGAAGGTTGAACCTTTTTTTATCTGAACTTATCATTGTGGGGTGCTATGACAAAAAAATTGTGACGAGTTTGCAAGTGTGTCGACTTAAGTTGCCATTATTGTGCTGTTGTTTCTTGGTTAGATTAGGTAAGTCCAAATTTTGCTTGAGTACCTACCTGTCTAAAACAGATACTTTAAGAGAAGATAATAGATAAGAAATTTTCACTCCAAAGGTTCATTGTGGTTCTGGGGTGAGATTAGTTTTTTGGCCTGCATTGTCACCTACAAGCAAACACTTGTAGCCTACGTTATTTTGTGATGTACCAGTGTTTATTTTTTGTTGTTGATCCCTCCTGTGGGCTGAATTCTCTTGTGATCTTGGCTGCATAAGGATTTTGAGAAATGCCAAAAATTATTTTACAAAATTATATAAGTAGTATAATTATTATTGTTCCTTTCTGCTCAGGTTTTGAAACTGTTTCCAACATTTTTCACTCATATCATTTTTCAACAAAGTTATGACTAGTCAAATTTTCCCGAGCACACTTGATATGTAAGTATTTGCCACTAAGCTCTTCTTTTATTGTTAAGTTACAAATAATTTCAACTGTAAGGTCAAGCAGCATTGCAAAGCACATAAGGGAAAATGGAAAAACAAATTAACCCACAAGCAATTTCCTGTAATGGCCATGCTATTTTGTGATGAATAACAAAATATTTGGTGATGTTGAAAAATGTTGTGAGAAGAAAATGTAGGGAAGAATTACAGAAACTGATCAGAATTGAACAAATTTTTCTTACTACTCAAGTACCGTAAAATTCCGAAAATAAGCCCCGGGGCTTATATTTTTCAAAGGCCCCTTTTGAGGGGCTTATATTTTGGAGAGGCTTATGTACGGAGGGAAATTCACGTTTCAAAATCGATTGGGCTTGCTTGTAGTGGGAAGGAAATTTACCATTTTTGATTTGTTTTACTTTGTATACTAGAGCAAATTCCATGTACAAGCCCCCAGGGGGCTTATATTCGGAGGGACAATTTAATGGAGGGTTTTTTGCGTTGTGATTTTGAGGGGCTTATACGTGGAGGGGCTTATTTTCGGAAATTTACGGTCACTTTTATTTTTTTTTTGCATTTCTTGAGCCCCTTCTGCAGTTGAGGTCAAACGAGAAGGAAGCCCAACAAAGGATACCAACAAATATATTCATCACAAAATAGCGACTACTAGGCTACAAGCATTTGCTTGTTTCTTTGTGAGTTGCTGCCAAAAATAAACATTACAACACCGTTGATCTAACCCCAAATCCACACCGAACTGTTTGAGTGAAAATTTACTATCCTTTATCTTATCTTGAAGTATCTCCAAGGTGGCAATCAACCAAAATTGGACTTACCTAATGCAACCATGAAACAGTGGTGCAATAATGGCTACTTATTAAGTCAGCACTTGCAGGCTTGTCAAAACTTTATTCATGGGGCCAGCACAACAATGATTACACAGTGATATAAAAAAGCAGTTCAACCTTCTTACAGAACTCTTCAACTTGGATTATGTAAATTATCAGCCTTCATACCCACCCAACGACACTTTTGTGATCAATTAATCACGAGCCATCTGACTCCACAAGTATATAGGTAGCTGTACATAACATCTAAATTCAAACAGTATTGTTGCTGTTTTGAAGAAGGGCTTCAAGGGATAGAACACAATCCAGTGGCATTACTCAGTTGGTAGCATTTGTGAATAATTCAATAAAAGGGAAAAGAATTAAGCCTCACTAAATGTGACAGCTACAGATCAGTGACCATTACTGGTTTTTCAATGAGAATATTTCTCTTGACTACAGATGCTCTGAAAGTTAGAAACAAATCTATTAATTGATTATTTATTGATTTCTATATATTTTACCCAGAAACTTCAGAAAAGACTAAAATTGGTTACAGAAGATGAGAAGAAGATGCCAGTCTTAGAAGCCCTACATTCAGCCTTGATTCCGTCCGATAAGTCAGATGAGGAGGGTGATGTTCTCAGAACAGGGCCCCTAGAGTGGAGATCAGAGGAGGTTTCCATGTTTTTTTTCACAATTTGGACTCTCGCTGTAGAAGAAGTATGTTGAACCAGCAAAAATGGCAATCTGGAAGGGTTGGTCCTCCAAGTACAAGAGGCCGTAATGAGGTTCCTGAGTCATTGCTCTGGACCACTAAATTGTAGTTCTTTTCATTTTTCAATGCTTGATAACAGTGGAGCTTCAATACATTTTTGAAAGTAAATCAGGGAAAACGTTGTTTCAAGATTTATTTCAGAACAAATATGGCACTTGAAATTTCTTTAACAGTGTGCTATTGCCATTTGGGGTTCCACTGGTCGCATAGATTTAACAATTATGCCTCAAGCCCAAATGGGCTATTGACTCAGAGGCCATGAGGGCGAGAGGAATAATTTATTGTTGTAGTAAAATTCAACTAGTTGGTCCAAAATATCGAGACAAAACAACTTTAGCTAGCGAAAACACGGTTCAGCCGCCATTGTTTTGGTTTTCAAAGCCGGCGCTTTTCTCTACTAGTGGGCTATAACATATAGCCTAGTAGTAGCTCAGCCAATCAGAATGTGACATTGATAACAGACCACTAGTTGGATATTACCAATTAAATATATTCCAGGTGATTTTCACCAGCAAACCGAGAGAGTGCTCATCCTTAAAGGAAATGCACTCAAAATTCCACTCAATACGAGCACACATGGACTTATTAAACTTAGGAGTGGATCAACTCATTTTGACCTTGGAAACAGTATTGTATTAAAGTCAATGTGTACTCGTATTGAATAGAATTTTGAGTATAAATAGAAACTTTACTACAGAAAACAATTTGTATGTAAGTGGAATGTTGACTGAAATTAATTTGTACATGCCAAGTTAGCATCGATATCTCCCGACTGTTCTTATTTGGGTCTGTTGGTTATCAGTAGATATATTGTCAAGAGCTTTCTGAATTGTACTGACCCTATTCATTTGATAGCATAGAATTTTGTGAATATCTTATCTATGATTGAATGCATTTTTATAAATGGTAGTTTTAGTTTGCTGTGGAGTGTTCATAATCAATTAGAGGCATTCTGTATTGCAGACGATGAGTTGAGTTGCTGATAATAAAAGAGTTCAGAAGTACAATGAGAGCTTTTCATTACTTGTTTCCATTAAGGGATATCGGGGAGAGAATCGAAGTATTTGTATGTCGTTTAAAGCACCTATGGCGGGTTCCGGGAAAAACAAAACTGCAACAACGAATGTTAAATTTTGAACGAAAACACCAGTGAATAAAGGACTAAGTTACATTCCCGCATAAGATCACCCTGGAAACGTAGAAGATGCGCGAAAATAAGCGCATTCGATACTGAAAACGGCGCGTTTTCCTGGAGAAAAAAGTTTTGAAACGATGGAAAACATCTCATTAACCGATGGGTGAACGTTGGTGAACATGCTGTTTCCCGGCATTTTCTAGTTGTTCGCTGCCCCAGAAAACCCGAGAAAACTCACGCAGAATGACGGAAAACGCCTGTGAATTCTTTGTTTTGCCACTTGAAAACACCAGAAAACACCAAAAAACGCGGTGTTAAGTCACTGGAAAACGGCGGTGAACAACGGAATACGATCCGTTCATCATGTGTTAACCGTATGTTTTCCGTGTGTTTTGCATGAATTTTCCGTGCGTTAACGGTCCGGTTAACGCCAGTAAAACAAGCGTTTTCCTGGTGTTAACTGAGCCTGAAAACTATCGGATAATGGAACGAATACTCAAATTCACCGGCCAGAAAACGACGGGAAAAGAGTGGATTTTACGACCGGAAAACGCGAGAGAATTGTAGCAAAATGCAGCGTTTTCGAAAATTAACCGAGAGTTTTCCGAGACGGTGAATACCATATTTCTTGCCGTGTAAATTAGGGGTGGATCATTAAGAAACTTATCGTGTGTGTGTGTGGGGGGGGGGGGGGAGGGGGAAGGGGGGTGGAGGGCGAAGTACAAAAAAGATATTTGCACAAGGGAAAATTGAATGAAAAAAATCATGCACGGCAATTAACCCTAAAAAATGTTCATGCTATAGCCTTTAAAAAATTCACACAAGGAATTTCGTAACGAAAAAAATTCCTGCTGCTCGAAAATTCCCCCCCCCCCCCCAATAATTTTTCTAATGGTCCGTCCCTTAGTGGAGTTCGCACACTGATTACCACCATGTCACTGTCACGCTCGATCCAACTCCCTCAATACAGCAAATAGCTATATAGTATACATGTATAATACACCGATTCAGCCTAAGACCGGAAGTTGCATGAAAGGGAGGCCTAAGGGCTATCTTTCGCGCGAATCTCAAAAATCATGGCTGAAGACACCGACAGTTTGCATGGAAGACATGAAATGTCTTCTGATGTAAACCTTACACCAGAAGACATTCCATGTTCATCCGTGAAAAATGGAGAAGACATAAGTAAATGGACAATTCCACAATTGAAATTTTGGTTGAAATGCAGAAGACTGAACCAACAGGGACTGAAGAAAGATTTTGTCGAAAAGTAAGTTTCGCAGCACCTGTATTACATAAACCTTATCTAACCTTCCACGCTAGTCAAAAGAATTTCGTTTTCGCTAAAATCTTTTCTTTTCGGGGGCAGGGTAAAGGCATTCAACACGATTCCTTACTACAGAGAGAAAGTTTACAACCCTGATCCTGAGAGGAGCTACACGAAAGCAAAGGTTGAAAAGCTAAAGACCCTCAATATCGAAACAGTCCAGACTGAGCTGATCGACCAACAAGCAAGCTCGTGTAGTTCGATTTTAGACACTTTCCCACCGGATGAAAACACTCAATTTTCAGGGGTTTTTCCTGTTTTGTCCCCATTTGTGCCTATGGATGCTTTTGAGCAGGTACAAAATTCCGGTAAATCCATGAAGAAATTTACCAATGCAGCAGTTGTTATAAACTCAAATGACAAAGGCCTCCGTATGGTCAATTTTGTGGGCGATTTACGGGTGTATAATATCACGGAAAATAACATCATATACGTCCGTGCTTGCTGTTGGGCTTCCTATATGAGGAATGTTAAATACAAGGTGAAAGTGGTTTGTAAACAAAGCGGGACCCCAAAGATTCTAGCAGCAAAGTGTGATAGGCAGTGTCCGGCTTCCAACAGTGGGTGTTATTGTCATGTTATGGCGCTCATATGGAAACTTGAGGACATGACGAGAAAGTCAGAGCTAAAAAATATCACTCCTGACAACAGATGCTGCACATCAAAACCGAGGGAATGGGGAAAAGGGGGTAGACGAGAAGTAGAGTTCTCTCCAGTGATGGCTTTAAAAATAACAAAACCAAGACATGCGTCTGACTTACCTGGTAGGAAGAAAAGGAGTATTGATTCTCAGTTTTACGATCCCAGACCACTGAAGTTACATAGTCACATAAGCTTGATGCTGATGGAATTGCAAAGCTGAGGCAAGATCTTTAGAAAATAAATGCTCGTATACCCTTTGCTGCTATGTTACCAGAGGAAAAGACAATTCAAACAGTAAAGACTATAGTTGGCACTGTTGCTAAAGGTTCAACAATTCATAAGCAACTTCAAGATTATTCCCAACAGCCTCCAAATTTGGTAGTACCCTTTTTTAGTAGTTCCTCCCTTGCTGGTAAAGAAAATGTGAATCCTGTCTCAAATTGGCAAGCACTGAATTCAAATTCCAGTTTGAATCATGAAATCTCTGCTCCACCTTCCACTGCGCAGTGTGAATCAGAAATGGCACCTCTCAGCACTTTTTCTAATGCTTATGATGAGCTACAGGTTCAGTAGATATCAGATTGTAATGTTAATAACCAACAGCAAGAACAGAATATTTCAAGTTTTATTGAAAGTACAATTGATCCATCTGAAGTACAACTGCCAACAGTCCAAACAGAAACGTTATTTATTGAAACTCTTACAGAAAAGCAAATGCAAATTGAAATGGCAACAAGAGGGCAATCAATGAATCCTGCTTGGTTTGAACAAAAGCAGAACAGAATAACTGCCAGTATCTGTAAAGATGTCTTTTCTCATATGCAAAAATAGGGGTCAAAATTACCAGAAAATCTAGTAAAAAAAATTACAGCAAAAGGAGCACCCCAAAAAATGGTCAGCTACTCACAAAGGATTGATCTTTGGTATTGAAAATGAACCTGTGGCAGCTGATTTGTACAAAGAATATCTCTTGTCATTGCCAGACATCAAGGAAGTGACAGTTCAAGAGACTGGATCAATTTTAGACAAAGAAAATGATGTTCTTGCAGCAAGCCCTGACAGAATTGCAACAATAGTGTATGCCAATGGTGACATTGAATACAGAAATGTGGAAGTAAAATGTTTAGAGTCCAAGCAGGATATGTGACCAGAGACTGCAATAAATAATCATCAAAAGGAAAGCAGTTTCCCATTTATGGGACTGAACTCTGTCTTTGTAGTAAAAGAAAAGGACAAATATTGGTTTCAGTCCCAGATGCAAATGGGGATCAGTGGAATTCCATTAACTGACTTTGTCATATTTACCAACAACACATTTCCAGTTTTGATTCTCAAGGTCACATCATCGTCAAGGTGGGAGGACGAAATTAAGCCTAGTTTAATTGCTTTTCACGAGAAATATATCTCAAAATAAAAACAGTTGTGTTTTTAGAACTGCAAAGCAACACTATAAGTTTCCTGGAAAATATAAGTTGACTCTAAAAAATGTCTGCATAAGAGCTTTAGTATGTTCTAAAGCACAAGGAATGGTATTCAAGTTATACTTTACAAGTGATGGGATGGTGGTGGTAGGGAAGGTGAAACTAGATATTTTTGTGTATTGTTTTTGAAAATTTTGACTGTTATTTTTTAGGATTTGTCTTACAGATAGACTTTTAGTTTTGAAAAAAAGACAAATTTTGGTTTTGTTTTCTTTATTATATCACCATCATCATTATTATAACAAATATATTTTCGTCAATCACAGTCAGTCTTCATCAGTTTCAAATCTGAGTACCCAATCTACCCATGTGCGTTTGATTTTTGCATTCACTTTTTCACATATCAAGTCCTCCAATTATTAAAAAAACCCAAACCAGAGACTTATACAAAGTAACAAGACCTGAACAGCTTCCGAATCTTTAGTTTAACTTTCAATTCCTAAAAAAACACACTCGTTAGTTCCCTGATATAAGAACCCATCCGTTCCAAAAAACTGAAAGCTTCCTTTCTTTAAACTGAAATAATTGGGTATTGAAAATTTACTAACAAAGCACATACAGTCCAGATCTGATTTATGGACCCAGAGCTGGAAAGAGGCAAAACTTGACTAAAAATATGCTAAGCCTTGATTCGCTTAATTGCTCTTTCAACATGAATACGCACATTTGCTATACTCATGGTCTCAAAACACTGGCTTTGTGTGAACTGGTCATTGGCAGAAAATCTCTTTGGAGGAATATATAAACTTGCTCCTCTGAGGGCCATTAGGTCATGGATCTCAAAGCCCTTGTCTGCAAGGTACTGGTCCCCCATTTCAATTAACTGACAGAAGTTACTCTTCTCCACAATTTCCTTATCACTTATTCTTCCTGGATACAACTGACTAACAATGTTATCCATCCACTCGGTGAAATGCAGATGAGCCCTTTAAAAGTGTCGTGAGATTTATAGTCTGAGTACATTTCTGAGTGCTTCTGATAATTCTTGGGAAACTCACATTTCAGCTCTGTGCAATCATGAATTCCACGTACGTTTCCATACCTTCCATTAAAAGAATCTGGCAAGTTTTGTTTTATTTTGTCTCTTGAAGGCTATAAAGGCAAACTTCCCAACATTATGTAAAGGTAGTTTGCCCAAGATATAAAAACATCAGACACGGTACTTACAGAGACACTAAATCTATATCACGCTCAAATAAGCCAAGTGGCACCCTTGTTAGAAACAACCACAGCTGATCGATAGGCTCTATTGCTCTCTTTCTATTTCTTTGTTTCTCCTGTCCTTGCAAAAAGGGAAATGGATTAACATTGTTTGAGAAGCTTTCTTTCACTTTTTCGCGTGCTGTGTTCCACGACATCAGAGACTCAGAGCAAGGTTTAATAAAGTTCCAAAATGCCAACAAAGCTGGCGACTCGGTGAGTTTGAAATCCCGTGTAAAAAAATATGTCATCTTCATTCGATCCAAATCTCTCCAAACCAAATTTTGAAAGGAGCAGCTTTTGTTTAAGATCATAATTCTCGGCAACCAAGTCTCTCTCTTCTTCAAATGGTTTTTCACCTGTATCTTCCTCTTGAGTCTCCTTTGCAGAGATGTCAGGTGCATCGTATGAGTGATGTTTATTTTCGATACTCTTGGATGGGATCGCTGAAAGATTAATCCTTTGGCATTCCCGACTTTTGTCTCTTTCGGACCTTTCAGAGGCTTCATCATTGCCAACTGACCATGGGAAAATGGAAGGAACAGCATTCTTTACAAGATCACGTCTTTTGCCGGTAAGGCTTTTCCTCTAGTCCTTCTCACTAAAATGTTCAGAACAGCAGAAGAGTGATCGGAGCTGTTCGAGGCAAATTTTTTGTCGCCACGCTTCATTTTTGATCCCAGATTTTCTTAAGATTTTCGTGCAGAGGGAAATTATGAAAAATTAAATCTGGTCGGTTATCTGAACGATTATTGCAAAGAACAGCCGCGCAACACTTGTGACCCGAATTCTTTTGTTCACCTGAGGACGCCATGTTTATGATTATTCGCGCGAAAGATAGCCCTTAGGCCTCGCTTTCATGCAAGTTCCGGTCTTAGGCTGAATCGGTGTATTATTAAATTAATGGGAGAAAGTCGAGCTAACAATTCTTGGTTGAAAAAAAATAGATTTCTCTTTGAAATATATAGGCTTAAAATTGGCGAGGTAAATGTTTTCCAAGTATACTAAATAGCGCATTACACTAATGACGTCACAAATTTCTGGTCCCTGCTCAGACATTGAACCTGACCAGTATTCTTGGTTTTCAGTGTCACGCAATCAAAACTTTAATTGCAAACCATTTAATACAGAAAGTCCAGAATCTAGGAAATAAAAGAAGATAAATATGCAAAAGGCCTCACCAAGAATCAGGTCTGTGCGATATTCATGTGAGATATTTGGAAAAACGTTTTACCCAAATTTATAAAGTTTTGCATGGAGACGCCATGCTCGCGTCCCTTTGAGGGGCACAAATATGGCAACCGGAAACCAACAGAAACATCTGTTTTTGAGTTTTCCTACTAATGCGTGAATTCATCGCTTGAAAAATTCATAAAGGATTAATAGGGATATTCATTCTGAGACAAGGAATGTTTAGATAGCAAAATCTCCTAAAACTGGTAATGTTTTTAACCCTCATAAGAGCCTAGCCGGCTGCCAGCTAAATGCCGCGTCACGCAAAAGCCTGGAAATTCAAACGTCGTCTATCGCAATTGAAGAACCCTTTCGAACAAAAACTTTGTTTACGTACAGGTGTTTAGGTGCTGTAATACCTCATGAAGCTCGGAAGAATGGATAGTTTCTTAGTTTGAATTTTGGTGACGTTATGTGAAAACCGAGAATAAGAGTCTTGTATGGGAAAGTCACATTCGCCAACAAATTTCCGTCGTCTTTGAAGATTTTTGTCGTTAAAAGAAACAAAATTCAGCTTGGTTTCGTTAATATATATCTTGAAAATTATCAACGCGTGCCAAGACAACGTTAAACATGGTAAAAACTGTAGATAAGTGATTAAAAAATAACAAGAAACGAAAGGAAAAAATCTTGGAACATAACATTTTTATCTTGTGGCCTGAATGTTCGTGTCGACCATAATTTTAAAAACGATTATCAGATATTTATTGTCTCGGTGCAGTGCGTGGATCGATTGGGATAGGTTAATTTAATAGGTTAATTCTTTTTATTATAAGCTGTTGGTTTGACTGTTCTAGAAGACTTCTCGTTTTCACGCAGCGGGCGTCTGGAAAAGCAAGAAACCGGAATGCAGAATGGGAACAGGAATGGGAACAGAAACCGGAACCGGAAACGGAAACGGAAACGGAGCAGGAACAGTGATCTAAAGGGGAACCACTACCTTAATTTATTTTAATTCTAATTCAATTTATATGAAAAATAAGAAAACTGTTCTGCAATCATGCTCCCCCTGAGTCTCTTTATATTACGACAAAGAGAAGGTAAAAAATGCAGCAAGTTTAAGAGCAACTCCATGCAAATATCGACCAAAGTGCGGCAAGGCTCAAAAAATAAAAATCGCTCTTCTTTTGCATACTGATAGACTTAAGTAAGTGTACAAACGCCATGTAGTTTTGTCTTCGAAAGATCTGTTCGTTTCCGAGAAAAACAAGAAAACCGTTTCAAGCCCCGCCGTCGATTTCGCAAGCCGAAAACAGGGTTGAAATTCACTATGATTCGCTCGACCTGCATTTCAAAACAACCGCGTGCTTGTTGCTAAAATTGTAAGTATAACTCGTCGTTGACCAAAATTTATAATATTTTTAGCATTACAACAGTCTGAGTAATTATAAAAAAGCTAAAGCGTATGTCTACCTGTTGTTTAACCACGGAAGGTAGTTGAAAAAAGCGGCGATTTTCATCATGTGCCTTTGATCAGAATTTTTCAAGATTGGAGGGGAAAACACTACAAGCATCAAACTATTATGTTATGTTAAAATTATTTTGGGGAAATCATTTTGAGCTTCTCAGAAATTATTTGAAATTCGTGTTACAGACAACATAAAATAACGCCATCCAAAACATGAGTCACACGACCAACAATTTGACTTTAGGTTTCCGTTTACAATGCTGGTAGCCTTGATATGTAGCACAATTTTTTTAAAAAGCTCACCGTAACCTGTTGTACTTCAAGCTCCAAGTTGTTTCATTTTGCCGTCTTATCACCTATGTTACCGTAGTCGTGATGTCCGCTCGAATGTGTGCGTTGGAGGTGCATGACAGCTTTCTGGTAATTTCTTCATCCCTCTCTCTCTCTCATTTTCTCTAATGTTTTTAAGTTAACATCTCATGTTTGTTAAGAATTTTGAGAACCCTGGACCTTAAAAAAGCCGTCTAGAAAATAAAGCTCGGTAGTTTAACAAAGCAAAGTTGCTTGCTCGTGGATCCGTTCACTTCAATTAATCTCATTTGCGTAGGAGTGTGCCTGGGAATGTGCCAAGGGTCTACGTCCGGTGAAATACACGTGACGAGCTTAACCGCCTTTCACCCGTTACTTCCAGTACGCTGAAGAAGATTCATCTTGTATACTCCTCCTTCTTCAAAAATACACCAGTTGACATTATTTTACCTAAGAATTATCTTGTTTCATATTTTGACATTTTAGACATTTGATTAACATTGTCGAATTAAATTTAGTTTAATCTGATTCAACATTTCGTTTCTACTTGAAAAAGATCTTTGCATAAACACTGTTTGTGTGCGCTCTTCTTTGATGAAGCTATGGAAGGTTCGTGCTCCTTCGAGTCATTAGTAGGTACTCTGTGTTCGTTTGATAGAAGGGATAAGCATGCAGAGATCAACTGAGATTGTTCCTTTGTCGTTGTCAAACTATTAAGGACGTAACTGGGCATAGGTCGACATGGTCTCTTTCTGGTATTGAAAGCGAAACAGACTTTATTTTAGCTCAGAACTGACCAGCCAGACCATTTCCGTCGTAATGATAATTTCCCTTTTATTAAAACTCTTCAGCTAGATCAGTCAAATCCGAAATAGTATTTTTCGGCTCGAAAGAGAACGTTTTTCAGGAAAAATGACTCTTGGAAAAATCCTATTTCATTTTCAAAATGACTGGTCGGGCTATGGTCCGGCCGGCCAGTTCTGACAAATGGAAAGCGCCCTAAGTTCCTTTAATATATGCCCTTTCCATCGTTCTGAGCTCAGTATTGGATAACGACGGAACAGTTATTCCAATTCGTGCCAAGTTCCAAAGGAAATCGCAAATCACATAATTGAAAGAAGAGGGAAACCTGTTAAAGCCGACAAAAGAGTTAGAGGAAGAACATTTCAGAATATATCTATCAGCAAATCGGTATCCTCATTCCTGTAGTTTAAGGTACTCTTGGTTTATTCACTGTATTATATTCTAACAAGTCACTTAGATTCAATCCGCGAATACTGTATAAAGTTTATCATCAACTCTCTTAGATAACCCACAGTCTCCCGGGTGCGGTACCAATCCACCTAATCTGTCCGATAAAACATAACCTTCAGTTTTTCTCTTAGTTTGAAATTAAACCCGATTTCCCCCCGAGTAATTTTTTTGTTTTTTTTTTGTTTAATTTAAAGATCATAGTCCAATTCTGATGGCATTTGTTGTTGTCGTCTTATTTTATTTTATTTTTATTTTTTTTACATTTACTTCAAACGACTGACTTGTGCCTCATTCAAGACAACGCGTGGGGATATGGCGTCGGATAGAACTCAACGATTCCACATTCGTACAGCAAAACAAGCGGTCGATACCGCTCTAGGAGAGATTGCGCCAGAAGAAGCTGAAAAATTCTGGGTATCCTTGGTTCAATCTCAAATTGTAGCTCAGCAGACCCATGACAAGGTCATTGACTTCAAGCTCAGTAGCAGATGCGCTTGCAGAATGTTACAAGAACGCAGGACACTTAGGATCACGAAGAGAAATCTTATATATTAGGGACGGACCATTAGAAAAGTTATAGGGGGGGGGTGGGGAATTTTTGAGGCGCAGGAATTTTTTTCGTTATCAAATTCTTTGTATGAATTTCAGTTTTAGGCCGTAGCATGAATATTTTTTAGGGTTAATTGGCGTGCATGAATTTTTTTCATTTAATTTTCCCTTGCGCGAATATTTTTTTTGTACTTCGCACCCCCCCCCCCCTCATAAGTTTTATTATTATTATTATTATTATTATTATTATTATTATTATTATTATTATTATTATTATTATTATTATTATTATTATTATTATTAATGGTCCGTCCCTTACGTCACTGAGACAAAATGGATTTCGAAACCTTGCAAAACTGGCTTTCTGGTCTTACTCGGTACAGGTTAAAGATCGCAAGGCACAATCGGATCCTTCATGGCCGAGATTCTGTTGTCTCCGCTGTTTCTTCCAGAAGAATCTTCCAACGAATTTTTTTTTTTTTTGGAAATTGTTTTATTTCAAATGTACTAACTAAAAAAACGTAAATAATGTTTGTTTCAATTCACGAAAAGTGACATTCAGCACAGCAGATATTACATTTGTCCTTAATTAAGAAGGCACTCTGAAATAACGCACGTGCAAGCCAGGATTACCCACGTGCAGCCAACATCTGGAATTTCCACCTGTGAAGATGGGAAGAAAACATGTACACAATTTTTTGTTAAGACATCTTTTGATTTGATAATGCCGACGTCTCGAAGCAATGAAAATCTTCAGCGAGGCTACCAATTAAATTCTTCATTTTCAAAACTTTATATTATACGCATGTTTTACGTTTGCTTTTCGCCTGCTTTCAGTGGATCCAGACCCCGGGCCCCGGGATCTTGACAGCTGTAATCTGATATTACTGTTGAAAGTAATTTGCATACTGAGTCACAAAACCTTCGCATGGGCGCTTTATCCTTCAGATTGGCGCTTCCTTTTGCGGTGTCCAGCAGCATTTTGAGACAAAAGGTGTTAACAGATAAGGAAGAGAGGGTTTACTACATGCTGAATTAACATAAGCGAACTTCGTTATGTTGTGTTTACACTCAAGTGTTTACCAAGGTAAACATTAACTGACTAAACCCTGGTACATTTGTACAGTGTTTATACGGGCTCAAATAACTAAGGTAAATCTGTCATCAATCACAATCTAATCGAATTGGCGGCAAATTCTAAATCCACGCATAAAATGCTCGCGTTTAAAAGAGAAGCTGTGGCTCTTGTAGTCCTCGCGTTTTATTTTCTTGTTCTTGATCAGCAAACCCAGGAATCGAGATTGCAGCAGCTCTTACTTTTGCAGCACCTAAAGAGGTCGAGGCGAAAGCGATTAATTCTGCTACAAATTTCCCTTCGCGAGACAAGGCGCGTTAGACGTGCTTGGTCGTGGCCGAGAAACCAATTCTGGTTCGAAACTCTACCTTTCGGGTTGGTCGCATTCGTAATGATTTGTGTCTTTGTTTTTCGCCATAACTTCTTCGTAGACCGAAACCAAACGTGGAAACCTGGTCGAAAACCTGGTCTCGAAGACGTGATCGAATGAGACTGACGCAATCCCGAAACCACAGGATGTGTCATCCAAACCTTGGTTACTGGCCTTAACCATGCCTGCTCGCAGCGTAAACCGAACTTTTACCTTAGTTAACTTTCTATTGTCTTGAGCGGTGCTTACCACGGTATCAGCTGGCGTTTACACACGCAAAATATTTACCTTGGTAAGTTAACTCCAACACCTCGGTAGCACGCTCAAGTCTAAACACAGCATTAGTGTTGGTTTATATGAATCTCAAACAGAGTTTAATATAGAATGGCAAACTTGAACAGATGGCAACGGGAAACATTTTGCCGTAAAACTAGACCTAAAACAAAGAATAGGGTAAGTACTTTAACATTTAGAACTTTGTGCCTGAATATTACCAAGACCTTTTAGGACAGACGTTTCACGACCTTTGCCTGGTCGACTGACGATGGTCACGCATATGTTAAAGATGGCGTTACTTTATGTTGTCTGTAAAACGATTTTCAAATAATTTCTGGGAAGCTCAAAATGATTTCCCCAAAATAATTTTTACATAACATAAACGTTTGATGCCTGTAGTGTATTTCCCTTCAATCTGAAAAAATTCTGATCAAAGGCACATGATGAAAATCGTCGCTGTTTTCAACGACCTTTCGTGGGTAAACATCAGGTAACCCGTACGCTTTAGCTTTTTTATAATTACTCAGACTGTTGTAATGCTAAAAATATTATATATTTTGATCAATGACGAGTTAAACTTAAAATTTTAGCAATAATTTTTTTTCCTAGCCCGGTTGTATTGGAACGCGAGTCCAGCGAATCATAGTGAACCAGGGGCGGATCCAGGATTTTTTTTAGGAGGGGGTGCACTCGTCTCTTGCTCTACTTCAACACCAATAAACCACATAGTTTTTTTTTTTTTTGCAGAATACCAGTTGTATTAGAAAACCGCAGGTCATCTCAGGGGGGGGGGGGGGGGGGGGGCGCACCCCCTACACCCTCCCCCTAGATCCGCCCCTGTGAACGTCAACCCTGTTTTTGGCTTGCGAAATCGACTGTGGGGCTTGAAATGGTTTTCTTCGTTTTTCTCGGAAACGAACAGATCTTTCGAAGAAAAAACTACATAGCGTTTGTACACTTACTATAGTCTACCAGTCTGCAAAATAAGAGCGATTTTGATTTTTTGAGCCTTGCCACGATTCGGCGATTTTGGTCGGTATTTGCATGGAATCGCTCTTAATAAGTAAAGCAACAGCTTTGCAAGTGCATCGCGCTTTCTGTCTATACGTTCACCGTTTATGCACAACGACGACTTGAAATGATCAAATCTTATTAAGTTCTCTTGAGAAAGGCGATAAATTTTATTGTGCCTGTCTGAGCTCCGACGCCGTCTCCAGCTTCATTTGGGACAATTTGGATGAGCAATAGTTTGAATGAGGACCCGAATTGAATTCAATTTCGCTGGCGTTGCCGTTGTCAGATGTTAAGGCTCCTTTTGTCTCTCGCAGGAAGGAGGTTATAACATATTAATATTATTTGTCAGACCCATGTGTAAACGAGATACCCATCAGAGACGTTTATCGGGCTGCCATGCACTTCAGGTTTGCTACATATATATATCGTACTGTGCTAAATTGGACAGTTAACCAGGACTAGACAGTCCAACTTAAAATGGGATATTAACACGTACCTTTCGTTGCCCCAACCTCCCCGCCCCCCCCCCCCCCCCCCCCATCACCATCAAGCAGCCAGCAATTCATCTACCTAAGGGCGTTATTCAACCGAGTGCAATAGGGACCTTAAGCAACGAGAACGTTGACGTCCAGGACGTAAAAAATGGAAACCGGAAGTGGATATTTTCTGCCTTTCAGTGATCTGACCCATCAAATTCCCACACTGGAAGGTAAAAGGATTCATTGTGTGAGACAGAAGCATTCCATCAAGCGAAACACTGAACTTCCGGTTGCTATTCATGAAGTCCACGACGGTCAGCGTTCTCGTTGCCTAAGTTAGCTATTGTGTTTGACAGGAAAACGCGATGTGTCACAGGTTAAATATAAAGAAAGATTATATCAATTAGATTCATATTTCAAAAGTCTTTTCTTGTTTCTTTCATTATTTCTCTGGCTTTTTCAGTTATTTAAATAATGATTATGTCTTTTTCTTTTCATATCTCTATGCATTGTTTCCATTACCCTTTCTATTCAGGTTCCTATTCTCTTTTTTTTTCCCTTTTTTTTTTGGTATATAGCTGAATAAGAATTAAATCCAAATTAACTTAAATTAATATAGGTTATGTAGGTTCCTCTTTCCATTACGGCTTCTATGCCGGTTTTTTTTTCAAATCGTTTCAATGTCATGAGGGGACACAAATTGCCTGAACTGTAAGGATCCTGGAACGTCGTTACAGTAAATTGTATGGGACCGTATCCCAGCGAGGCGCTATAATCCTTTTCTTATGACACGGATTTGATAAATAAAACTTAATTTCCTTTATACAGATGCGATTACCGGTCTATACTTGTCATCAAGTTGTAATAGAGGCGTCTTAATTATTGCGAAAACAATGAAGCTTGAGTTTATTTGCCGCTGTCTGGTTCTCAGCACCACGTACTTTGGAAAACGAGATAATTTAAAATTACTTGACTCGATAGTCACGGTGAAGACTCTAGTTGGAGGAAAATATTATTCGTTTTGCGAAAACGCGAGGCGCTATACGGACATATTCAGTTTGTTCCAAAGCTGTCACGACTAAGCTGTAATGCCGTCACAACTAAATTAAGTTTATATCGCAAAAAAAAAGGACAGTGGTGACCAAAGTGAAAATATTCCTTTCGACGAATACTTTTTTTTCGGTCCTTGCGAATTAAGCCGCGAAAACAAAACTGAACAAACAAAACCGGATCGAAAACATAAATGAAATCACTAAAAAACCGTCTTGGGAGAGTCGAAGGGATTTTATTAGATAGGCTTCGAAAATTGTACATGAATGGAACTGTCATCTAAAAATTTTCAGCCTTCCTCAAGCTATAGAAAATTCTAGGCAATTTTTGCCTCTCCGAACAGATATTTCAGAGAAAACGGTCGTTGGGTGCACCTAAATAAATACAAGCTCGCTGTTCCAAAACCCCACACCGAATTTTATAAAAGAAGCCTTTCTCGTAGCGGAAATGTGTTGTGGAACAGCTTGACTTTGGAGGTGCCGCAATTGACATCCCTTTATGTTTTTAAAGAAAAATTAAAAAAACCCTAACTTAGAGATATGTAATATTTTCACATGGCCTCTTTAATTTGTAAAGCATGCTTTTTATTATTATTACTTTAGTACCTGAACGAAATACCATGTATAATTAACGTTACCTTACGTCTGTGGTGTGCGTAAATGGTTTAAGGCAATAGGCTTCCTCTGGCTATCAATAGTGCGTGTTAAAACAATGTATCTAGCGATAAACAAGTAGTCGAAGAGCCATGCATATTGTACCATCACAAAGTTTTATGGAAAACGTATTGCTATCTGATGTACACTCATGACAGTCTATGTTTGTATAACCTCTGCCTTAAGAACACTGGGTTACACTGCACTCATGGGTGCGCCACGTAAAGTGCAGCCTAGTTTTTGTTAGCTCTACCTAGAGAATCACTGCGTTACACTGCACTTATGGGTGCGCCACCTAAAGTGCAGCCTATATTTGTTAGCTATACCTAAAGAATTACTACGTTACACTGTACTCATGGGTGCGCCACCTAAAGTACAGCCTATGTTTGTTAGCCCTACCTAAAGAATCACTGGGTTATACTGCACTCATGGGTGCGCCACCTAAAGTGCAGCATAGTTTTTGTTAGCTCTACCTAGAGAATCACTGCGTTACACTGCACTAATGGGTGCGCCACCTAAAGTGCAGCCTATGTTTGTTAGTTATACCTAAAGAATTACTACGTTACACTGCACTCATGGGTGCGCCACCTAAAGTACAGCCTATGTTTGTTATCCCTACCTAAAGAATCACTGGTTTAAACTGCACTCATGGGTGCGCCACCTAAAGTGCAGCATAGGTTTGTTAGCTCTACCTAAAGAATCACTGGGTTACAGTACACTCATGGGTGCGCCACCTAAAGTGCAGCCTGTGGTTGTTAGCTCTACCTAAAGAATCACTGGGTTACACTACACATGTGGGGGCGCCACCGCAAGTGCAGCCTATGTTTGTTAGCTCTACCTAAAGAATCACTGGGTTACAGTACACTCTTGGGTGCACCACCTAAAGGGCAGCATATATTTCATTGTTAGCCCTACCTAAAGAATCACTGGGTTACACTACACTCTTGGGTGCGCCACCTAAAGTGCAGCCTATGTTTGTTAGCCCTACCTAAAGAATCACTGGGTTACACTACACTCATGGGTGCGCTACTTTAAGTGCAGCCTATGTTTGTTAGCTCTACCAAAAGAATCACTGGGTTACACTGTACTCACGAGACCTAAAGTTCGCGTTTGGCTCGCCCTCTCTTCAAAGAAAAAAGGTACAGTCCGTTTCGCCAATATATTAAATAGGAGTAAGTCGGATTAGTTGCCCGCGAAGAAATTATCTCTGCGTGGGATTGTACTTCCAGTAAAAGCAATTTGTGTCCCCCCATGACGCAACGAAACACGTTTGCATGTGTTTCAAACGCCAGACTTCTTAACATCTGTCAACAACTTAAATTTATTTCAGGTTTGAACGTAATTATTCAGTGAAGGTCACGAATGGTTATACGGTTGTGTTAAAAAAAAAAATCTACAGTAGTAGCTTTAAAATCGTGAAATAATGAATTTGGGGCAGAAATATCCTTCTCTTTTTCTTTAAAAAGGGCATGTTAAATAACATTACCCATGAAATTTAAATTGTGGTGCTCAAAACGCTAAATTAAAGTGATTAGGTGCCCACGAAAAAAACATCTCTAGGTGGGATTGTAGTTCCAATAAAAGCAATTTGTGTCCCCTCGTGACCCAACAAAATACGTTTGCATGTGTTTCAAACGCCAGACTTCTTAACATCTGTCAACAACTTAAATTTATTTCAGGTTTGAACGTAATTATTCAGTAAAGGTCACGAATGGTTATACGGTTGTGTTTAAAAAAAAAATGTACAGTAGTAGCTTTAAAATCGTGAAATAATGAATTTGGGGCAGAAATATCCTTCTCTTTTTCTTTAAAAAGGGCATGTTAAATATAAATCGCGATCATTAAGTTTCGCCAAATATGCGCACAGCAAAATCGAGAAATAAAAATGTCGCGAAAATTTCTTGTGATAGGTAGTCACGGCATTACTTAAGCTTTTATGTGTTGATGCAGACTTCTTGACAACGAATACACAAGCTAGAATACCTTTGTGACTAAATCATCGTGTACTTATCTCACCTTTTTCTTCCAAAAGCGCTGCTCAGAGAAGGCATTAGGTTTCTGGGAAGGTTGAATGCAATAATGACTCATTTATTGGCGTGCGAGTCGCAACTGATAAGTTTAGTCCCACCTGACAGATGTCAACTTTATGTGGACTTCCGTGAACGTACATAATCAAACTTTGCAATCTCCACGCTCTCTGTGCTTTTAATCAGGCATTTAAAGTTGGTCACCGTTGTAACACAAAAACTGTAAAACGAAGGCACAAGTCTTGTAGGGGGTCTGGGGTTCCTCCCCCAGACAATGTTCAAGTTTGGAGACTCCGAAACGCTATTTTTAGCACTTATCATGAGATATGTCTCCGAATAATCGACCTCGAACCTGAAAATGGCAAACAATTGCAAGTCACTATAATCAAACTAACTGAGTCTAAAGAAAACAACTCCATCCACAGACTTGATGTGTCTGAGGGGGGCAGCTGCCCCCCTTAGCCTCCCCGCTAGCTACGGTTCTGGTAAATAGAAAAACGCCAAAAAAGTTCTGAAAAAATGAAACAGTCATCTAGAAATTTTTGGCCTTTCTAGAGCGATCGAAACTTTTAGAAAATATTTTTACAGAGAACAGTGGTTGGGTTCCCCTGATAACAGAGAAAAATAAGGCAACATCTGCTCTTAGCTTCAGAAGACAACAGTTGCTGCTCGTTTTAAGGTTTATCATCCAAAAGTCAGCACCTCTTCAAGCCCATATATGGATATGGAATGTTACAGGTCACATAACGAAGGCACGCGTGACTAGAAGAAACAAAGTACGCGTGACGGAAGGCAGGATCTTTGAAAAACAAGGTTTACACAGACTCGTAGAGAGAAAACCGTTTACAGTACAACCCATAAAACGGTAATAAATTGGCCCATGAACTACACAGGAGAGACGTAACACACATTTTATGTAAGGTAAGCTATTTTTCAATGAAATCCTTTCATTTTCGTAGGTTACAGAAACGATAGGTTTTTTTTCCCCATACCAATCCTTATATGATTTAAACGCTGCGTTAAGAGGCGTTTATTGTCTTTATTCAAAATTGCGTTAAGCCCCCTTTTCCTAAGGAGGGTCATATTTTCAGTAACATTGCTGTGGTCACCCTACAGACTTTTACCTAGGTAAAACCGATTTACTATGGCAAATTCATCAAAACCCTCCCGAGGTAAATTCATCTCGGATTTTGTTTTACCTACGTAAAAAATCTTGTGAAGGTCACACTACTGATATCGGTTCCCTAGGTTTTCACGCGCAGTTGAATTTTTTGGAGCGTAAACTCAAGAAGACAAAATGCGCAGGAATCTAGCCGAACAAAGAGACGTTTTATTTTGTCTTTTATCTCGCTGTTATTTCTTACGCTAATTCAACGTGCAAGGTGAAGACAGGCGAAGACGTAGACGACTCTTTCCCCCAAAATTTCTTTCACTGCGTGAGCTATGTCCGTCTCTGTCATCAAGACCTTCGCCGACGAGCGTCCATTGGCTAGCAACCTCGGTATTTCATTTTTCCGCACCTATCGCTTTGGGGTAGATGTCAAGGGAAACTCTATTGTTCTCGAGACATATCCAAGCCCCAGAGGATAAAATTTCCCCGAGCTAAGTTAACTAGGGAAAAATCGGTCACTCTTAAGAAATCAAGTTTCCCTAGGTAAACTTTTAACAAGTCGAGTTTACCTAGGTCAAAAGTCTGTAGTGTGAATGGCCTTGTTCATGTCAGAGCAGACAGTTTCCCCGCCGATGCTGTATTTGAGACGAAATGTTTTTTGTTATCGCGTTCCTTTTAACTATCTTGGGAATTCATTGATGCGAAACCAGTTACGTTTGAAATTCCAAACCAAGGCCTGAAGCAAACTCGTGCCCATAAACTGTCCATTATGAAGGGATAGGTGAAGTTTTGGTTCTATTTAACATTTTCACATAGACCACAATGCACCATCCTCGGAGGCCCAGGGGCAGCTAGTTGTGACGATAGAATGCTCGTGGTGAAAGTTTACTATAAGATCGAGAAGAGCCCATGGGAAACGAACCAGTTCCAGAAAACCTCATACTTGCAATTCAAACCAACTGAGAGTATGCATAGTCAACTTCTGCAGCCTTGTGAGTTATAACAAGCACCTTGAACTATATCAGCTTATTGAGACCCACAAGCCAGATATCATTATTGGTACTGAAACACACCTTAACAAAGATATTGACAGCAGAGAGATATTTCCTCCTAACTATGTTTATTCACCACCAGTCCGAAAGGATCGGGACTCTGGCGAAAAAGGGGGAGGTGTAGTAATTGCAGTCAACAGCAACACAATCTCCGTCGAGCAGTCCTCTCCAGCAGAATGCGAAATTATCCGGTGCAATATCTCTCATAAACCAGGCAGTGTTGTTGTGGGATCTTTTTACCGACCACCTTCTACATCTGTTAATTATCTGGAGCAGCTTGAACTCTCTATGAATAACATCAAACAACTCAGTGGTATTGATGCAAAGTACGTCTTGTTAGGTGGTGACTTTAACCTTCCTGACATTGACTGGGAAGAGGGCTCTGTCAAGTCAAACCCACAGCATACTGCCGCTATCAATTGGAAAATGATCGACATTGCAAATGATTTCAAACTCACTCAAATAGTAACGGAACCAACTCGACAAGGAAACATTCTTGACCTGCTTTTCACATCCCACCAAGATCTTGTTGATAAAGTCTACATAGTCCCGGGCATGAGTGACTATGATGCTGTTATCTCTGAAATCAATCACTCGGAGCAAATCCACCAGCTAACCCTAAATGGAATGTTTATCACTACAAGCGGGCTGACATGGAAGGCCTTCGGCGGAAACTAAAGGAGCGCTTTGAACTATTTGAAGCATCCCGTCCCGAAACAAAGTCTATTCAAGCAAATTGGGATCAGTTTAAAGCAGACAGTTATAACTCCATTGACGAGTTCATACCACAGCGAACACTCAAAAACAAAAGACCTCTCCCATGGTGCAATGCAAACATCAGACGTCTCGGCAGTAAAAATCAGCGTTGTTATAACTGCACGTCGCAACGGAAGGAAATAAGTTTGGCGTAGATTTAGGCATCTTGGTAAGCTGGTACATAAAGAACTACAGCTAGCACACCAACAATAATATGTAAACAATTTATTAGACATTGATGAGGCCGACCCTGTTCACGACCATGCCAAGGCAGGTATCACCGAGCACTTCTGGCAATATATTAAAGCTAAACGTAGAGACTCGGCTGGAATTGTTATCTTGAAATGACATGGCAAGGAATTCACCAAACCCAAGGAGAAAGCAGACATCCTGAACGAGCAATATGACAATGTATTCACACTTGAGGATCCAGTTCTACCTCAACTACCCGATAGCCCCTGCCCAGACATGCCCAATATCCAGATTGACAACAATGGTGTAATTAAACTGCTCAGTGGACTGAATCCATCTAAAGCAAAGGGCCCTGAGTTACTACCTACGCGCGTCTTAAGGAAGCGGCAACAGAAATAGCTCCTTACCTGAGTTTTATCTTCCAACAATTCATTAACACTGGTGAGGTGCCACCGGACTGGAAGCATGCCAATGTTGTAGCAATGTTTAAGAAAGGTTCAAGGTCAGAGGCTGCCAATTACAGGCCCGTCTCTTTAACGTCACTGCATTGCAAGCTGTTAGAACACATTATTTATCGCAGTATTATGATACATTTAAACTCTTTTGACATCCTGGTGGATGCCCAACATGCTTTCCGTCCTGGGCGCTCATGCGAACGCAACTTATCATACCTTAGAGCATCTATCCCGGTCAGTAAATGATAGAAACCATACTGATCTTTTGATCTTAGACTTTTCTAAAGCCTTCGACAAAGTAGCACACAAACGTCTGTTACTTAAATTAGAGTACTATGGCATTCGTGGTTTAGTCTTAGCCTGGATAAAGGCATGGCTAATAGGAAGAACTCAACAGCTGGCCCTTGAAGGCGAGTTCAGTGAGAAGTCTTGCGGAGGTCTGGAGTCCCGCAAGGAACCGTGTTGGGTCCCTTGTGCTTCTTGTTATTCGTTAATGATATAGGACGGTGATGATATTACCTCAAATATTAAGTTATTTGCTGATGACACCCTGTTCAGTATGGTTTGGTACACAATTCCGACGATGCAATCAGTCTTCAATCTGATCTGGACAAATTAGGTAAATGGGCAAAGTTGTGGCAAATGGCCTTCAACCCATCGAAGTGTTACGTTCTAAAGGGTATTACTGACGTTTCCGGTAAATAAAATTCTACATACATGTAGCTTACATTGTTTATTATATACACGGCTTTACTCAAATCAGAAGCTTGCAGGCTACGCCTGAACATTAATTATTGGCTGATAAAGAACAACATAAGAATAACACCATCAAATTTACGCGAACATGAAAGAGGTCGGTGACGTGACATCAAGTGACTGAGATCAATCGTGCAAAAACAGTGAGCATGGAGCCCTGTAAAAACTAAAATTGTCGCACTGGCGGGAGTGTATAAATTTTTACTATCCTTCATTTGTTTCTCATATGGCGTATACTTAAGCGTCTTAGTAACATGTTATGCATATAGAAGGAACATTGTATGCTATAATACTCACATGAGAAGAGACTCTTGGATTAATACACAAGACCGCGTGCTTCGAAGAGAACCTGAACCAGAGCCTTTCAAAGTACATAGCAGTCGCTGAGGAGTCATACCCATTTTTGATTCGTGATAAAAGCAAAATCTACGTGCTCAGACAATCCGCAGAGTTGAAATGTACTTTTGTAAGATCGTAACAAACAGTAAAATCAAGCGCACCCGCAATCACAGCAACCGCCGGTTTAATAATTTGAAATGAGCAAAGGATAAATGACGGTTTGTTTATCACGTGCATTTGTCACATCACCGCGGCGCGAAGTCGTGATTTCAGTCGTGCGTGACATCTCAGAAATAATATGCCATGCATGTGCGGAATAATCGATGAGAGAAAGATAACCATATATCGGAGTTTATTCAGATCTGAGCTTTGTTTCTTGATGGAGTATATACCAGGTGAGATCTTAGCTTGGATAATATATTTATTATGTAATTTCAAGGGCTTATTTTAGAAAAACCTCTGTTGACCGCGTGCATCCGGTTCTCGGCCCGCGGCTTCGGCTGTTTGTGAAAAATTTCTATATGAAATTACAATGCGATTTTAAGAAGTTTCTTTTAAAAAACTTATGGAATGTCCCGTTAAAACTGCATGAATTGGATCACGGCTAAAATTTACGCGGAGCTTTTCGCAGAGAGCTTGTAGGTAATGAACATTGAGGAACGGATTGATCTCTTATCAGCACACTGTCACAGTTACGTGTTGTCAGTCAAAGCTAAAATCTATTCCTAATTTTCTTCTCTTTTTTATCTAATTTAGATTTAATTTTTCCCTCAGCCTCGAACTTTGTTGAGAGGAGAATCCGGTCCACAATATGTGACAGCTTGTTTTGAGTCATTAATGAGTTCGTGACACCATGAAGGCTTAAAAATTAACTTTGTGCAAATGATACTTTTATAGTCTGGGATATCCCAAAATACATTACAATATTGCACCTCAGTAATAATAAGTGACAAGTACCCTACTTTAAAGTATTTAAAATAAGGTCAGCATTTGATGTCTTTAAGCACACTTTAAATCGTTAATGTATAATCTGTTTTTATAGTCAGAGTGTTGTGTGCCCAAAATACAATTCAAATAGACCTCAAAACAGTGTTAAAGTGCCCTATTTAAAAGTATTTAAAATACAGTCAGCATAAAAGCCCTTAAAACATATTTCAAATAGTCTATTTGAATTCTGTTTGTAACAGTGTTAGTGGTTCTATGCCCAAAATACATTTTAAATACCCTATTTTACTCATATTTATTAAACAAAAATACATTGCAAATTGATGAGAGAGGTTTTCCTTTTGATGAAATACAATTTAACTACACTCAAGATATATTTCAAAGAGGGGCGAAAATTTAATTGTTTTTGTCAAATAGAATTAAAATACAGAAAAATAGCGTTCAAATACTGAAAATACATTTTAAATACTTTAAAATCAGTTTCAAAATACATATGGTTTGGTAAGGGTATGAAACAGTTATAGTCTTTCATTTAAATAAGAACTTGCAGAGCTAGCTTCCCAAATATTATACAATCTAAAATCTTTAGGCAGGCTTTTAATTCCAGTTATCTAAGAAGAACTACTCGCGACAAAAAATTATGAAGAGTAAAGAGTGAAGGAAAGTTTCACAAAAGCGTATGGTAATTTAGTGATCCATGGTTAAACTTAACAGAGTTAACTGAATATTGTGCATTTGAATGCATCCTTCATTTTTACCCAATAGGTTGTTTACTGCCAGTCGTATTTATTTAAAATGACTGAATTTTCAATTAAATATAATGTCTCGCTTCCTACTTTATTATTTTATTGGAAAAATATAATAAAGAGATCGAAAAAGAACATTTTTACTAGTAAACTGCCCGATAATTAACGTAATTACGAGACTATTTCTATAAACTACCGGTGAAAAGATTCATACGGCGCGGGCTTAAAATAAGTCAGCCGAGAGTTCTAACACTTAGAAAATAAAATAACAGTCACAATCTTCTGGTGCTGTTTGTTTTAAAAACAAACACAGTTAACGTCTTTTATTGAACTTGAAAGATTTTATCTCCAGATTGGAAAGCCATTGAGACGAAACTGCCGGAACTACTGCTTTGCAAGTCAAAACGAGTTGACAGTACCATTAAAGAGGAAATTGCATCATTTATTTTTAATGACACGGTAAATAACAAGTTTAAAGCCATGGCTATTCTGTCGCATGGAGACTACTAGGGGTGACGAATGGTCTTTACGAGCATTTGCGAGCATGCCGAGCACTGCGACTTTTTTGCGAGCACGAGCAGAAATAAAGAAATTGCTTTGCGAGCTTGCCAGCAACGCAAAAATTTGGGGAGCACAAGCAAGCGAGTAGTCGTTTAAATTTTGCGAGCAAACCGAGCAAAGGTAAAATTTTGCGAGCAGTTAAAAATTTTAATGGACCATTCATCACCCCTACTACTGAAAATGTTTTGTCCCGAAATTGTTAGAAATGATTACCAAAACCATGCAGTTGAATGTGTTACAGACTCATCTCTTCTCATTTATTTTTCTTGTGAAAAAAAGATAAAATATAAATAAACACCCCGCCAAATAAAGAGTCAAGTTTCAATTTTTAATTTAAAAAAAAAAGGATCAAAGAGAGAAGAGACACTTTTTCTCTCCAACCTGCAAGAGTTAATGCACCTGAAGCTTGAGACGTTAATAGCAACTCCATTTTCCGTCGAAGTGCTAGCAAGCAACTATACTTTAAAAACTGTCCGCGCAACGATAAAAATACCTTTTAGAACAACCAAAGAAAGCCACTGATGAACAGTGAAATCGTTTCCATTTCTGAATCATCGACTGGAGTCGATAAGCTATAAAGCGCTCGGGTCCCCTAGTTTTCCTAGTTATATATTTATATTTTTTGGGTTTGCTGATTGAGAATGAGGTAATGAAATTGTCCAATCCAGGAAAAAGCCGTCACCGACACTCTTCTCTTACATACACCTGCCTTGGATGAAAGTCATACGAACACGCTTTGCCTCGTTCCTTGCATAAAATTCATTAAGGCTGGATTCAATTGAATCTGCGGCACTTAATTTTGAGTTTAAAAATCAAGTTATCACTTTTGTGTCTTTTTGATTTTTTTAATTATTACAGATTTTACGCTATTTTTTGTTCGCACCTATGGCTGGAGTATGAGAATCATGATCATAGACATCACACCTCTAATCTTCCATTACAGGCACAGTCAACTTCTAAGTCGCATCATATAACTTGATAGCTAAATTTCAAACACTAACTAAGATACGTCTTACCTTTTTTGTTGTTCCAAAACCACCAGTGAATTAATGATATATTTATGCTAGACAGCTGGCCATTCAAGTCTGAAACTATTCTTCTAAATACTGTAGATTCTGAAACGGTTATTTACAGATGATATTTCCGATTGCCAGCGAACCCTGACGTGGACAGCAATCGGGTAATCGGAAACAAATAATTTCAAGTAATAATGCATCAGTCAATTCCACCTGCGCCCAGGGCTCAACAAAGTCTTATACGGGGAGGCCTCGAGGTCCAACCGACCCTTTTATATATCATTTTTTTGAGACAAAAGACATTCCTTTAGTATACAAATGGTACTCCTTTCACATACCTAGTTGAGAAATTTGCAGCCCTTTTAATTACGGTAAATGCACTGTAAACTGTAAATCACAAAACCAAAACGACTTTTCTCGACTTCAAGTACAACCTTAAAATGCATCTGTGAGCTCTTTCATTTTGGGCCTTTTTACAGATCGAAATAACAGACTCAGCCGACCCTTTCATATACTTAAATATGACCCTTTACTATATTCTTCGCGCCTACTTTGATGTCACCTTAAACTTGATAAGTGTCCCGCTGTTTGTAATTTACATCCTGGTAGTTCAGTTCTTATAAAATAGAAATCGCTCCAAAATTCACATTTGTTTCAAGCCAGTTT
Organism: Porites lutea; assembly: GCF_958299795.1. Classification (NCBI taxonomy): domain Eukaryota; kingdom Metazoa; phylum Cnidaria; class Anthozoa; order Scleractinia; family Poritidae; genus Porites; species Porites lutea. The sequence continues at coordinate 21,821,470 of NC_133209.1, read as the reverse complement.
ACTAAAAATTAGATACAAAATACAGTGACCGAATGAGGCTCAAATACACTTTTAGCTCAGTTTATCATATCAGCCAAGCGATCCACAGGACCTACGTCGAGTCATGAGCGTCAATGAACTTAATTAACACTTCAAGGCCCAAGGGGCGCCATTGTCTAGTTGTGACTTCATTCAATAATTTAGAGTTTTTCGGTCTTTTGCAGTCAATATTTAGGTTAAAGATAGCGATAAAGATATTATCATAAATATTCTAAATCCCTGAAAAAAGCCCACAGACACTAACTCATAACAAATACTACAACCAGAGAAGATGAGATGTTGTGTACCCGACAAATATGCAAATAATATGCAAAACAAGTTCATATTCGCATTTGCACTATTATTGACAGTGTTCACGCGAATATATATGGAATTTGGAGACAATATCCATGAATGAAAACAAAACAAAAAAGATGCGTCAAACTGATAAGCGTAAATTGAGGGCCATCTGAAACAAAAATCGATCCTCCGTAGGAATGAAGTTTTGAAAAAATTCAACAAGCTGCTTCAGCTATTTAAAAATGGTTATGGTTAATTAATGATCAAATTTTGCACGCGGGGCGGGGGTAGATGCTACTTTAAATACATTCTCTTAAATGAAATCCAAACGATGTTCTCAAAGGTCCTGACAGATGTCATCTGGGTGAAAAACTGTCGCTCGAAAAAGGGCCTTAAACAGTGCCTAGGAGGTCTGAAATGCAGTCAGAATACAAAGAAAAACAAGAAGACGCTAAAGGTAAGCTTCAAAGCGATATTCAATATGTACATTTTGCTAATTTAGTGAGCAAAGAACATTTCTCCATACAACGTCTTATAATTTTCTTGCTGTATGAATAATTAATTAGCTAAGTAGGATAATGTTGTTCAGGGCTCTCATAGTGAGCTTGGGCTACCTGTGCGTATAGCTTATAACAATTGGAACCGCCGAAGAGTTTAACTGCAAACCTCAGGATAGTTAAGGTCGCTTCAAGTTACAGAGCTTTCAGAAATAGTTGTACTTTCTTATTAGGATCGTTTTGAATTTTAACCTCGAATTCAAGGTCAGTTGACCGATCGTAACAAACAAATTGAAATGTTATGAAGTGTGGATCTGTTTGATCAGGTATACGTAAGTTCATATTTATACCAGGATTTTTGAAAACCGGGTTTATTTTTAAAGCAAAAAAATCAACTCATTGTACTACATGGCAATTTATAATAATAAAATTTCATTCAAAGGCCGATTTAAAAAAAGCCTTTATCTGACGTCGGGCGGTAATTAAGATTTTAAATTGAAAAGGAAACGCGTCTAAGAGACAAAGATATCCGACACATTCCACAATGGCATAGGAGGGTTTAGCTATACACGCTCCAACTAGCATAGACTCCAAGTAAAAAACGGAAGCCAAAGAATGTCAAGTGCAAATCATGAGCAGGCAACATAATGACGAAAAATAATCCGAGACATTGTAAAAAGGACATTTGTCCTATAATGGCTTGAGTGAGTTGGGCACACTAATGTAGTAAACAATAGCCGCCAGGTGAGTAACACACCAAAATAGCCATAAATGTCAAGTATAAAATATGCCACAATAAAGCATGTAAAATGCATGATAACATATGATATAGCCTGCAAAGCTGTAAATGAACATGTGACACAGCATCTAATAAATGTATTATAACATCGCCATTTAAGAGCGGATGTCTGTAAATATCGACCTGAGGTCTACAAAAGTGAGAAATCGAAAATTCTCAAAAAAAATGCACAAAGTAACACTAGATAAGCAATTAACATAAATGTAATTTTTACTTCAATCCGATAATTATTTTCGACGTACGGGGGGGTTATTGCCTTCGCGGCTCTCGGATCGAGTTTTACAGGCACGAGACGATGTGTTACAAACAAATCGTTTTAAAAACCAAATCAATCGTAATGCGAACAACAAATAACGTATTCAGAAAAGTACATCATTTTACACATTTTAAAATATTTTTAAGTGGTGATTTACTCAGTTTGAACAAAAATGTAATATTTTGGAGATTTTTCATTACTTTCAATATTTTGAACGTTTTCGTTCGATGAATAAATGGCAAATTTCAAAGACCAAAATCGTCGACTGGTACCTCGATTTCATAAGGAGTCTTATACCGCGTTACAGGGCGTTATCTCTTCTTTCAAAATCTGTTTTCAAAATTATGGGCGACTTAAAAGAAAATTTTTGAAGCCAAAAAGTACAAATACTACTTTACTGAAATTTGAACTTTCCAGACTCAGCGGGCCGATGCTTGCCCTGGGTGCCAGACACTTTTCATGCGCGGTTTCCGGTTGCTCTTTAAACAATAGAGACCTTTAGCATCAGGTAAACCGCAAACCGCAAACCACAAACCGCAGGTACGCGTTTGCAGTTTCACGTTGCCGAGTTTTTAAACTTTAGCAAGGCGTTCAGTTCAGTTCAGTTCAGTTCATTTTTATTTAGCCAAAATATAATACAATACAAGAATACATATAGGAATTGTAAGGTTGCAAGGGAGTCCAGAGGAAACCAGAAGGCTTTATGAAGCCTGGGCTCCCCAGTCTCAAAGAAATAAGCAAAATAAAATGAAATTCGCGGAGTGATACGTTAAAAATAGGAACTAAACAGAGACTGAGTATTCAGTAATTCAGTAACAAGATAGAAAAAAAAATTTAACTCTGGATTGGAACAGAATAATTTCCTTTGTCAGTACGGCAGAAATGAATATAAAATTGATTTGAACTACGCGTTCATTGTTAAGGGCCGCCATGTTGTTTTCATCAAGTCGAAGTGCATCACTTTAGTCGCCCAAAACACAGCAATAATTCGTTGATTCGAGATCAAAAATCCAACAAACACATCGCAAAGGGAAATAAAAAACTATTTCATACCTTTAAACGCGAGGCTGTACAATTTTTTGTGGCAAAAAAACCTTGCCGTAAATCACTTACCGCTGGAAGCCCTTCCTGCGGTTCAAACGTGAACTGCAAACTGAAAACGTGACCGCAAGGCCGTGGTCACGTGACATTTTGCGGTTTGCGGTTTACAGTTTCACACGAAAAACGTGATGCTAAAGGTCCCTAATGATTTTCAAACTCCAGTTTCTTTTTCTCAAGATAATGTGACTCCTTTTGCTGGAGCGCGTCGTTCCTTCCTTGGTGATTACTTTTGAATTAGCGTAAACAGTCTTGCGACCACCGGTTTGATTGACAGATTAGAGACAAGGTCAAGGTCCATCTAGCACGGTAAATCAAGGCCCCCTGCGCCAGAGGTTTTTTCTCGCGGCTTCGCCGCTAGTCTCTTCGGCCTTCGGCCGAAGCTCCTCGTCACACGCGAGAAAAAAACCTCTGGTACCCAGGGTAGCCGATGCTTAAAATTCGGAAAAACACAATAAGAAATCAATTCTAATGTTATCATCTTTCAGAAACCAATACGTGTTTATCAAGAGAGGACAAAGGGGACAGACAAGGCAGCCCCCATACACACCCTATTCCATAGGTAACTCGTCTCGAGTTATTTTTAAGACCTTAGATCGCAGGAGGGGATAGACAACAGCCAATCAAATAGCACGAATGTGTTCCGCGTGGATGACCCGGGCTCAGAGCCACGCGTCCTTCACGAATTGACGCTCAAAAAAATGGCGCAAGACGCGGAGCGCGATATTGCTACTTGTTTTGTCCACGAAAACTACTAAAGAGAGACTTCTGCTCCTTCTCCGAGGCCAAAGACTTAGTGGTCACCATAGAAAAGCGAACAATATCGTACCTTTCTGTCTCAGCCAGGATCAGGGTGAATGATCCGTTTAGCCAAATGAAACGAGAATAGAATACGATATTGCCAATGCAGACTCTGCGATTCGTAATAAGATCTAATAACTTTGTCCCATCTCAGAGCTTCACATGATGCTCTCGGGGAAACTTTTTCTCAAGGTGACCAATAACGAAATGTTAACTGTCAAACGGCACCGAAGCCAGCTTTAGGAGCGCAATGATTTCAAATAACTGCCACTTGTGTTGAAGAGAGAATTGTAGGTAGGATTAAAAAAAAAAAAAAAACAGTGGGAGGGAGTGAAGAGGGGGGGGGGGGAGGGTAGATAGAAATTCGATAAATTCTGTCTACAGCCACTTCTACACAAATCCTAATCACAAAACGAACAGAAAAAAAGACATCAGCAAAAAAACTCAGTAAAGAAGCAATTAAGCAGGGAAAGTTAAGAGAAATTACAACATGTTTGTTAATCCGGTTTTCATAACTCCTGGAAGATTTATAAAGCTTTCTTAAACAGACTTAGGGACTGTGCAATAATTATCTGGAGGGGGGGTTCTAAAATTAGCAAAGTAGGCCTTAAAATAAAGTTGCACCCCCCCCTGAATTAAAGTTAAAATAACTTCTTGTCCACCCCCGTCTAGAGGGGAGATTACTTTCAACCCCCCCCCCCCCCCCCCCAACCTCCGATCCTCCCTACATCCCTCTTTACCTTTACACTACTTCTGGTATGTCTGCATCATCAATAAATAAAACTTGGAAGCTGCGCTCCACATAATCGTCGCCTGATGAACCACCTTCATACTCGGTTGACTCCTCCTCAGAATCACTTGAGGTATCATCATGAGAACTGGAGGGCATGTTTTCATAATCATCTTCGATGTCTTCATCAAATGTTCTTGCTACAGAACCATCTGCATGCTTAAGTATTCGCTCAACTAATTGTGCCTTGTTTCCAGATACCATTAGACCTTCTTGCCTTAGATAGAGCCGAAGTTGCTTGTTAGTCAGTCTTTCAACATCGTCTCTGCTCTCCCAACAAATATCTTCTGGAATGGTGTTTCTTTCCAGATTTCTTTTGTCTGCTTTTAGAGCCAAGAATTCAAGGTGCTGAAGATATCTTCTGCAAGAACTTTCGTCGATGTTAAGCTTTAAGCATGCTTGCCGTATGGCCTGGTTATCAGAAGAGGTCACTTTCTTTTCAACAAACATCTTCTTCACTTGTACACTAGGAAGGATACTGTCAACCTCGCTTGGAGCCAAACGAAGTTCATCAACTGGGAGATACTTTCCTGGCGAGGACGGATCAAGGGCTGGCAATGGAGATCGTGTAATGGGAATGCCACCTGTCCAACCTTCTTCCTCGCATTCATCGCAGGTTGGGTCACATGAAAACTTCAAGTACTCAAGGTAGTATTGTCCTTGCTTCACATGGGCATCTTTCATCTTTTGAAGCTTTGAAAAAACTCCGTTCCCGCATATTTTGTGTCGTTGCTGTGGAGAAGCCTTCCTCCATTTAAGAAGGTACTTCGAGAGATGAAGCAGGATGTGACTCTCCGGATGGTAGCTAGCAAGGGAGATCAGGAAGTCATTCTTTCCAGGACCCGATTCGTCATGAATGCGCTGTGCAATTTGGTTGGCCATTGACCAAGTATTTGCTTCCTCCCAGGCAATGCAGTGTTGTTCTATGTCTTTCAAGCACATTCTTTCCAATTCTGCAGTAGGAAGCCCATGAAAAGGGTCATTGGGTGGGGCGACCGGACTTCCTATCGTAAGAGCTTCTCCAATTGCAGCATTAGTGCGTTCTGCCTGGTTCTGCGCCGAGTCATGAGGGACTTGCTTTCCTGTAAATGCTTCGTTGGGGAAGCGGAAGTGCTTGCTCAAAACCAACTCGGGATTTAACTCAAGTTCTTGAATATATGTTTAATATTGTTGAGATAAACTGTTCATTTTTAGTACAAGGTTTTAAAGCTGTTAATATTAATATTTCTTAAAAGATTCCAAAAATTGATTTTGATTAGTTTACATGTAATATACATTATCTTGAGTCCATGGATTGAGATCAGACCTCTCAGTTTAACTTCTAACCCCCCCTACAAATGTTTAAGAAATTACCTCTTACCCCCCCCTAATCTGCGCTTTGGTTTAAGTTCAGGCCCCCCTATTAATCTTAGAACCCCCCCCTCCAGATAATTATTGCACAGTCCCTTACTTCCCAAAGAATTTGACACTTTCTCCAATAACGTTCATCAGCATCATAACTTCTATAGTAATAATCTTCTGATGTTTTCATAATAATAATTTCATAACTTATCTAATTTAATATGCCTTATTCAGAGCACGTACTGACACTCCATGACTGAACATTAATTAACATTTCCAACTGATTTTATGCCTTATTTGGGAGCTTGCAGAAAAAAAAAAGATTAGTATATTTCATAAATTAAGGTAATCAACCAGACTGCTCCCTCGTGTACTTATTTACCTTTCTTTATTGTTAACACTTGTCAATAATTCTCTCTACCCATTCCAAGGGAACTGAAGAGAGATGGTACACAAAATGTAGCTGAGTTTTTTCGGCGCATTTATTATAATGCCCAAGTGTTTCATTTTGTAAAATTGGCACAATTCTATTTTCCAGAACGATTAAGGGAATATTGTTAGTAGTTTACAGAAAGTAATATGTAGCGAATTCGTTGCGAACTAGGACGTAGCGAATTCGAAAAGTAGCGAAATCGGTAACTCTCACTTTCGCGGAAGAAGAAACAAGTGAAGATACTTCTGTAAAAATCCAAAGAAAATGATGATAATAATATAAAGGCCTCGTTTAGAAAATTAAGTAAATAGCTTTCAAACTTTTATCCCTAAAGCTCCATGACATTAAGCTTCATTTCTTATATTGAACAGGAAAAGAAGAGCGTTTCTCTGAAGGGAGGCGGCGCCAGTAAATTACGTAGGATCCTTCACTAAAATTGTTAATAACGTACTAACTACAAAATCCCAAATTCATCAGTGCATTGGACACTACGAACAACAAAACTGGTACTGGCAAAATCAGCTTAAGTTTAAACCAGATGCTTAAGATATTAACTAAAGTGAAAGTTTCGAAAACGTATACCGGACTGATAAACATGGAGCATCGTTTTACTAAGAGGCCATGAAAGAATGAAGCTTTATTTAATCTCGGGTTTGAAGAGGTTGGTTAGACCTCTAGCAAAAATATGTAATAAACCGAGGGGGGGGGAAAAGCCAAGAAAACAAAACAAATAAATGAAATAATAGAGAAAGAAAGGGAAATACAAAAACTTATTTACAGTATAAAGCCTAAAACTTATGTGATATAGCTATTTACAATAAAAAGCCCAATTACTAAATAGAACATAGATATTACATAGAATTTGCTAAAACCTTAGCTGTCGGACTGCTCTTTTAAAGGCTGACAATGTGCTTGGGGATCTTAAGGTATCAGAAATCTTGTTCCAAGTCAGTAATAGCCGCCAAGTACTTTATATACTGAGTTCTTGCCATCACGAGTCGAATACTAGTCGTATTAGGTTTCGGTACTTGCAGCTTGTTAACCCCTCTCAGGTTTTTGATGTTGTCTCTTAACCTAAATAGGTCTCTCAGATATTTAGGTGGATAATTGTTAATTGTCTTTAAATACAATAACTAAAAATATGTGTATCGCAGAACCTCGCAAAGCTCGGGGGGAGGCCCATAAAATGTCAGGGATGGAAGGGGGAAGAGAATTGGAGTAAATTGTGTAGTTTGGGAGGGCGAGTTTCCACACTGGTTCTAATATTGAAATGTGAGATGTAGTTAATCGCCTTTTGGTTGGAGTAAATTTCAACCCAGTGCTCTTTTAAGAAAAAGGATTTTCTGGGATTTAAATGGGGTTGGTGTTGTTAAGGAAGGGTAGCCAATGTTTCATAGGTCCCGTGTTCACCCCATTTGACCCTCCTGCATGTGTAATTATATTAAAAGAAAAAGGGTGTGATAGTTAATAACTGCAGGCGAATATGCAGCTAACACCTGCTATCTTTAATGTGTAATAATAATTACTTGTGAAGTGTGTCATTAGTAGTGAGTGGATGAAATGGAGGAGATAAATAACAAGTAAATGCTGGTAACTGGAGAAAAAATATTTATTGTTAAGTGAATTACAGCAAGAGAGTGTTTGCACTTGTTGTAGTACATAATCACACTTGACAACTAATTTTTTGTAACAGTAAGGTGTAAACATAATCACTTACACTAAAATAGAAATTACATTTAGCATTGTGATATTTTTCGTATTTGACCCCGTTTTTTCCTTTTTCTCCCACCGCGGAGCCTGGTCCCAAGCTATGTCATTAAGGATGCAGTTGAGGAGAACTATGAAAGTTATCATGACTCATGATTACTGAATATGCGGTACACTCGTTAGCACTGAATTATCACTGTAAAAAATACCAAATCATTTATGAAAGTGTTTCTGGTGATTTGTGTAAATGCATGAGAAACAAATACTCATGCAAGAGTGAATTTGTATGAAATGTCCACATACAAGTAACGTTGAAAGTGATCAGTATTTCAATTCTCAACATGCATGAGCTTGTTGAGACAAGGTTGCCAGAGGCATAGTTTTTTAAATTCCCAGACTGACAGTCAAATGTACACTTCCCCTGACCAAATGAATTGACAATTTGTCCAGATATTAATGGATTCCATTTTCCAGTCAAAACTTCTTGACGTGCATAGTCTTGCTGCCTATCGCTGCATCGAAGAAGATAATTTTGACTGTAAACATTAAGCATTGCCTGATCCAGTCTCGTCGCCTTTGGAAGCGTCGGCAGTCGGTGTTCCGTCTCTTCATTGGTTTCCTTTACAGTGTAGTTGTAGTATTTTATCGCTGCCTCTGTACACGTTTGTGGTCGCTGTGTTTACGAGGTTCCCTTCGCTGTGGTAAGCGATGTTCTCACTGCTTCGCGGCTGACTTCTTCGATCCGCTCGCCGATGAATTTTAATCGGCGTTTTCCAGAGGAGTTTCAATGGAAAATCTTCCTCGGCGAGGATTTACACCCGATACTACTTGCTGTGCTTGCAGTTCTGTGTCATTTACGCGGGAAATTATTCGTGATTCAACGATGGTAAACATTGTTTCACAAAAAACACAACAGCCTTTTATGAATAATACACGAAAATGCGCCTTGGTCATCGGCGGCAAAGTCTATGTTTCCTGGAAACGTAAAATGCTTCATGACGTCATTGTCGGACACCAAGCATATATTCAGAGAAAGAAAGATTTATTTGCGAAACCTCGAATTTCGCAGCTGGCTAAGACCGCGCGCGGTTAGCAGACTGCGCGCGCGCTTCGCGTGCAACAAGATTATAAAGTCGCTACGCTCTCGGAATTAACAAGTCCTGGATACGTCGATCCACGAGGCTGTGACCAACACGATCACAAAGAGTGCTGGTTTGTGAAGACTCATCACTGTACAAGTAACGAAGTGCCCGTTCATGCAACCTATCCAGTTTTTTACTATCAGACTTTAAACAGTGATGCCATATGGAGGAACAGTAATGAAAATGAGACATTATGAACGAATTATAAAGGCAGAGTTTGGTCCGAAACGATAATATATTCTTTAGGCCATAAAAAAAACATACCAGGTATGTTTTTTTTTAGAACGACAAGTCAAAACTCGCAGAAAAAAAAGTAAAAGAGCAAAATAGTGGTTTCTTAGTAAAAACATCTATATTCACCTGCCAATAAACTTGCTTCTGTGCTAGAAACAAATATCGGGAACTTTGGATGTTGTAAACTTTCCTTCCCTTTCAAGAGGTGTATTAGTATCAGACACCTTATCGTACATCCATCCGGAACAGTGGTCTGTTTGACTAATCTAAAATTAAATTAAACTCAGTTGTTAAAGATTTTCCTCTACCTTTCTTCAGCTGTTGAATGGTAAAACTACTTCCAGGGAGATTTTTGTTCTTGATGCCTTAAGGTGATTCCCTGGCTTTGCACTGCGCATCTCTTACTGCGCATAACAAGATGGCCTCCGTAAAAAAAAGTAAAATGTGAAGTAACATTATTAAAATGAAGTTGACCGAAGAGAAACGCTATTGCAATTTTTGCTTGCGGTTGTTTCTTGCCGAGGTGAGACTCAATGTGGTGGGAATGTGCATAACGTAAGCAGTACGCGTGTTGCTGAGATCGACTTCCTCACGGAGAACCTCGATGGTGGATGTTTAATTTGTGCTTATTCACTTTGATTTTCATTTAAACGCTTTCTTTATCACATTGTGTCCTAAATGTGATATCTCGATGTAAATTCTGTAAAAACGGATTTTTAATACTTTCTTCCCCCTTTCGCATACATTCTATTTTGAAACTCGCCCCAGTCCTCTCTCAAAAATCAAGGAAAATGCATTTGGTGCGCACTTTCTGCAGCTCTACCGCAAAAACGAGTACGGCGACCCCTATTTTTTATTTCATGATTTTAATAAGGACAGTGCTTCCTTTCGGTGAGAAAAGAATTGGCACAAATCTATGTTCAGTTTTTTGCCAATTTGACTAATTTGTACGGATTGAGCTATCACGAGTCGAATAGCGCGTGTCCAATTTAATTCTACTTTGGAGCGTCAAGTAAAAACAAGGGCATTAAAAGGCATTTTTCTAGTACGTAAGTGGATAAACAATACATTAAAGTCAAATTCTGTGCGATACCACATGCATCATTGAAAAAATCTTTCCTTTTTGTCTAGTTTTGGGCTGCGCGCGGTTTTTGTCAAAGGGTCCAAAATAGCCGTATTTTTCAGCATTGTGACGTTAAAACGAGCATGGTAACCCCCACTTTTTATTACCTTTTTATCATCTTCTTGACTTGTTACATCAGTGTACCAAGATTCATCTACAATCTATGTTAGGTTCTTTTAGTAGGGAATCACCTTAAATGTGAGAGAAACTTATTTGCCCGCAGTCGGTTATCCACCCGATATCCCGTTACAAGGAAAGCCACCGCCAGATTATACTTAAACAAATGTTTTTACGTAAGTGTACATGAACCTCAATGCAACAAAGACTGACTCCTTCGTTTTCAAATGACATGTTGACTTGGTATAAAATTACGTTACTTTGAGGTGAGGTTTTTCACTATCAAAAGATAACATTTACCGCCGTCACTTTAATGAACACTAAAGGAACCGTAGACCTGTATACTAGATATTTTTTTGTACAAGCCAGGGGCACACAATTTCTATGTTGACACTTTTGCACAATTCCAGTCCTTTGAACTGACTGTACTTAAAAAGGAAAATTTTCAAACATCTGCCTTTTAGCGCATTATTTGTTTGTTCTAGTTATACTATTTAATGCACCAGTAGTCGTTGGTGTGTTGGTTTTTAATATGTCATATCCTTCTACTTTGACAACTTAATACATACTTGTCTTTTAAAATGTATTTCCCCGAAAGTATATTTGTTCAAAGAAAATTTCTCAGAGGGGTATGGTACAACAATGGCCAGCTAGTCGCGCCCAACACATGATGCCCAAGCTCACGTTACGAGAAAAGGGTGTAAATTAATTTACTTGCCATAGCTGATGAGTGACCTTCGTGCTGAGCTACGCCGGATTCGTCTTGCAGGCGACCATTGGAAACAAGAGATTTTGAGATCTGCGAACGTCAAAAACTGAGTTGAATCTAAACGTTTGTTCCGGGATTGGAAATGAATAAAAAAGACTTACCTGCCATGTATTTCACTGTGCTTTGGTGTTTGTTTGTTTTTCCAATGGATTTTTAGATTCAGGTGCGTAACTATGGCCACTGTAACTCCCTTCATAAGAGGAAGTCAAGACTGGTCATTGCGATGTGGCAGGGTCCTGGACCACTCGCAACAAAAATGCCATTTTTTCGCCGAACTTCTAATCCGCTTCCAAATTTTCCAGCTCCAGCCCAAGAAGAAATCTCTCTCTCCCTTTGAAGTTGTTTTAGCCGTAATAGGCCTTATCACGGTTTTTGACGAGCAGGCAACCGCGTGAGAAATTACAGTGTTTGTATGAGAATCTAATGTCCAAAAATTTCGGTAAAACGGCTGTTCTGAAAAAAATATGAATTGTAAACTAAATTTTCATTCCTAACGATTCTTCAAAAAAAATTATAGATCGTTACATGCAGCTATATGCGTTAGAACTTTTTAAACCTATACATTTGCCTCTAAACGTTTCCCGGGAAAAAATTGCAGACAAATATGTGGAAAATCTGGAGCAAGCGTCTGGAGAAATTTAAGCACAGTAACGGCCCCCAAAATTTGATAGTAAAATCCTTTGCTGTGTAGCTTTAGTTTACAGTTCATATTTCTTTCAGAATAGCCGTTTTACGGAAATTATTCGACATTAGATTCTCATACAAACACTGTAATTTCTCACGCGGTTGCCTAAGACCTATTTACATTGAATTTGCATTGAGTTGTTTTAGTTCCCTTAAATTATACACATTTTACCTCAATGTTTACTTTTAAAAAGGAAAACTTAGTTCCTGAATAATCATACAGCTTAGTTACTGGACAATTGGATCTTTCTCTTCTTCAAATACAAACCGTTTTAGTTTTTTTAGTTTTGACATTTGAAGGAATCCGGAGCAAAGGAAACTCGATTTCTTTAATTTTACACAGCTTTCTTTTTAAATTTCCTAAACTCACTTGCTTGACTGACATTTAATTTAGAGTCATTTAGTTGAGCATATAAACTTTAAAGCTGAATTTATCCAGATTTGGTCTCGGTCTTCAGCAGATTTTAGTCAGTCTTCTTTCCATTTGTTTTGTGATGTTGTGATCGATAAGTTGATCGGTTAGTATAAATAGTGCACTGTTTTCGCTGTGCTTCGATTTACACTGCGGATTTACATGCTTGTTCGATTTATATATTTTGGTTGCACATGCATGTATGATTTACGTTAACGAGCTGAAGATTAAACTGTTGAAGTCCAAGTTTGAGTCCTGTCCTGTTTCCAGTTGTAGCAGATCCTAGTACCTTGGAATAGTGACGAGTTCCTTTCCCGCTAGCCAAGCGAGTTGCAGAGTTAGGTTTCTTTTTTTAATGCTTATTTCCCCGATTTGTGCTTGGAAGGGCAAAACCTATCGTCACATGTTAAAACCATTTTCGGTTGTGTGCGCAGATCATTCCATGGCATGAGTTTTTGATGCTTCTTGACTGGTAAACTGAAAAAGCACAGCCGACACGATTTTTTATACTGACCAGGGAGGTACGCTGATACCGTAAAATTCCGAAAATAAGTCCCTCCATGTGTGAGCCCCTCCAAATATAAGTCCCCAAAATCGTAACGCAAAAAACCCTCCGTTATAGTGCCCCTCCGAATATAAGCCCCCGGAGGACTTGTACTTGGAATTTGCCCTCGAATACAAAAGACAAAGACAAAGCAAAAATGGTAAATTTCGTTTTCACCACAAGCTAGCCCAATCGATTTTGAAACGCAAATTTCCCTCCGTACATAAGCCCCTCCGAATATAAGCCCTTCCAAAAATAAGCCCCTTAAAAAGGGCCTTTAAAAAATATAAGCCCCGGGGCTTATTTTCGGAATTTTACGGTATTTTGTACAGGTAAAGATGTCAAAGATGAACTCGGTTGTAGGTGAGAGGGAAAATCCGATGATGAAGGTTAGGTGGCGGGCATTCAGTCTCTTCAATCAAATACCCGAGGAACGGCTAAAATCAGTCTTTCCTTGTGGAAAATGTCTTAGTCCTATTATTTTCCCGCAAGAGGACTAATTAAATTATTAAGATCTTTTGTGAATATCGCTGAGTTTGTTGACATTATTCGGCTGTGGCTTGACTGTAACACGATTCACCATGGTGTTCGGGAAATTCTTTACCTTTTTGCCCCCCCCTCCCCCGTCCCCCCTACATCTACAAGGGTTTAAAGTAAGAGAAAAGACAAAGATAGCCCCCCACAAATCTTTCTGATATGTACAAAATCATCAAACGTCGTCTCCATTGCCAAATGTTTGAGCAATTTTTCTTCCCCTTCGGTCGTTGAATATATACCTTTGTCCAATCCCGATGTACTAATAGGCAGCGCCTCTTCACTGAAGTGGTTTGGGGGAATGTGCCTTTAAATCATCCATCAATCAAAAGTAATTATTAGTCCGACTTAACATCTAGAACAGTAAAAACAAAAAAAAATCAAGAAAAACGGTTTCTGTTTCAACGATTTGTGACGCAGATCGTAGTTTTTTACAAGTACTTTATAACCTCCACCCACTTGTAACGCTCAGTGCTAGTAGCCAACTCGAAAGCTTGGCTCCTTTGGCTGTTACACAATTTTTTTCCTTTTTTACGTTTAATTCAATGTATAGTTAGCTCTGTTTTTACTTCTTTTTTCTTATTGTTGTTGTATTGTAATTGAATAAGTGTGAATAAATATGCATGAACTTGAACTTGAACTTTGAGGGAGGCACGGTGAAATAGTTCCCATACTAAAAAAATCGACCAGGTTGAAAAAGAAGTATGTTGTCAGATTCTCTTATGGAGGTAACCTGAGGAAACAGTTTTATTCAACAATTTTGAAATTTATCGCCACACCACCACTGGATTTCTAGCGAAATGACATCTGAGGAAAGAGCGCAGAATTCCATACGATTTTGGAGGAACTGTTCCCAGTGCCGAGATATATTGCTGCAAGTAAAGAAATAGCGTCATTTCGTTGCTATGACAACTCCGATGTCGTTGCAACCCTTACGGTTTACGAAGATTCAGCAAACTTTTTAAAGAAGACAGAATATTAGACCTCAGCAAACCTTTGAAAGATGAACGCCGCGGACACAAAAATCACCACGTGAGTTAGTGCGTCAAAGTGAGGCAAATCGTAAGCAAGCGCCTCAAAGCGAGACACGTGTGTGTTGACGACGAAAATGCATTCTCGAAAAAATCTCCCTTATTAATTGCACAGGACACCCGATAATGCACAGAAAACGCAACACAAGTTAGGGGTTGCCTTCTCGTACCTCGAACGCAAAAACAGTTAAAAATGGACAATCTTAATGTTTGGCAGTTATCTGTAGAAAATGAAGTGCTTTTGACATGCAATTTCACCTCATAGTAGTTTCAATCTTTTTAAAAACGTGTGGAAAGATCATACAGATAGCTCCAGCCGTTTGCTAGAAAGAAGGATTTGATAAGTATGTATCAAAGCGCTCTTGTTAGCGATTTTGAAAACATCTTTGTCTTCTTTAACAAATAGCGAATAAAGTTTAAAGCGCTCTATAGCTTTTATATAACCTTTTAGTTTCAAGATTATTGTATATTGTAAGGCAGTAAAATAAGGGCTACACTTCGTTAATTCTTTATCGGAAGTTTCATCATTTCAAGTGAAAGCCTCTCATTATTCAAGGTATTGTCTCCAAGTTTCATTTTCACGTGAACAGCAGTAGCTAATAATACATTTGAAATATGCAAAAATGCTAGCTATTGTTGCCCATGGTAAAATATTCAGTGGATAGGTCTTAATAACGGAGCTCCGCGCGCGTAGCGCGCCAGCGGAGCACTATGGGTAAGTAAATCTACCCATGCCAGAAAATTTGGTAATCACTTAACCGTACACCGCCCGTCTGTCCGCACCACAGGGTAACCAATGTTTAATTTCACTCTTTCTACCCGTTTGGGAGCATAGGAAAACTGATATTGCACACATAGTGCACATCAATGTTGTGATCAATTGACAGCTGTCAAAACAGGGTATCTGCTGACCAGTATCTCCTGACCGTATCGCGGGCTCAGGTGTCAGCCCATCGAGGTCGAGTATTTTTGAAGTTATCCGCTGACACGTTACTTGTTTTGAAATGATCGCAGACTCAAGTTTTTTTAATTCGTATAAAATATGTTGTGTTTAAGTGCCACACAGATTAAAAGTTTGATTTCAAACTGACCTCGGACGCAAAAATTCAGTCAACTAGGCTATTACAGGCAAGGAACACAGTTGCTTTTGACTCTTCTCACCATGGTCACGCATTGATCACGCTCTACGTCCAATTTTTACGCTCTGATTGGTCACAATTTGACAGGCGAGTTCATGCAGAAAATTTATCCAGAATCTTGAAACTTGTTTACTTTGACAGCTGAAGCTGACAGAGTTTTGTGTCAACTTGTGATGTCTTTAACTGTCTTTTTCTACTGGATGTACGCAATGCAATTCAGCTGCTATCAAGAGTCTTCTGTTATTCATGGCTAGTTTGTTTATTGGGTTTTTGGTTGAGAAATACGTGACGTGCTTAGGTCGGGAATTCGATTTCGGATGGCGTCGATTCGTTTTTGTTTTTCACCTTGCTTAATTGAAAAGTCTGAAGCGATTCTGGCCATACTTGATAGCTTCCAGGAGCTGCATCTCGAATGGTCAGCCTGAGTAATTATTGTATTTGTGTTTGTTTTTTTAATATATCTAATTTCATGAAGCCGAGCGCAGTTTATGAGGCTAGTTTAAGCACGTTTGAATTAAGATTTGAGATAATGATCTGACCTATAGTTTGAGATTTGATTTAAGCTTGGAGAACTTTAAAAAGCCTTTAGTCGATATTTTCTCACCGCAAATAGAAAGAAAAAAACGTTAAAGACTCAGGATTCTTAGTGACACTTAAATACTTGTCTTCGTGAAAGAAAATTGTTGTCTCTGTAAATTTTTCACCAAATTATATTTCTTTTATTGATTGTTAGTAGTCTCTCTTGCAATTTAATCTCTTTGCCGTTAATGTTTTCAGTCGTTCATGAATATCGCTTGCAGAAGTATACTCAAAATGCCGCGCGTATCAAACCCTTTTTAATTTATTAACGTTCATTCATTGAAAATTTTTTTTAACGGTTTCGCTAAAAGCCCAATCGTGCTTCGATCGTACTGAGTATTGAATAAGTGCAATTTATAATTCAAAATTGTGAAATACTGCATTCTGTCCGAGATCTGTATGATAAAAACAGGGCCTCATAGTAATGTTTTACCTCAGATGTGATGTATAAAAAGTATAAAAGGTTGGTTTACACGCCCCCAGATTTGTTAGCAAGATTTTGTAAAGCAAACTTGTCAAACGGAAAAAAATTCTGCCAGATTTGCTTCTTAAGAATTTTTTTCCAGGCCTAATCTACTGTGATCAAGAGCCATTATGATAAGAAATAAGACGCTCTAAAAGTGTTGACTAGAACTTGCTTGGAGGTAAGATAAGAAATAAGGAGGCAATTAATTCTTAAGCAGCGTGTGTCCCGGGCCGGTGGAAGCCATAGGGGCCTTGTACTGAAGGAGAAAAAAAATAAAAGCAAGCTAGGTTACACAGTAATCATTGACTGCTTTTGGTACATACAATGATATAACATTCGCACTCCAAACCTATTGTCCCGACACGAGGAACTAAGTTATAGGAGAAAACCGCGACTGCTTGGACAATAAGCATGCCGAATAATGAGGGTAAGCGACGTCAACCGCCACAAGGGGAGGTGGGAGGGGCGAAACTTATAAGTCACATTGAACTGGCCAAGAGGTGGGTAAAACCCAAGCAATTCTAACCAAGAGCCGCAATGCATCATGCCACCAGCGCGCAGGCTCAACATGACGGGTCAATTATGTACGCAGTGAGAATAGTCACAAAAATTTGCATGCCTTCCGTTTTAAAACGTGAAAAAGATTATAATGTTAAATTTGGGTCACTGAACTTGCCCCATTTGCCAATATTATGTGGATAAACCCCAATAAAACCTATAAGATTGCTTAAACGTGATTTTTTTTATGAAGTTAATTTTTAGCAATGAATAGAAACACCACAACGTGGACACCTTTCTTCTTCTTGATGGTCATCTTTTTCTTCTTCTTTTGTGGCGTTTCCTTGTGTTCTATTGTTAGCCGTCGACAACAAAAGAATACTAAGCTACTAAAAATTTATTTAAGTAATAGAACACACTCTCTATGGGTTTACAGACGTGATAACCCAAGCGCGATGTTGGAAGGACAGGCCTTCGGCTCGTGATTTACAAGCTTTTCGAGTGCTCTCCCAACATTCTAAGTGCCAGTTTATCACGCCGGTAAACCCATAGACAGTGTGGTCTATTGTTTTTTTTAAATAACTTTAAGTTTTCTATGAGTTCACCGGCACAATAAACCATAGGTTTTTAACCAATCAGAACGCGCGTACTATCTTTAGTTAGTTATTTTATAAACTAAAAATATGCAATAATTATAAATCTTAAGTGAAAACGTCCAATGTAACTTCAAGGAATTTTCCACAATCAAAGACAAAATGAGGCAAAGAAACTAGTCGACCTTTGCCAAATTATGACACCAAGGAAACATCAAAGAAGACGTCAGTATGAAAAATAAAAACACATTTCTCAAACTAATACAAACATAAATAGACTATTCAAATAATATGGAAAACAAGTTTCATATTCGCAATTGCCCCTATATTCAAAGCTGTTCACGCGAACATATATGGAAGTTGAACACAATATCTATGAATGAAAACAAAACAAACAATGCGTCAAATTGATTAGCGCAAATTGAGGGCCATCTATAACGAAAATAAATCCTTAAGAATAAAGTTTTGAAAAAAATTCAACGCTTTATTTCACCTATTAATGGCGTTGTGGTTAATTAATGGTCAAACTTGGCACTCATTTCCCCCTAAATAAACCTCCAGTTAAGCCACCTTAAAATCTAAGAAATGAGAGGTTTTTTTAATGTCTTGAGAGCATATCTATTCAACTTTACTCTTATTATGGAGTTCATTTTACTTTGCGCGCAAAACTTATTGCTAGACTCAAGGGGGTCTATAAGGTAAATTCTTGCTTACGTCTATTATAGCGGAGCTCCACGGGCGCGAGCGGAGCCCCATAGCTAAGTAAATCTACCCATCCCAGAAAATTTGGTAATCACGTAACCGTACATCGCCAGTCCGTCCGCACCACAGGGCAACCAATGTTCAATCTCATACTTTCTAGCTAGTTTGGGAGCACAGGAAAACTAATAATGCACACATGTTGCACATCAATGTTATGATCAACTGACAGCTGTTAAAACAGGATATCCGCTGACCAGATTTGATCACTGACCTGATCACTTGACCGTATCCCGGGCTCAGGTGTCGACCCCATCGAGATCAAGTATTTTTATGAAGTTATCCGCTGACAAGTTAATGGTTTTCAAATGATCGCAGGCTCAAGTTTTCGGACGCGAGAAGTCAGCCAGCTATTACAGGTAGGGAAGACAGTTGGTTCTGACTTTTCTCACCATGGTCAAGCGTTGGTCACGCTCTACGTCCAATTTTTATGCTCTGATTGGTCAATATTTGACAGGTGAGTTCATGCGGAAGATTTATGCAGCATCTTGAATCTTGTTTACTTTGACAGCTGAAGAAGACAGAGTTTTGTGTCAACTTGTTTTTTTTTGGTTGTTGTTTTATTTTTTAACTGTCTTTTTTTACAGGATGTACAAAATGAAATTCAGCTGGTATCAGGAGTCTTCCGTCATTCATGGCTAGTTTGTTTATTGAGTTTTTGGTCGAGAAATACGTCGCTTGTTGATGTCGGAAATTCGATTTCAGAGGGCATCGTTTTCGTTTTTCACCTTGCCTGATGCATAAGAGTGTTGAAAAGTTTGAAGCAATACTGGCCACTTGATAGCCTCTCGAATAATAAGCCTGAGTAATCATTGTGTTTGATGTTTGTTTTTTGTATCTAATTTAATGAAGTCGAGCGTAGTTTATGGGGCTATTTAGTTAACGCACGTTTGTAAGATTTGAGACAATGATCTGACCGAGTCTCAGGTTTGATACAAGCTTACAGAACTTTAAAAAGCCTTAATTTAGACATTTTCTTACCGCAAATGGAAAGAAAACGTTCCAAAGAATATTTAGTTATAATCAGTCTAGCTGTACAAGAAAGCTTTGAGCGATTTTCTTGCCTTGGGTTCATCTTTGAAAAAAGCAAACACCGGGAAGCCGGCTTAAAACATAAACTTAAGCTTAAACCTTGAAGACTCAGTTTTTAGACGCTTTAATACTTGTCTCGTGAATGAAAATTCTTGTCTCTGTATATGGTTCACCGAATTATATTTCTTTTATCGATTTTTAGTAGTCTCTCTTGTAATTTTAATCGCTGTACCGTTTGTTTTTAGTCGTTTGTGAACATCGCTTGCAGGAGTACTCAAAATGCCGCGCGTATCAAACACTTTTGAAGATTACAAATCGATAAAACCATTAAATGAAAAATAAGTATAATAAGTTCTTTATTATGTTGAAGCGTAACTCTAATAATCAGGGGCACCCAACGTCAATTTTCGGAAAATATCTGTTCGGAATACGAGATCTAGAATTTTCGGAACATTTCTTGTAAAATTTATTGCTTGCCTGCCTCTCCTAGGATTTTCGAACATCTAAAAAATGGTATAATTGCCAATTTTTAACGGATTTTTACCCTAAGAAGGTCACCTACAATTTTCAAGGAGCCTTTTTTTCTGGCTGAAATTTTCGAAAAGGTAAGTTTTGACCCCTATAATTTTCGGATCACTAGACTTTCAGCTAGGAAATCCGAACGGATAAAAATTTTTAGGGGATAAAAATATGCCTTTATCTACCGTTAAAAAAAATACTAAAATACGTTTAACAATGCTATGTTTCAGTGGTTTTGAACCATATTCTCTTTGGGTGCCCCCGAATAATGTTCATTCCAACACTCTACCACAGCTCGCACTGCAACAGTGAGAACCGGCTGGTCGTATAGGTGATTTTGGAAATTTTTTTAACGGTTTCGCTAAAGCCCACGCGTGCTTCGATCGTCCTGAATATTGAATGAGTGCAATTTGTATTGGGGAATTGTTAAATACTGCATTCTGTCCGAGGTCTCTATGATAAAAACAGCGCCTCATAGTAATGTTTCACCTCAGATCTGATGTATAAAAAGTATGAAAGGTTGGTTTACACGCCCCCAGATTTTTTGGCAAGACTTCGTAAAGTAAACTTGTCGAACGCAAAAAATTCGACCTGATTTGTTTTCCAAGCCTAATTTACCGTGATGAAGAGCCATTATGGCTCTTAAATGTGATCGAAGATGATTGCTACTTTTGGGGTGTAAATATGAGACTAGTGCAGTGTAATGATGTGCGCAGATGATCATCAAGCTTATACGGGGAAAGAATCGAAGACGTTGAGAGTATTTTGAACTATGAGGGGAAGGAAATTTCAAACTGGTATAAGGACAATCTACTCATGTGTAATCATGAAAATTTCAGTCGAGAGTCTCGGGTCAAAGCATAAAAATAAACAGATGAAAACTGATGTTATGAACAATGATACTCAGAGTCACTCTGAAATGAAATTACTGGGAGTGACCATTGACGAGCATTTGAATTTTAGTAGGCATATTGGAGAGGTATGTAAAAACGCATCTAGGAAGGTTGGAGTTTTGATGAGGCTTAGCAACATGTTAACAACATCAGCCAAACTTAACATTTTCATTTCTTTCATAATGCCTCAAATTACATACTGTCATACAGTGTACATAAATGACATTTTCTAGACAAAAAGGACACCTCTTAATCAATAAGTATTATTTTATATGATAATATCGACATTTTTTTAGGATGCATATTTTTGTAAATTTTATTCTTTGTAAATATATTTTTTTTATATTAAGTAGTTAGAGCTTATAGTATTTTAATTTAGAGTCCCCTATTAGTAGGCCTTACATGGCCAGCTAAAAGACCTGACACTGAAATAAAGTTTATCATCATCATCATCATCATCATCATCAACTCGATGTAGGATTTGGTTCACTCTTGGACTGTTTGCAAGTTATTTTTCTCTAAAATCGCCTAGCCTTTCCCTCAAAAATCACATATATATGCTCTAAAGTTAACTGATTTGCGGAATACAAGTTTATTGTCTGATTTAAATTATAAATTTATTAATGGCAGCTTCGCTTTTAGCCCTGGCTAAATCTATATATTATTCACACCTCAGTAAAATACCAGTCAATGATTTATCTAATTTAATATGCCCTATTTAGAGCATGTACTAACACTCGATAACTGAACATTAATTAAAATCTCTAATTAAATTTATGCCTTATGTGGAGCTAGCAGAAAAAAAAGATTAGTATATTTCATCAATGTAATCGATCATACCTTTCCCCCGTGTACTTGCTGACCTTACTTGTGCATAAATTGCCTCAAAACGTTAAAAAACCCTAAAAGTTTCCCCCCCGCCCCCCAAAACAAAATGCGCCAAATTTTACAAAATGTAACACCTGTGCATTATAAAAATGCGTCGAAAAAATTCAGTCGCATTTTGTGTACCATTCCTATCCTATTCCCTTTGAATGGGTAGAGAGAATTGGTAAAGAAGGATGACAACGCAATAATGAAGATACAAGAGAATGACCTTTACTTCATAAATGAATAATAAAATTCAAGGGGAGTGGTCGGAAACCCATATCCTTTCGCTATTCTCATTCCAGAATTTATGTATATTTAACAATTATTCCACGATTGCGGGCCGGGTTGGATATGTGATCGTAGATAGTCAACGAGTCGCATAGCGCCGAGTTGGCTATAATCATCTCATATCCAACAAGCGCCAGTGGAATAATTGTTTTACATTTAAAAAAGCGCACTAAAGATCGCGAATTCTTCCCCACCTTGTTTGTAGCTCGTTTTTAATTTTGAGCAGACGTGTACAGTTACCATATCTCGAGAGCATAACCCAAATACCATAATGGCTAAGCCAATCAGAGCTCTAGAATTGCATTTTCCCATGATTCAGTTTTTAACAAATACATATGCATTAATGGATATATACAAGTTTAAGTATACGTTAAGCGGCAATCGGTTTTAACCATCAAAAAAGAATGTAGCTATGATTCTTTTTATTTTTTTATTCTGACAAAGAAACAAGTAAAGATACTTCTGTAAAAATCCAAAGAAAATGATGATAATGAAATCATAAGGGCTTCGTTGAGAAAATTAAGTAAATAGCTTTAAAATTTTTATCCCTAAACCTCCATTAGATTGAGCTTCATTTCTTATATGTGACCCTCCACAGGATTTTAATGCTAAAGGTGAAAGTACGCGCACGACATGCTTTCACTTTAAAACAAAAGAATTTATTTTAACACGCTTTAGCACGCTTGCAATCTTGCCTCATTAGCAATTTCTTTTGTTTCAGAGGACACGCGTGTTAAAGTTTTCAAACAAAAGCTCCGTGCGAAAAAGCACAACACGCCTTCAGTGTGGGCAAAAACACGCAAGGCGTGTTATCTATAACGAAAAGAAGAGTGCGCTTCTGTGAAAGGAGGCGGCGCCCAGTAAATTACAACGGATTCTTCACTAAAATTGTTCATAACGTACTAACGACAAAATCCCAAATTCACTTGAGTGAAGTGGGCACTAGGAACAACAAAACTGGTACTGGCAAAATCAGCTTAAGTTAAAACCAGATGCTTGAGATATTAACTAAGTTAGTAAAAAGAAAATCGCAAACTTTCATGTTCTTAAAGTGAAAGTTTCGAAAACGTATACCGGACTGATAAACATCAAGCAGCGTTTTAAAGAGGCCATCCAAAAAAACATACCCTACTTACAACGACAAAAAAAAAAAAAAAAAAAGGAAAAATAGCGGCTTCTTAGTAAAAACACGGATATTCACCTACCAATAAACTTGCTCCTGAGCTAAAACAGATATCGGGGATTTTGGATGTTGTAAACTTTCTTTCCTCATCGAGAGGTGTACTATATCAGACACCTGCTCATACATCCATCGGAGCCGGGGTCTGTTTGTCTAAAATTAGACTAAACTCTACTCTTAAAGATTATCTTCTACCTTTCTTCAGCTGTTGAATTGTAAAACTATTAATTTCCATGGAGATTTTTGTTCCTGGTGCCTTAAATGCGAGAGAAACGTATTTTCTCCCGCATTCGGTTATCATATGTCCACCCGTGATCTCGTTACAAAGAAAGCCGCCACCAGACTACATTTAACCAATGTTTTTATTTAAGTGAACGTGAACCTCAATGCAATTAGAACGAACCATTTCTTTTTTTACCTGATAAAAAGAAAAGAAACAAGTGAATAGACAAATGTACTGATAACTAGGATCAGTAAAGAAAAAGAACTTTTTCCATCTTGTGTGTCCTCCTATCGATAGAGATCTTTTGTTAATCCAAAATACGATGCCTTTGTTAATTTAGTTATTGATTAAATAGCAACTGACCCATTCGAAAGAGGTTTCTATGACATATTGACTTGGTACAAAATTACGTTGATTGAAGTGTCTGAGTTTTTTCACTATCAAAAGCTAACATTTACCGTAAATTTAATGAATAGAAAAGGAATCCTCCACCTGTATACTAGATCTTTTTTGTGCAAGCCAGGGGCACACAATTTCTTTATCAACACTTCTGCACAATTCCAGTCTTTTGAACTGACTGCAAAAAAAAAGGAAAATTTTTCAAGCATCTGCCTTTTACTAGTGCGTCATTAAAACCGCACCATATGTTTGTTCCAATTTGTACCTTTTAAGGCACCGGCAATTGTTTGGGTGTTGGTTTTTGATGTGCCATATCCTTCTATTTTGACAGCTTAATGTAAAATTGTCATTTAAAAATTTTATCGCGAAAGTATATTTGTTCATTAAAAATTATGATGCGGTATGGTAGGCGGCCCAAGCTCACGTTACGAGGAAAGGGTGTAAGGTAAATTTAAAACATGCTATCGGTGACGAGTGACCTTTGTGCTAGACGCGCCGGTGTCGTGCTACAGGCGAACGTTGAAAACAAGAGACTTTGCATGAGAAATACAATACTGAGATATGCAAACGCTTAGAAAACGTTAAAATTTAAACTTTTGTTCAAGGAAACGAATAAAACTGAATACTTACCTGCCATGTATTTCACTAAGCTGGTCATTACGATCTGGCAGGGTCCTGGACCAGTCGCAACAAAAATGCCATTTTTTTTTCGCTGAAATTCGAATCAGCCGCAAAATTTTTCAGTTCCAGCCCAAGAAGGAGTTTCCTTGCCCCTTCCAATCCGCCAGATCAACTAATTTGTATTGGATAGTTATTACTTACGAGACGGGCGCAAGGGCAAAAATGACCGACCCGTTAAAGGTGCCCCTGATATAGATTGCATGCATTCTTAATCAACTTTTCTCAGTCAGTCTTTTTGAAAAATGAGGGAAACAACTTCGAAAATAGTTTAGTTCACTCTTGTGCCTTCCTCGTTGTAAATACACCAGTTGAATGGGTTCTAAATAAAATGCGTAAATATGATTTTAATAAGCGGAACAAAATAAATGTGAAATTGAAAGTGATAACCTGAAAATCAAATCAATGAGTTCCTGACATCGAGAAGGGGATTTTCCAAAATGAAGATGACATACATGTGAGCCTCTTCTCTTTAAGGAGCGTTCCGCCAGCGTCCTGCATAAAGGACTACATTCTGGACCATTTTGAATTATTCCGAAAATAACCTCGAAAAAGCGATGTTTTGTTTGTTATGAACAGTGATGTCTTTACAAATATCCCATGCAACAACGGCGGCGACGGCTACGAAAACGTCACTCAAAAAGTGAATTTGCGCTACTTCAAACTTTATCGCACTTATTCCAACTCGTTCCATTCGTCAAATGTTGGCTTATTTTTCTGGAGTTTAATTCTAAAAAGACTGTATCGAAGTTCAGGAAAAGAAAAAAAAAAGTCATCGTCTTGTGTTCACGTCCTCGACAACACGTGAAATTAGGCACTTTCACCTCGTAGTCGTACAGCGACAGCAAAGGAATGTACAAAAAAGCGAGATGCATGTTCAAAGTTGTTGTTTTGCTAATCTAAACCTTTTGCTTTTTTGCCGTTCTCGTTGCCGTTGCCGTCATCGTTGCTTAAGCTCCCTGTAATGTCGATGAAAGGAAAATATATCAGTTGAATTTCTAAGGGGATATTTGACGGAGGATATTAAATTGTTGTGTAGACGAAAGGTTGGTTTCTGTGCGCAGGGTTACTGAGTGTCTTGTCTTCCTCATTTGAATATTGACGGTATATTGCACCGAACGAAGTTCGCCATTTTCTTTTATATAATAAAGTCAGTAATTCATGCATTTTGATTGGTCCTTATGATCTATTAAAGGACAGATGCACGATTGACGACATCAGCCGAAGGAAAAAAATCAAAATGGCGGAAAATTTTGAAGCTTTGGAAAATATTTCGCCGGACTGGGCGAACGAGGAGATAGAAATAACTCTTGTCGAGGCTGTTGATAAATTCCAAAAGGAAGAAGAAGAAAAGACACGTTTCTACTTGGAGAATGACTTGGAAAAAATTCTGGAGCAATCTCAGTCGCTCGCGACAAAACGAAACACAAAATGGGTCGTAGAATTATTTCAAGGTAACAAACAATTTTTTGGCTTCGCATTTAAGTAACACAAAAAGCAGAAATTTAAAGAAATTGATTTATTAGACAATTTCAGCACTATACAGTCTCAAAATAATTGTTTACACAGATTGGTGTCAAGCAAGAAGCATCACAACACCTCTCCTTAAAATGAATACAGCAGAATAAGACTTAAACCTAGCAAGGTTTTACGTCGAAGCGAGAACGAAAAAAGGTGAAGAATACAGTCGCTCAGCACTTCTTGGTTTTTGGAATTTAAATGAAAGATACCTAAACAACAATGGCCGTACAGTGAAAATTTCAAGGAACCAAGTGTTTCAAAAGAGTAACAAAATTCTGGACGCGAAGCTACGAATCAACCGCCGCGCCGGCGAGGAAAACGTTCAACATAAACCAGTTATCGTACCTTCAGACCTCGCAAAGATAAGAGCCAGCCCTTTCCTCAGTGTCACAAATCCAGCCGGATTGCTAAGGAGAACGTGGTTTTACGTTTCTCTGTACTGGTGCAGGCGTGGAAGGGAGTAACAGCGAGATCTTAGCCGCGACAGTTTCAAATTCACCAAAGATGCAAACGGCCGCGAGTACGCAGTTATGACCCTCGAAGAAGCTACAAAAAACCATCCTGGTGGTGAAACCAGCAAGCCCTTAGCTGAACGAGAAACAAGGCTTTGCAGCACTGGAGCTGAGATGATGCGTTTGCCAGTCTCAAATTGTACGTGTCCAAGTTGAATCCCTCCTGCCCAGCGTTCTTTCAAAAACCAAAAGCCAGATTCACCACAGAAGACATCGTGTGGTATGAAAACAGCCCACTTGGCGTAAACAAGCTGGGAGAAATGATGACGATCATATCCAAAGGAGCGAATCTCTCTCAAGTGTACACCAATGATTCCGTCCGGGCTTCAGCAATAACCGTGCTTTCAGATGCGAATGTACTCGACCGCCATATAATGTTCGTCTCCGGGCATAGCAGCGAGCAAAGCATCTCACACTACAGCGCCAGGCCATCGACACCTCAGCTGGAAAGTGTATCCGACACAATCTTCAATGCTCTTCAGTACAACCAAACTCAAAGCACACAAATTTCTACCGTTTCCAGCACTCCATCAGCTACACCATTAATTGAAAGCTCGAATCGCATGGCTTCCAGTGTGTCAATGTCGTCCGCATCAGCAAGCTTCCCGAGCGGTTTTTTCAACAACTGTAATATTCAAGGCGGTGTGCAAGTGTTCTTCGGGCTTCAGAGCCGCTCTGATGAGCAAAACTGACTAGATTTTAGCAGTATTTTGTAACACATTTCAAGATTTCCGAACCGAATTTGAGCTTTCGCTGTGATGTTTTGCTCCACGAAAGGCGAACTTCTCGATTAAGTTTTGACAGTGGCGTGATTTCCTTAGCTAATCACAATTCGTTGCTGCACCCAACAACCAATCAGTTTGCTCCATTTTGTATAGATAACAAATGACGTCAAATCACTTTTTTCGCGGTCGGAAAGACCCATCACGGCCCTGCTTTGTATCTTCTTTCGAAATAAAAACGCTTTTATTAATTTTTATTTCTTTATTATATAAAACAAATAGATTCCACTTGGCCGTGCGTCTGTTCAGTTATAGATCACAGAAGTGGCACATTTTGACGTCATCTGTGATCTATAACTGAACAGACGAACGGCCAAACGGAATCTATTTGTTAATCATATTGAGAAAACTGGTCACTTCACGATAGAAGGCCTCCCGATTATTCAGTTTTACTCCAATCATTTTGTTCGCCGGAGCACTAATGTTACTAGAATCACTAGCACTAATGTTTAGAATCAATATATTCCTCAAAAAAAGGGACGGTATCACAAAATTTATCAAATTTAAACAGTAGCAACTGCCACCAATTTCAGTGAAACAAGAATAATTGCTCAAAATATTAAAAGAAGGTATAAAAAAGGCAAATCATCGACAAAAGATGGCACCGATGAACAAAGTTCTAGAAGTTGACGACAGCCTGCAATTGTTAGTTTTGAAAACTTGTTAGCCGTTAGCCTAACAGTTTTTCAAAGTTCATTTTCATTTTTAGCCTGAATTTCATCCGATAACTTTGATTCGTTATTACTCCCTCAGTAACGTCTGAATCGACCGGCCGTTAATGCCGTCCAGTGACGTCACTACTCCTTTGCTTTGATTCATGCAAAAAGTTAAACAAGATTTTCAAGTGGCAAACCAAGAAATATCGTTTGGAAATGTCTGCAGGATACATAATGGCTTTACTTTTTTCGATCGTAATTCATGTTTAACGTTCAATCTATCAACGGAATGCAGTACTTTGAAGCGGTTGTAATTCCATAATCAAACTCGGTCGCAATCACGCACTGAAATAAATGCACACACGGAACACTTAGTTCAAAAACACAACGATTTGCTTTTATTGAAAATAAGCTATCCTTAACGAAGAAAAAAGAAAGCAAGGAAACAAGAAAGAAAAGCTAACAGAATCATTACGCTTGACGCTGAAAAAAACTAGAAGGTCGAATTACAACATCGGTCTCAGAAACTTCGCATAAACAAAATCACTGCCGAAACTAGCCTGAGTATCAGGCGTTTCTTGGGGAAAAGTGGAAAGATGGAAGTCAAAAAGGGAGAGAGCTTCCTTTCTCTTCTCCTCCCTCCCTACTCTCCCATCTAAAATCTCCTCTCCCCTAGCCACTTAGGAAGGCCTAATACTCAGGCTATGCCGAAACCACAAAGCGGCTCTAAATGAAAAACCTACCGAATCTCCGCAATGATTCTTCATTCGCATTTCAATTTAGCATTTCAGTTTTGAAGACAAGGGCAATTTTGCTGTTAACGATAAAGCCGGATTGTCGAAATGTTTGAATTCCACGCAACCTTGCCACTGGGATGTGATCCCCTGAATATTTCTCATAATTATACACAATTATGCGAATGTTTAGACAATCAACCAATCAAAATCCCTGCCCGGTCTTCGGGTAGTGATAACGTCACAGGGCGGTATTAACGGTCGGTCGATTCAGACGTTGGTGAGAGGAATAAACGACTCGAAGCAATCCGATGAAATTCAGGCTATTTCGTTGTTTGTAACGTTCGATATAATCAAAAGGTATGGCAACCCAAATGCAACAGAAGAAAATCGCAACAAAGTCGTGTCTTTTTCGACGTTATTTTTGATGTTTAAACTCACGTGGACAACAGAGAAAGAGCTAGGGAGACGAATTTCGTTGGAAGAAAAAAATGTTAGCGGCCAGGTGAAAATGAGCAGCAGTGAAAAAATAAAAGCGAACATGAACACAGGAAACAAAATCTTCTGCAAGCACATGCGACAATTCCCCCACAAAAATAATGTGTAACTAGGACGTAAAGGTGATGTTACACGAGACGATTCGCAACGACGATTTTTAGCGCAACACGGTGTTGCAACATTGTTTTGAATGGTTATAACATTGTTCCAGCATTTCAACACCATGTGGCGCTAAAAATCGTCGTTGCGAATCGTCCCGTGTAACATAACCTTTAGTCATACAAAACGGCATTGTAATAGAGCAAAACAACGGCGAAGGAACTAGAAAAATGCGTGCTGCACGTGTAAATTTGTTTTTTTGCTGATTCGAAAAAAAAAGTGTGCTGCACTTGCAATTTTTTTTTTTTTTGCTAATTGGGTCATTTTCATTGCCGTCCCCTTTTAGCATTATACGATTTAATTTTTTTCTGTTTATTAGTATTATTAACCAGAGCTTCGCTTTTAGCCCTGGTTAAATCTATATATCATATTCCTGTCTCAGTATTATTCTATATATTTCCTAAATCAGTAGAAGGTCAACTGAACGAACCTCTAGTCCTTACTTTAACTCTTTAAACCCTAAGATCAAAATTTGAATTCTCATTTGTTGCCCCAATTCTTTTCTCACAGAAGTAGTGGGGAGAAGTTGATAAAATATCAAGAACATAATAATTCATCTTGTGTGATCATGTCCGTAATTGTCATGACCGCTCTGCTTTACAAAGCATTGATATTACAAGGAGAAATTTGATGCTGATCACTCAGGGATTAAATAAAGGGTTAAAGTACCACTATTTTGTCAGATACATGAACTACCTGCTTCAATATGCACGAAGGCCTTTGAATGTTTATAGACACTCACAGATCGAAAAGGTGGCGAGCGACTTCACTCACATAGAAATATTAGAGGCAGCACCTTTTTAACGCTTGAGAGAATCATTCTGGGACGCTGGGAATTTGAATGAGCTTTTCGTCACGAGAAGAGCAACTCTCCTTAAAAGCGGAGAATTTTTGGCAATTATAAGCTTAATTTCCAAAATAGGAAATGTATTATAAAATCTTTCACACCAAGCGGGGAAGCCATTTTAAAAGGAATACGTTTAATGCACATGTCAGAGTCAAGAGAAATATAGACTATTAACCATCGTAGCCTGGTTAAATTTCAATGGGGTGGGATTGTTCTAAAGAGCCTGCCCGTTGTGCTGGACTGTGGATTTGCTGAAATTCCCACCGGGGCTAGCTCAATGCCTGCTTCAAATTGAAGGGGGAAGGGGGGACTTGTGTCTAATTGGCTGTCCGCTTGCTGTAAAGACAGGGCTATCAGCTGGTATGCATCTGGGGTAATCCTGTTAAATACCCAGGGTTTGGGGTTGTTTTAAAGTTTCATATGTTACAGCACTGAAATGCAGTTTTTGTGCAGTTTGCATGCAAGCAATGAAACATTCTGTTGCTAATGTTCCAAGTCAACAAGCAGTTAAATTAGAGGTTTAAGGACCCCTCGTTCCTTTGAGCAATGTTGCTGTGGATTGTATTTTGGAGACTAGTGGCAATGAAAAATGGGGTGACTTGGGGAAAATTGCAATAGGTGACGCTAACACTAGAACTGTCCCTCAAAATGTCTTATTTTCCAGACTACTATGAGGAAAGCTTCACTTTTGACATCTTTAAGACAGATACCTCTATCAACTGGAAAGCTCGTGTATTCAAGAATTTCCTTTTTATCGGCGAGTAAGAAGGGCCATTAAATTACCAATCAGTGCGAGAGACTCTCATTTTGTAGTAGCCCGGTTTTCAATAAAAACAGGTATACTTATTTATGTGTTATTTTACATGTCAAGCACAAAAAATTACCAATTCTGTCAGTTTTTACCTGATTTATAATTCTTCGTAAAATTCAAGACCTCCAGCAGCACGACCACTCATAAAATATACCTGATCTTGTAGCGACGATCAAAGGTTTCCCATTGAAAGTAAAATTTTTTCAAAATACTGCTACATATCAACAACTCTAGGGAGGGATTCCAGCAGTGATAAAATGTTAAATAAAAAAAAGTTGTTAATAACTCAAATCAATATAAGTAGTGTCAGGAGGCTGCCTAGCATACATTATATTCGATGCTGGGAAATTTTAGTGTATTTTCTTTCTTGCGATCCTGAAAACTAATCTGTTGTCCCACCACCTGTCTGCTTAATTCCAACTGTTCCTCTGTTAGTCTTTCAGCCCATATAACGCCAAATGTATCACTTTGTAGGATTTCGTGTTGCCTTTAAATTGCTTTTATTCTGGCGACTCCGTTTAGGTCTCACAATGAACTGACCCTCCACGCGATTTTGGTTTTTGTTTTGTTTTGTTTTTGTTTGTTTATTTTTTTTGTTTTTTCTTTCTGAAACAGAGCTCAGAGCTCCGGTTAACGTTTTGGATTGAATGGACATTTTACAGTCATCTTATCTTTGAATATCAATTAGGAGGCGGTTTGAAAAAAACTATAGGGTACTTGCTAGCCTCCCCCGCAGACATTCTTAGGCGTGCGTCACGCGTTCCTTCCCCACGAACGTCTGCTGAACTGAAAGATAAATTCCTTTACCATTGTTCGCCAATATCGGCTGGAGATCACATGCAGATTATCGGCGCTGTTGAATTCAAAGTGATGACAAGCCAAATACATAGGTACAAGCTCTGT
This sequence comes from Porites lutea, assembly GCF_958299795.1. Lineage (NCBI taxonomy): Eukaryota > Metazoa > Cnidaria > Anthozoa > Scleractinia > Poritidae > Porites > Porites lutea. Next base: position 21,789,301 of record NC_133209.1, on the reverse strand, counting down.
AGAGTGTGATACGTGACCAAAGATTTTTGTTCTTGACGATAATATAGGAGATAAGCGTTGGCTTTTTGTATATTTCTCTCTGTAAAGGCTGGCTTAGATGTTATTTGCTTATAAATTTGTTCGTTGGGTGATGCAAATGCGGGGTTACCTTGTAGGACTGAAAAAAAGGCAGAATTTTTTTTCACACGTTACTGTTTTGTAGTAAAGCCGACTTCCGTTCAGCAAATTTAATCTCCGAGGTAATTTTTTCAACGAGATTCTGAGTGTAGCCATTAGTACGAACGCTTGTGAGTTAACGAGATATGTCCAGAAATGCACGCATTGGCGAAAATGGCAGAAATGGCGCTTAATCGCCAAAATCGCCAAACTGTCAACAAAAATTCAAATGAGATGGCAAAGGGGCCCTTTGCAAAGTGGCGATTTCGACGAAAATGGCGTATTTGGCGAAAATGGCAGAAATGGCAATTAATCGCCAAAATCGCCAAACTGTAAACAAAAATTCAAATGAGATGGCAAAGGGGCCCTTTGGAAAGTAGCGATATTAGCGAAAATGGCGTATTTGACGAAAATGGCAGAAATGGCGCTTAATCGCCAAAATCACCAAACTGTCAACAAAAATTCAAATGACATAACAAAGGGGCCCTTTGCAAAGTGGCGATTTCGGCGAAAATGGCAGAAATGGCGATTAATCGCCAAACACGCCAAACTGTAAACAAAAATTTAAACACGATGGCAAAGGGGCCCTTTGGAAAGTGGCGATTTCGGCGAAAATGGCATATTTGGCAAAAACGGCGGAAATGGCGCTTAATCGCCAAAATTGCCAAACTATAAACAAAAATTCAAATGAGTTTGCAAAGGGGCCCTTTGCAAAGTGGCGATTTCGGCGAAAATGGCAGAAATGGCAATTAATCGCCAAAATCGCCAAACTATAAACAAAAATTCAAATGAGATGGCAAAGGGGCCCTTTGCAAAGTGGCGATTTCGGCGAAAATGGCGTATTTGGCGAAAATGGCAGAAATGGCAATTAATCGCCAAAATCGCCAAAATATAAACAAAAATTCAAATGAGATGGCAAAGGGACCCTTTGGAAAGTGGCGATATTAGGGAAAAAGGCGTATTTGACGAAAATGGCAGAAATGGCGCTTAATCGCCAAAATCGCAAAAGTGTCAACAAAAATTCAAATGAGATGACAAAGAGGCCCTTTGCAAAACGGCGATTTCGGCGAAAATGGCAGAAACGGCGATTAATCGCCAAACACGCAAAACTGTAAACAAAAATTCAAACACGATGGCAAAGGGGCCCTTTGGAAAGTGGCTATATTGGCAAAAATAGCGTATTTGGCGAAAACGGCGGAAATTGCAATTAATCGTCAAAATCGCCAAATTATAAACAAAAATGCAAATGAGATGGCAAAGGGGCCCTTTAGAAAGTGACGATTTTGGCGAAAATGGCGTGCACTAATTCTGTATCTTTTCATCAAGCACAAATAAAAAAATATATAGAGAGAGTGCATGTTGGCCTCGTTCTTAAAACGTGTTTTGGCAGAAATGGCAATTACTCGATGAAATACCTAATTTGTCAAGACAAATTGAAATGACATAGCAAAGGGTCCCTTTTGAAATGGCTATTAATTGCCAAATAGTTAACCACATATTAATATAAAAATGTTTCTAATAGTATAATTGTATACGAATAATGACAACGCTACTGTAACTTAAGTGTCATTAATCTGTTTTTAATGCTTTTACCTTTAATTGATAACCTCTTGTGATTTGAAATTCGTCCCAGACAAGAGTGTTTGGTCGGGAATTACCACTTATAACTAATTTCTTGCTCAATTCAAATCGAATAGCCAACGAGTTGTATTCGATTATCAGTAAATGGTAATCTTCGTAATGTTCATGGAAACTTTCTTACCAAAAAATCCAATATAGATATCCCTAACTTTCCATGCTTGTAGGCATTGTTTGAATAGCGACAGTTAAAAATTATATCTTATGAGGAATCCAGGTTGGTTCTTGGCTACGCATTCAGATAATTAGATGGTCCGCATTGCCTTGTATATCCATCCTGTTTGTTATAATGGCGTTCAATCGTACAAGTATATATAAACGAACTGGTTCATTGCAGTTTCACAGAACATGAACGTGTAAGGTTTAGTAGTTGTTATATAGACGTGGCGGCCATGTTGAAATAGTCGATTTTGGATAACTACTTTATGTAAGTAGAAACGATTAGTGTCATTCCCAGCCGACTTTGGTGGTCACTCTATGAAAGCAAAACGATTAATGTCGTTCACAGGGACTCTCAGGCAATTGTTAAAATAGAAGGTAAAAAGGCCGGGTGACGTGTTTCGACGAGCATTAGCATTAGCAATTTAATGGAACACATATTGTACTGAGAATTGGTTTGGTGGTCTCAGCGCAAAAAAACAATACATTTTCTAAATTTCTGGCCCTACCTCATAAAGCAAGAATGGAACACATTTTTTAAGAACGAGACAAACATGTACACTCTCTTTTTATATATCTAGTTGATGAAAAGATACAGAATTAGTTTGAATGGGATATGTTTTATGAAAGAGACAAACAAGTTATTACTTTGATCCAATGTTTATGTTCAATAAATGCGGTGAAGTATTGGGCACAAGTGACATTTCGTGCAGGTTTACATAAATTGAAAATAAGCGAATTCACACATTTCAAAATGGCGCATGCAAGCTGCTGGACTTTTCGGCTTTCGTTACTTTTAGGGGACCGTTTCTCTAAAGAGCAAAACAAGTAAGTGCGAGAAGAAAGTGAAGAGTTTAAAACGACGGAAGAAGATAATGTGTATAGTGGAGAACCAAAAAAGAATGAAGGGCACACAATGGTTATCGTGAAAGCATCTTTTAGCCAGGAACCATGCGTTTCGCAATCGCTTTTGATTTATGGCTGCCTCACAAATTAATGGAACTAATGTGAAGAGAATTGTAACCAGTGAGGATTGTTAAGGTCTACATCGAACCTCAAAAGTCAGAGTGTCCATGGCAAGGAATTATTATGATTTCAAGGACTTGGTAGTTCTCTCCTCGAGTAATTAGTGGACTTGTAAGTCTTTGAAAGGAATGAACCATACAAAAGCAAATGATGCTAGTGTGATATTTCAGCGCATCACATCACTTTTGGTAAGTCAAGCGACATCGAAAGTATGGAAATGTTTACTTAACCTGTGAAGTACATGGCACAAATACATATTAGCTTAACTGAAACGACTTCCATTTGTTGTTTTCAGATATATTTGATTCAGTTGTATTTGATAAAATAATGTTGTTTGACAGTTAGGTAAAGCTGTTTTGTCATATATTTGATTCAGTTGTATTTGATAAATGTTGCCTCACAGTTATTGGGGCCTCTTATTAGGCAAGTAATTTGAACTTTTTTTTAGTACTGTTGCCTCACAGTTATAAGGACCTCTTTAGTTATCTACTTTGACGGGGCCACTTTTGGCATCCAATTTGAATATTTTGCCACATATCGCCAGCCCTCTGGCGATTTTTGCCAAAATCGCCAATTTCGCAAAAATCGCCATTTTCGCCAAAATCGCCAGCCTCCAAGGGTCCACTTTTTGCATCCAATTCAAATCGCCAGAGGCTGGTGATTTTTCGCCAGTTTCGCCATTTTCGCCATTGCATGCATGGCGATTTTTGCCAAAATCGCCAATTTTGCCAAAATGGCCATTTTCGCCAAAATCGCCAGCCTCTAAGGGGCCACTTTTGGCATCCAATTCAAATCGCCAGCGGCTGGCGATTTTTCGCCAGTTTCGCCATTTTCGCCATTGCATGCATTTCTGGACATAAGTGTACAGTCAAGCGCGAAATTTCTCAAGGTACAAAGTGCACTTCCCAGATCTGGAAGTCTGCTGTGATTGGTCTACGTTTTTCCGCTCAAGTCAGCAGACGTTCGTGGGGAAGGAACACGTGACGCACACCTAAGAATGTCTGCGGGGGAGGCTAGGTTCTTGCAGGCATTCCCTCTTCCCCCTCCTCTCGCGCCCGAATTCCCCCTACTCTTCCCCTTTTACTAGTAACGCCAGCCACGCAGGCTATGACATTTTCTGTTAAGAGGGTTTCCTCAGCAAAGCGTGCAACGCTGAAGCTTAACACAGATTAAAATCTAATGTCATCAATATGTGAAAGTAATATTGTTATAACTAAATCCCAGCTGGTATCAATGCTATTGAGGCCGTGTTCTCTATTAGGATCAACCGCAATGGTTTCAACCAAAACCGCTTTGGGTTGATTTGGTTGTAGTATTAAACACTTTTCCAACCGTTTTGACGAAACGCGCTTGTGACCGGGACATTGATTTCCACAATTCCTCGACTTTTGTTGATTGTCAACATGGTGAAAGGCACAATCATTGCTTCGGTTTTTCTCCAACAGCTGGTGTAAAACAGGATGTTTCATTCTGATTAATAATCATACGACGAATTAGAATATTTAGCAGCACTAGTTCTTGAAACGGAAAGGACTGCATACGTGACATTTGAATTCACTTCCAGGCTATATTTGGGGATGAGATACCCGATTTATCGGTGGACGAGTTACAAAATAATCAAGATGAGAAAATTGATTTTTTTTGCGGGTGACAGGGATAACTGACAAGAACTAGGAGGAGGAGAACAAATTATTTTCCCTTCATTGTAGTGGAACTTAATTCTTCGAAAAAGAGTTCTTTCAGGTTGAAAATAACGTTTTCCCAATTTTGCAGGATTGATGAATTGTCACTTAGTAGTTTACTGCAATTTTAAACCAAAGACTCAACGCTGTTGAACGACCCTGTAAACTACAAAGGATTAGATGCACTCATGGAACTGTTTGGAAATGCAGGGCATAACCTCACGGCGTCATGGTCTAATTGAGCTAACCTGTCATTGGTTTGGGCGAGGGATTATGCAAAGACTCAGAGACTCCATGCCCCTGCGAATTGCTCCATTAGATGTCCGATAATGGACAGTGGATGCAAAGAAAAGTGACCCGAAGAAAACATACTCAGACATCGCATGGTTTTCATTTACTCAAAGCTGAAGACTTTCAAGTAGCATCTATTTCCTATGTTAAGTTACATGTCATCATCAATGTTTGTTTGTTTGTTTATGTGTTTTTAATCAATACATTATTTAATACATTATCCAACAAAACAGTTAGTAAACTAAATTTAGTAGGTTATTTCAAAGTGCGTAAGTGCACTGGGCCAATATAGATCTAAAATGCGATTACTCCGATATGTGTCAAGCTCTCATTACAGTTTAAAATGGCATTTTACAAGGCTCTTTTACTTTTAAGAAAACATTCCGTACTTTACATATTGAACCAATAATTACGTTAATAAAACTTCTACTAATACCACATTTACCTGCAAAAATCATCAAGGGAATCTCTATTTTAATTTTTTGGTCGATGACTTTATCTCTATTTCATGCACTACTTACCCACTGCATTAAGTAATCTTTAGTTATTGCGTGAATCAAAAAGGGAAAGGTTAAATGTCCTTGAAACAACTTGCTAGCTGAAAATCATATGCCTTCTACTCTTGGTCCCCTGGTTCGTATGACTACACCCAAGCCTCCTGGAATGTCGAGGCTTTAACTGAGTGACTCGTTCCCTGGGTACTTTTCCTCAAGGCCGGATGAGATTTTCGGAAGGTTACCATCCGGTTAAAGGCCAATCTAATCTTGGTGCTAAAGGCAATATACAGCCAAGGGTTGATGGCGCTGTTTGCGTAGGCCACCCAAAATCCCGGGTATATGATAATTGCTGGCGGGTTTTCACGAAAATTTGTTGCTACCCGGAAAAGGTGTAATACCTGAGCGGGAAGCCAACAAATAGCAAACACCACAACAATGATGACGAGCATACGGACCACTTTCCTTGTAACCAGCTGTCGACGCTGTTGTTCTTCAATCAGATGATTGCCTGGAGCCTGGTTAAACCATAGCTTACGAGCAGCTTTCGCCTACAGCGGACATATGATGGCCAGAGGAATTATGTAGGTGATGAAGAAAATGTAGAGGTAAACACCACGAAATGTCGCGTTCTGGCCCAAAACATCCGGGTCAATTTCGCAGTATTCATAATCTAATTTGTAGATGACAGGCATGATAGCCATTAGAGCGATTGACATAACCCAGATCAAAGGTGTGACAAATTTCGCCTTTCTGAACCACACAGAGTGGACCGACAGAGGACAGACAATGGCGCAGTACCTGTCGATCGCTATAAAAACCAGGCAGAGGGTAGACGCAATGAGGGTGGCATAGGAAATTAGAATATAGCTCCTGCAGATGATGTCACCAGGCAACCCAGGTACCTTCCACTTACTTTCCGTGTGAGCGTCGACAATGGAAAGAGGCATCATGAACAGGGCCACCAATAGATCGGCTATGGCCATGTTGACGAACATAGAACTTGTCAGTGACCGTACCTCAGGTTTTTTCCACACGATATATATCAGAAAAGAGTTGCCCACAATAGCTGCAAGCATCGTAAAGGCGTACAGTACGGTTACAATGCTCACGTCTGCATCGCTCAGTTCCATCTTGTGCTCTGCCTATTTCAAAACAAATCAATCGAAAACTCATAAACTAATTGTAACTTTTTAACAGCAGTTTCAGTTCGTGAATTGGAAGAAATATTTCTAGCACTCCACACTTGTTTACTTTTATCTAAGGTCACGTGTTCTTTGATCCTTAGTACGTCTCAGCTCCTTTCACGGTCCAGGAGGCTCCCGAGAGGAAGACTTAGATGAATGGCGTGGCAAAATGAAGGCAAATTTGAGATAAGTTTAAAACACACACACGCACACGCTGTGGGTAATGTGAATTTTCAATTAAAAAAATAATTTTTTTAGCTTATGGACACTTTAAACATGCAACAAAATCTATGCAATATATTCGCTAGATTCAAACCACTTATCAAATAGGTCGGCAAAGCTTTATCATAGGCCATTTCCGAGTTCCAAAAACTCTCACATTCAAAACAAGGATATAAGTAAAAAAACCTTTGTCGCGAAAATAGACTTTTACTTGCATGCGAATAAAAATGAAATTCACATTAATTGCTTTGCACTTAGCGTTGCCTTGAAACGGAGGCTTCAGGCAACTCGAACATGGTCTATTGCCTTGTAAAAAATCAGTTTCTCCACTACCATGGGGGAAAATTGCAATTCCAAAGCGCTTCGTTATTTCTATAGATAACGGCAGAACGTCAAGATTGTCCAGTTTTTACTCTTTTTCTAGCCAGAAACATTTTATCTCAAAAAATCTCGAGGGAGGGATCGCGTGTTCACTCCCTTGGCGTGGTGGGGCGAGAAGCTTAGTTAACGGGTCATTTCTGCCCTTGCACCCGTCGCGTAAGTGCTAATTGTCACCCTAGCAAGGTTTCCAATTTCAAATGCAAATTACTTGGTAGGCGCAACAGTGGTCACAGGCACTGGACGAAAGCCAGACGTGCCTCGAAGTCCGGCACAAATGGCTCGATTTGTTGGGGGAAATTATGGATTTTTTTTCGAGCTTATCTCCCAGAGAGGAAGAAAAGGTTTCCTTCTTGGGCTGGAGCTGAAAAATTTGCAGCGGATTTGAATTTCGGCGAAAAAAACGGCATTTTTGTTGCGACTGGTCCAGGACCCCGACAGATCGAAGTGACCAGCCTTCACTTCGTTCTATTATAGGATTAACAGCGGTTACGCAATAAAGCCAAAAAAAAAAAACAGTAAAACGACAAACAAAATAATAATAATAATAATTTATGGACTTATTGTGCGCAGCTTAACATGAGAATGATTAGCTGCGCATTACAACTACATTACTTAAAAGAAACAAATAAAAGATAATGCATTTAAAAAATAAAATAAAATAAAATAAACAAAAAAACAAAAAAAGAATATATATTCATGCAAGTAAGAAGTGAATATAAAATTGCTCACCAATATAAAGTTTTAAAAAGAGTTAATATGCGCCTTAAAACTGTTCACATTAGTAATCGCAAGAAGTTGTTTTGGAACAGAGTTGGCCCTGCTACCATAAAAGCTCTATCACATAACGTCTTCGATCGAGCAGCTGGCATAGAAAGTAAAATACTACCTGAAGATCTAAGGTTATATAAGGACGATTTAAATGTTAGTAAATCGCATAGATATTTAGAAGCAAGGCCGTAAATTGCTTTGAACGTAATAAGAAGTATCTTAAATTCTATCCGGGCTTTAACAGGAAGCCAATGCAGACCACGAAGAAGGGGTGAGATGTGGCAAAACCTAGGAGCATTACAAACTAGCCTGCAATTTGTTAAGCTGGTAGTTGGGCAGCACATACAAAAGACTGTTACAATAATCAACACGAGATGTAATAAATGCATGGACAAGCATTTCCGTTGATTCTCGAAACAAATACTTGCGAATGCGTTTGATATTATGCAAATGGTAAAAGGCAACACCACATAACTTGCTAATATGAGTTGACATAGTGAGCTGCTCATCAAACCATGAGCCTAGGTTTCTAGCTACTGTTACAGGACAAACATCAGTCGACCCAACCCTAATGCAATTGATGTTAACCTTGGCCAGCTGCTGCCTAGTACCTATAATTAAAAATTCTGTTTTATCATCGTTTAACATAAGATTATCTGAACTCATCCAACTCCTAATGTCACTGATACAGTCAGTCATGGACTTGATGGCAAAATCAGCATTCGCAGATCGATTGGGGCTGAATGATACATACAACGGTGTATCGTCCGCGTAGCAGTGAACTTGTGGGAGGTGGCGTTCAACGATCTGAAACAGTTTGCGCGTGTAGATAGTGAAAAGCAAGGGGCCCAAACATGATCCTTGAAGAACACGTTGTTTTAAAGAAAACTGATCTGAGAGACTACCATTTACAGAGACTCGCTGGAACCGGTCAGATAGATACGATTTAACCAGGCAAGCGCATTGTCAGTTATTCCCAAATCAGACTCAAGACGACCAATCAGCTTATCATGATGTATCGTGTGAAATGCTGCACTTAAATCTAATAATACCAGCAAGGTGACATGTTGCTCATCCATAGACATCAAAATATCATTTTTAACGTTACGTAAGGCCGTCTCCGTGCTGTGTTGTTGTTTATACGCCGATTGAAGCAGAGAATGTAAATTGTTGGCAGTCAGATGCTCCATAAACTGCTCAGCCCCAGCCCTCTCCGACAATTTAGAAATATAAGAGAGGTTACTGACTGGACGGAAATTTTTTGAACGCAAAGTCCAAACCAGGCTTCTTGAGAGATGGTAACACAAGCGCCTCTTTCCAGGCCTCAGCAAATCGACCGGTGTCAAAAGACAGGTTGATCAGCTTAGTGATAACTGGCAATAGAACATCCAGCAACTTGAGAACAATCAGAGTGGGAATGAGGTCGAGTTGACAAGATTTACCCGCTGCTCTACTAATCAACTTGCGCACTTGTTCTTGAGAGAGAGTCCTGAAACCGGTAAACTGTTCTTTCAGGCAAGTAACGTCAGTAGCAGGTAGAGATGGTACGGATGGTGTAGATAAATTAGCCAAAGACTCGTTTATATTCTCAATCTTCTGTGCACTGAAATTTTGCAAAATCATTGGCAAACAGACACCAAAACGCAGTGGAATAGATTGCAGGTAAGACCTTTTTATTCGTTTCATTTAAGAAAATGTAAGGTTTAGCGTTATTTAGCGTTCGCAGATCTCAGTAATATATTTCTCATACAAAGTCTCTTATATTTTCAACGGTCGCTTGTAACGCGACACCGGCGCGTCACCTATGTTATGTAAATTACATTACAACCTTTTCTCGCAACGTGAGTTTGAGCCGCCTGTGGTTAAAACGCAATGAATTCCTTCCCGCTTGGCCTTCGCTTAGCTTTTTGCCGTCAAATCCTTGCTTATTTTGATGAATTACATCAACAAATTCATGCTTGTTTGTCTTTAACCAACCTCGTTCCCACGGTTCTCTCCTACCCCGGTAGGAGAGAACCGGGGTAGGGTTGGTCTTTAACTCGATATTTCGATGGAAACCGAAGAAAACAAGCGTCTGTGTAAAGTAAACCACTTGAGCACTAGGGACGCCGATGTATAGAATATCATTATGCTAATTATGATCATCCGATTAGCATAATCTGATAGCGTCTCAAAATAAATTGTAGAAAATTCCAAGTTGCTCTATATTTTCGAACGATTTTCGAGTCGTTTTGCTTAGATATTGAAGAAAAAACTTTGTTACTACCATATTACACAAAATAGACACATTTCTGGCCAAATGACATTCTTCATAAATTTGGAAAATTTTTTTGGCAGAAATATGCCTTGTTAATTTTTTTTTGGCTAAATATTATGGGTTTCCTGAGACTGAAATATTTTTTTCTGAAAGTTTAATCTTTGCCCTTTCCAATGAGGTATAGCTTTATATGGAATTATAAATAACAACAGAGATATAATTTCTTTAAAGTTGCATGGTCAAAATAACCCTCCGAAGACAATCCATATACCAGAAGACATTTCATGTTCATCCGTGAAAAATGGAGAAGACATAAGTAAATGGACAATTCCACAATTGAAATTTTGGTTGAAATGCAGAAGACTGAACCAACAGGGACTGAAGAAAGATCTTGTCGAAAAGTAAGTTTCGCAGCACCTGTATTACATAAACACTGTTATCTAACCTTCCACGCTAGTCAAAAGAATTTCGTTTTCGCTAAAATCTTTTCTTTTTGGGGGCAGGGTTAAGGCATTCAACACGATTCGGTACTACAGAGAGAAAGTTTACAACCCTGATCCTGAGAGGAGCTACACGAAAGGAAAGGTTGAAAAGCTAAAGACCCTCAATATCGAAACAGTCCAGACAGAGCTGATCGACCAACAAGCAAGCTCGTGTAGTTCGATTTTAGACACTTTCCCACCGAATGAAAACACTCAATTTTCAGAGGTTTTTTTCTGTTTTGCCCCCATTTTTTGCCCCTCCCTTGCTGGTAAAGAAAATGCGAATCCTGTCTCATATGGGCAAGCACTGAATTCAAATCAAGTTTGAGTCATGAAATCTCTGCTCCACCTTCCACTGTGCAGTGTGAATCAGAAACGGCACCCCTTAGCACTCTTTCTAATGCTTATGATAAGCTACAGCTTCAGTAGATATCAGATTGTAATGTTAATAACCAACAGCAAGAACAGAATATTTCAAGTTTTATTGAAAGTACAATTGATCCATCTGAAGTACAACTGCCAACAGTCCAAACAGAAACATTATTTATTGAAACTCTTACAGAAAAGCAAATGCAAATTGAAATGGCAACAAGACGACAATCAATGAATCCTGCTTGAATTGAACAAAAGCAAAACAGAGTAACTGCTAGTATCTGTAAAGATGTCCTTCCTCATATGCGAAAACAGGGGTCAAAATTACCAGAAAATCTAGTAAAAAAAATTACAGCAAAAGGAGCACCCAAAACAATGGTCAGCTACTCGCAAAGGACTGATCTTTGGTATTGAAAATGAACCTGTGGCAGCTGATTTGTACAAAGAATATCTCTTGTCATTGCCAGACATCAAGGAAGTGACAGTTCAAGAGACTGGATCAATTTTAGACAAAGAAAATGATGTTCAAGCCCCGACAGAATTGCAACAATAGTGTATGCCAATGGTGACATTGAATACAGAAATGTGGAAGTAAAATGTTTAGAGTCCAAGCAGGATATGTCACCAGAGACTGCAATAAATAATCATCAAAAGGAAAGCAGTTTCCCATTTATTGAACTGAACTCTGTCTTTGTAGTAAAAGAAAAGCACAAATATTGGTTTCAGTCCCAGATGCAAATGGGGATCAGTAGAATTCCATTAACTGACTTTGTCACATTTACCAACAACACATTTCCAGTTTCGGTTCTCAAGGTGACATCATCGTCAAGGTGGGAGGACTAAATTAAGCCTAGTTTAATTGCTTTTCACGAGAAATATATCTCAAAATAAAAACAGTTGTGTTTTTAGAACTGCAAAGCAACACTATTAGTTTCTTGGAAAATATAAGTTGACTCTGACAAAATGTCTGCATAAGAGCTTTAGTATGTTCTAAACCACAAGGAATGGTATTCAAGTTATACTTTACAAGTGATGGGATGATGGTGGTAGGGAAGGTGCAACTAGATATTTTTGCGTATTGTTTTTGAAAATTTTGACTGTTATTTTTTAGGATTTGTCTTACAGATAGACTTTTAGTTTTGAAAAAAAGACAAATTTTGGTTTTATTTGCTACATTATATCACTAGCTCACCAACACTGCTACCTGTTTACCATAAACTTTGCATATGTCTCGTATTAGCGGAATTATTGCATTTCAAAGTAAAAAGTCGAATCTCGAGCGCGATTTACCCAAAGAAACTGACATAAAATGAGTTACAAAGGGAAATCGGAAAATTCCTCACACCCTTTTTTAGGTCTTTTATCTGTCAATCAGATGCAATAAAAAGGAAGTGAATATTTAAGAGAGTGTCTCTGTAAGAGCGGTCCGATCGATTTTGCTTGAGACACAGATTTAGCTCATTTCTTGTGTGTTGTAAGACATTCATGTACCTATACTAAAACCACAATCCGTTTGATCGGATCTCTTTATTTTTCAGAGTTTTACGGAAACTAAATTTCACTCGAGCGAAGGCCTGTCGTGACACTTTTCAAGACGTTAATTTGAGGCAACTTTGGCGGACAATTTACAACAAACTACGGGACTCAGCAAAAAACAAACAACACAGCCATGTATATTAACTCTATCTTATCCATCGAGGCGATTTTCGTGAACATCACGTTTCAATCAAGCAAACAGGAAGACTTGAACGACACCTTATCGGTTCGCTTAAGTCACACACGCGAAAACCGATCAAATTCAAGGTATATTTTTGAAAAAGTGAGGCGTTCTTAACTGATCCAACTAATATAGCTAGGAAGTAGGTGCCATAGAAAAGGTAACTACAGAAAAAAAACTTTGAGGCCCGACATTTACTAAAACGTTATAACTCCGTGAACTTACCTAATTTTCGGTAATCTCCAAGTTTTGCCGCCATTTTGAGGGACTTGTCAACATGAAGCGTAGCAAATATAAATCGAGCAGGTAGATCAAAAACCGTCAGAAATACATACGAAAGCATTCAAATGAACTTCACTTTCAATTCAAAAGGCAAAATTTGAAATTGTTCGTTAAACCTATCATTCCTACATCTCCACGCGACCATTTCTTCCAACAATTCAAATACTACAACTAGTGTTCGAATTTCTCTCGTCGATTCCACCGTAAGAAATAACCTGTGCCACCCAAACTTCGACTCGAATGTGAAGTACGAATCAAACAACATAACTGCTTCATCTTCGAGGCCATATCACGCTGGTATTTTGATTTTCTGATCGACAAGAACGGTGATCAGGAGGTGATCGCCATGTTTACCTCGTAAACGTGACCGCTGACCAGCCGCTAAGTGAAAACAGTACGGCGCAGGGTGGTGTGGGTGGCGGACTTATCGTCATAAGATATTCGAATACACGCTTAAAAAGCTTTAGGAGTCTCAGTCTAAACAGTGAAAGCATACTTCGTGGTACAGACAACTTTTATTTTATTCTCATAACTTTTTCCTTTAAATTAGAACTGGTATTAATTAATAAAGTTATTTCAATATTTTTAACCGAAGTACCCATATGACCTTTTTACTTGTCCTCAGTGGTAGAAAATAATGTGTCTATTCTTCCAGAACCTTTTAGTTATGCTTTATTGCAGGGAATGGACACTATACTTAGGAGGTGTGTTCTAAATCATTTTTACTGTTCCCAAGAATGTATGCAAAATCATTGCTTTATACAAAGCTGACTCTAAAATATGATTTTCCGTAACAGTAACCAATGTCACTTACGTAAGGTGTTAATAAAACTAGCAATGTACAATTTTTTAGCGTTTTCCACTTTTAAGCCTGACATACAATTGTCAAGTGAACTATGTTAGTTTCAGCTCATTCCTTGATTCGATGTGACCTTTTATCGCTAAACCCCATTCTTTTCATTTGCAATTTTCCTGTACTTTTTTTTTTCATACGACAACGACAAAGAGTTTTATAAGTAAACCGATTTTTTGGTGTACCACGCTATCACATTGTATATACAAATACATGCAAAAGGCCGGCTAAATAAGCTCCTCCCCCTGCTCCTAGTTTTTTGGGTTGCCTTCGCCCCATGCCTCTGCACGACTCCCATTTAAATGGGAGCTCGAAGAAAGTACAGATTTCCTTAAGCATGGAAACAGTAAAATAGTTCAATTTTTCCTCCTTGACGTACTCACACAAGTCATAAATACCATAGACAATCGGATGCGTTAAGCCAATTTCTGTTACAACTGATTCGACGGTGGTCATATGATTCACTTCTTCCTTGTCAATTAATTTCTCGTCAGATTTATCGTCAACCGCGGTGCTCGGAGACGAACCTGCCCGTCTCCATCTCAAGGAGGACAAACGGAAGAAAAATCCTTGTATTTGGGCTTTGTTTAGCCACTCTTCCCGGGAAAACAGGCGCTCCCCGTTTTCCCCCTTCGCTTTCCTCATATCTTGCGAGACTTGTCGCAGATCCTCTTTCTTTTTCCAGATTGCACACCAATTTCAAACTTGGAGGTGAGATACTGCCTTACTTCTCTTAGAAGGGAACAGCGCCACCTTTTGGCTTATGAAGTGCCCATCTTTCACTTACATTCACTTAAATTCAACTGGAAAGGTTGGCTACCCTGTCTCTGGATAACATTGGTACTGTCGTCTTCTGAAAGTTTAAGGGATGAGAATTTTTCAACCCAGCTTAAATCTAGAGATTTCAAAGCTGTTCTAATGTCAAAAATAAAGGAAATGACCCATGAATGCCAGTGCTCAGTGGAAGGATAATTACACCATCAACCAGTGACCCAATGGCCCTTGTTACTGTCTATAATGGAGAGATTGTAAGCTGGTTATGAAAATTACACTTTTTTCTCTTTTGCTTTGATTTTGTGACGTGGTTTTGTCACAATTTGAACAGACACGCGTCACTCTTACGTAATGTTTTAACGGGAAACCAAACAGCATCATTTTATTTCCAAGTAGGTATATATTCAGCCGTTCTTAGCCACCATTTTGCCAGAACAAAAAAGTATATGTATATATTAAGAGTGGTACAAAAAAACAGTTTACTTGTAAAAACCTTAGTGTTTTTTATATCTTTACATACTTATAAAAAATTGCAGAGGGTAAATGAAAATGAAAAAGAAAATGTGTCCTGCATAGCAGTCTTTCAAACTTCCTTTTAGCCGACAGGGAGTCGTGCAGAGGCATGGGGCGAAGGCAACCCAAAAAATTAGGAGCAGGAGCTTATTTAGCCGGCCTTTTGCATGTATTTGTATATACAATATGATAAGCGTGGTACACCAAAAAATCGGTTTACTTATAAAACTCTTTGTCGTTGTCGTATGAAAAAAAAAAGTACAGGAAAATTGCAAATGAAAAGAATGGGGTTTAGCGATAAAAGGTCACATCGAATCAAGGAATGAGCTGAAACTAACATAGTTCACTTGACAATTGTATGTCAGGCTTATAAGTGGAAAACGCTAAAAATTGTACATTGCTAGTTTTATTAACACCTTACGTAAGTGACATTGGTTACTGTTACGGAATATCATATTTTAGAGTCAGCTTTGTATAAAGCAATGATTTTGCATACATTCTTGGGAACAGTAAAAATGATTTAGAACAAACCTCCTAAGTATAGTGTCCATTCCCTGCAATAACGCATAACAAAAAGGTTCTGGAAGAAAAGACACCTTATCATGAGGACCCGCATACGACTTTCTTTTGCACACCACATGACGCCGGCGTTGTTAAGGACGCTAGGTTTTGAGTGACAAGCAATAAACCTCCTACTGCGAAAAGCAATTAGTGATCCAACCATCAGAGGTCAGTTATTCGCTAAAGCGTTACAATTTTTAACAAGATTAAGGCGGCATCTGGCGATAGAATAATTAGAGAAGGGATTACAATTTAACATATGCCTGAGATCTGCGTTCTCAGCTCACGAGTTATCCAGAATAATCGCGCGTGGCCTATGACTCAAGCGTTGTCTTTCTGGTCTTTGCCAGTATTAAAATGTAGCGTAGTTCCATATTGTATTGAATGTATCGAAGGTCGCGGAATTTAAATAGAATCGGACGAATGTAAAAGCGTTGGTTCAAAATGTTGATTATGTATAACCCACAGTCCGTGAACACACAGCATACTATTCATCGTAAAGGAAAGATAGATGCCAAAGCAAATTGCAATCATTGATCTCCGAGGCTTTGTGTGTGCAGATTCAGCCTATTTTTTGGCCTGAGCTTGCTAAACCACGGTGGGGCCAGACCACCTCTTCTATGTGCGCGAAACGCGTGGGTAGTTTTTTTCAAAATGGCGCCGAAAAAGTCTGCAAAGGCTTCTGGGTGCCGCCATATTGGATTTATCTCCCGAATAGGCCGAGCTTTAGCCGATATTTTGGGAAACTGATACGAGCAATGTAGTTTTGGCGGTCACTTTGGGAGAGTTGAATTCGTTAGCTTTCTGTCGGTGTGCGAATAAGTGTATCCTAGCTCGATGAATTAGGATTAGGTGATATGAAAGGAGGCGAAAATGCAGAGCCAAGTGACTGTGGCGAGGGTTTCAGGTAATCATTTTCTTGGGGCTTTTTTCGGAGTGTAACGAACTTTAATAAAAAATCTGAAATGATACGATGTTAGTTCGATCTCTGTGTTGATTAAATATGTATTTATTCGTCGCTTTTGTCTTCTCTTGGCAAAAATAAATCATGGGGTTTTCATTCCACCATTGGCGGCAAGAAACAAGAAACCAAGATTTTCGATCGGAAAGTACCAACAGCTGAAGAAGGAAAGGGTAAATGCTGAAATTCAGAAATTACTTGACACAGATGCACAAATATTAGAGCTCAAAAGGCAACTGGCTTCTGAAAGAGTGAAAATTGACGC
Organism: Porites lutea; assembly: GCF_958299795.1. Classification (NCBI taxonomy): domain Eukaryota; kingdom Metazoa; phylum Cnidaria; class Anthozoa; order Scleractinia; family Poritidae; genus Porites; species Porites lutea. The sequence continues at coordinate 21,772,260 of NC_133209.1, read as the reverse complement.
ATTGGGAACGAAATTACACAACAAACAAAAAATTGTACGGAGGCGAAAACGAAAGGTTTGTTCAATTAACTTCTCTGTTTGTATGTTGTGGCCACTGTGAGATATATCAGGGGGGAGGGGGGTGCCATCAGACTTCCAGGCTGTTGATTATCTGTGTAACACAGTTGTTCTGTTGGCTACAATAGCTTCACTAATGGATGGAGGTACTATAGCCTTTGTAGTCTCCACGCAATCTGTATGCAATCTGTAGTCTGGGTCATTACAAAACATTGATTCCAGGTCCATGGACTCCCTTCAACTGGGCCACGGATCATTTTCTAAAAGGTCTGAACCCTCTGCTAGGAATAAGTGTTCTTAACACATAATAAATTTTTTTCAAGCTTGAGGTTGTTTTATAGCAAACCTGGCTGTTATATTCCTTTAAGTCTCAAGACTGCATGATCAACATCAAATTTGTTCTCATAAGATCAATTCATGTACAGTTATGAGAAGAATATTAAGGAAACAATCACCAAACAGAAATTGCATTGAAATTTTTTTTACTTCTCCCAACTCCATTGTAGGATTATAGGAAATGTTCAAGCTTAAATGTATAGGATTAAACCCCAGTTATAATTGTGTTCTCATCAGCTGCCTTTATAATTAGTCACTATTTAATTACTGACTTAAGCAACTTTGGTCATGAAAACAATTAAGGTCACTGAGTCTAGATCTCCTGAATCAATAGTTTTTCAAATTCATTTTCTGATTCTTGATACTATTAAAAATTAATGATCCATTTATAAATTATTTATTAACAATAACAGATCACTGAACTTGAAGCTATTGCAAATGAAAATGAATGTCTAATCCAAGCCAAAAAGCCTCGGAAACCACATGTAAGCAGTAAAGTGCAGAATGATTGCAGTGAGAAGCTTGAGCACCTATCAAGATTCCAGCTATTACGAAGGGAAAAAAAGACCGTCGCTGCACTAAGACCAATACATTGTGGAAGCAACATGTCAGTCTCTGATGACCAATCTGTGCAAGATGGATTATGGACCACATTGATAGGCACAGCTTCAAA
>NC_133209.1:21763694-21766194 GCF_958299795.1 Porites lutea | reverse complement strand
TCAGGGAAAAGAAAAATATTTTGCGTGGTAATTATGATACACCAGAAAAAATTAGTGCAAAGTAAAATGTGTGAAAAGCGCAAGAATGGGGCGGAGTGTATCAGAGGTATAAAAATATAAACTTGAATAAAATACAAAGATCTAATGAGCGAGTGTCACAGGACAAAGAGTCTCTTTAAAGGCATAATGATAGTCTTCAAAACAAAAGGTCCGCAAATTCGTTGCATTCTCTACGGGAGTTTTGGGCTGTCTCAATGTAAATCGAGCAGCAAAAAAACATGCTGGTTGACAAAATCTCTCCAAAGACATAAATAAATTCTGAAAAAAAGGTCCGCAAATACGTTGCATTCCTCACGGAAGGTGAGGACTGGCTCAATGTAAATTGACCTGGGAAGAACACGCTGGTTCTGATAAAAGTTTTGAGAATATAACCCTACGTCTTGATCAACTACCGCTTAAAATTCAATTCACAAAGGAAAAGAGAACACTGAAAACCCTGGCTCTGAGTCGAAAAGCGAACACGCTACCTCAATGTAAATCGAGCTGCAAAAAACGAGCTGGTTCGGACAAAAATTTGAGCGGAAACCCTATTCCTTGATCACCTGCTGCTTGAAACGCAATTTATAAAGCAAACAAAAGCACTAATTGCCCTTTTCAAACAGAAATCGTATTAAAGCTTGCTCACCTGTTAGGTGCTCTTGAACAGACAACGAACAGCTGCACCTCTCAATTTCGAACCACGAGTTGTAAATACAAGACCATGACCTCACCATTCAAATGTGGGGACTTACTTACACCCAAATATGGTGAGAGTTTTGGCATACATTTCGCGGCGTTATAATTCTGCCGCCGAGGCAACCTCGCTCCGAGGCAACCTCGCTCCGAAAATTCTAGATCTCAAATCGTCTTCCGAACAGATATTTTCCCAAAATTGACGTTGGGTGCCCCTGACTAGGTGGCACGCCCGTGATTCTGTGAGTCAGACACCACGGCGTTATGAAATCACTTGCGCACCAAGTGGAAATATAAAGGTCAATATGTTTTAGCTTGAGTAAGCGAGTGTTATTGTAATGCCATGGTGATCTAAACTCCTAAGTGTGATTTTTGAAGCAACAGAAACACAAGGTGGCGCGCCAGTGATTCTGTGAGTGAGACACCAGTGTAATGAAACCACTTGCGTACAGAAGAAAATTAATATGTCTGATATGTTTTAGCTCGAGTAGGCGAGTGTTATTGTAATGCCATGGTGATCTAAACTCCTAAGTGCAATTTTTAAAGCAACAGAAACACTAGGTGGCACGCCCGTGATTCTGTGAATCAGACACTACGGCATTACGAAATCACTTGCGCACCAAGCGGAAATTAAAAGGTTAATATGTTTTAGCTTGAGTAAGCGAGTGTTACTGTAATGCCATGGTGTTCTAAACTCCTAAGAGCGATTTTTAAAGCAACAGAAACACTAAGGGCACGCCCGTGATTCTGTGAGTTAGACACCACGGTATTATGAAATCACTTGCGCACAGAAGAAAATTAATGGTTAATATGTCTGATATGTTTTAGCTCGAGTAAGCGAGTGTGATTGTAATGCAATGGTGATCTCAGTAAACTCGTAAGTGCAATTTTTAAAGCAACAGAAACACTAGGTGGCACGCTCGTAATTCTGTGAGTCAGACACCACGGCATTATGAAATCACTTGCACACCAAGTGGAAATTTAAAGGTTAATCTGTTTTAGCTTGAGTAAGCGAGTGTTATAGTAATGTTATCGTGTTCTAAACTCCTAAGTGCGAGTTTTATTAAGCAACAGAAACACTAGGTGGCGCGCCCGAGATTCTCTGAGTTAGACACCAAGGTGTTATGAAATCACTTGCGCAATAGTGAGAAAATTAAGGAGTATACAAGCTATCAAATCTATATGTCTGTCTTAGAGTGTTTTGTATTAGGTGATTTTCTTGTAGGAGACCCTCCGCCAGTTATATTTTTGGGCATTTATTAGTAACAGATTTGTTTTTTCGTTACAAATAAAACACGCGTAGCAATATTCCCATTTCCGGTACTTTTAGTACGTCCTGGAAACTGGAAAACACAGTACGTAACCGGTTATTCGGGAGAAGGCTTTTCTCTTTCTTTTTGATATGTATTTAGAAAAATACTGTTGTAATCCGTTCACTGAGAATCTCTGCTAATGCGGTTACATTTCGAAAAGAATATTTTTGAGGTCTCGCGTTCTCCTCGCGGGCGGCCTTTTGCTTTTAATCACCTGGAGACTTTGGTTTAGTTTTAGTTTCATTATTTCACCTAGTAGTTACAAAGAAACGTTTTTAGTGGCCCACACAATGTAAATAAATTTGAGTAAAGTGGTCGAGTGTTCTGAAGTTGCTCTGTTTGAAAAGGCATTTGTAATTTTTACACTAAAATCGATGATGAATTTAAGGAGGTTTCGGTTATAGTTAGAGGAGACAAAAGCACATTTTGTTCCTGTCGGAACAAAATGTCATATG
>NC_133209.1:21656194-21751194 GCF_958299795.1 Porites lutea | reverse complement strand
GCTTCAGACGAACCTTCTGAACTTGAACAAATTTTGAGTGAAATATGATACATTTGCATAATTCACCAACGGCTTGCTGTTGCCGAAAGGGATCATTGGCATTTCTTGAGAAGAAACCTGATGTACCTCTATAGTACGATAGTTAATTTGCTAACATGCAATAGAAATTAACTTACCGTTATAGTTTGGGGCACTTGTTTTCTTTTTCTACTCTCGAGCTCCAAAATTCTGCTAACGCTAAGGCATTTTGTAATTTGACCTCTAACGAGAGGTCATTTGAGATGGGCCAGGTTATTAAAATGTCACTCAAACCGAATGACCGTTATGATCTAAATTCTTAAGGTGGTTGAACAAAATATTTCACGAGACAAATATCTTTTTAAGACATTTTCGGCGATTTGAAAGATGTTCTTACCATTGCGAATCCCTGTGCCCCATGATAATTTTGTTAAATCTATTTAAAGTTCGCGCGCGTGCCGCGTAGGTTATTTTTCTCTGTTGTTTCCGTGACCCGCGTGGTCTACTTTCACGTGAACGTGACATGTTTCGCCGCCAAACATTTGAAGTTTGACAGCCATCATAGAAATTAGCGCCAGGAGCCGATACTAATCGGCTCCTGTTGTTGACGTATTTTTTATCAGTGCGTTCCGCTCATAATTTAGGAATGAATTTCATTTACAAAGGGAATGCAGTATTGGAGTCAAAACTCCACTTTGAGATGAAAGATTGAGATTTTCTAACGGCTGGTAGCCATTTAAAGTAACGAATGGTGAATTCTGACACACCGTGAAAGCCAAAGGCAAAGGTTATCACGCGCGAAACACGAAACCTTTAATAGGTGGCTGGCTTTAATTGTTTTTGCAAATGTGTGTGCAAGATATTTTTTCTCTTTTTCCAGGAATGTTTTTCTTTTAGAAACAGTACATTTACTTTTAAGAATTATTCTTGCGAGTTTCAAACTGCATTACTTCTTAACGCCTAATACTTGCGATGAATATTTCGCCCTGCGAACACAGATCAGGTCAGATGCCTCAAGCTGTCAGACAATCGCTAACCTGGATGCCAGAGACTTTTTATGCGCGGTTTCCGGTTTCGGTCAATTCTTTATAGTGAGCGGTGTGCCCACATCTGTCTAGCGCCCGCTCAAAATTCAAATGTTTGGCGGCCAAACATTCACGTTTGAACCCAATTTGAACCAATTTTCTCGTTACGTGTCCACGGTTGGATCTAAACGAAGGTATCACAACGCGCGGGTGTGCGTGGATGTCGCCGGAAGAGACAGTTGTCGTTTTTGTACAATGTTTTTATACTGATGTAGCGCAGACCTCAATTAGCAATTTCCGTCGAGTCGGAACCGCTTCCACAAACCAGGACGGTTTTGCTCTTCGGCAGCTACTCTGGCCGCCAGATTTTTCCACGTAGAAATCTTTTGACTCTCGTCGGCGAAAGTAATACCAAGTTTGCACGTCATATCGCTTGCCGCGTGTGATCGGCAGTGAAATGAATTACCCGCCAAGTTTATAATTACATGACGCCACTCAAACCGACCAGTAAGGTGGCGTCCTTAAAATAACCACGCAGGATGACAGAACCAAAAATAGATTGAAAATAATTTTCATGGAAAGAGGGTCATGTATGAAGGATCATTCTCTCTTGGTTACAACATACAGGGAGGAAGTGTGAGAAGACAAGTAGTCAGGTGTTGCGTGACAACGAACACCATCCTTCGAACGGAAAACAAAACTGTTTATACATTTTTTTGATGTTTCCAAAGTTACTTGTTCAATTATGCAACAACTGAAAGGTTGCATAGTCTGGCTGCCAACAGTACTTGATTTAAAAGTGTAAAGTGGTGGTCAGTTTTCGGACACCTGCGTGTGTGATAAAAGCATTGACTATTAAGGAATTTGGAAAACATCAAAATCATACACCCTACCAGTACACACGAACACTGAGTAGGTTTTAAACTTTGGACAACCTGGTTAAATGATCTCGGAAGCGTTTTTTGTTTTGAGTAAAGAATCACAATAAAAATCACGTTATTTCATATGTATATTTTGGGGAAGGGTGGCTCTGAATCTTACTTGGGTACTACCTGGTAAGACTCCGATGGAAAGGCCGTTGAGGGGATAGAAGAATCCATCGAAAGGGTTACGCTGTAACTCTTGCTCAAGGATGTTAGGTAAGCAATTCACTCTAAGCCCTGTCTCCCCCTTTTCAAATGATTGCACAGGCTAACCAGCATCAAAAACTTACATTAGCACACGCAACTAAGAAAATATTGCAAAGTAATTGGGGAAATGCTATCCAGGCAGGGCGGCCGTGTGGAGTGGTAGATGACGTAGCGCTATTTTCAAGTCTACAAACCTCTCCTTGAGTGTGAAGCCTTAAGGCATGAGTTTCAGTTTCTAGTATCGAATATATACAATGAAAGAAACTGGGGTCTAGAACGCTGACCTGTTCGTCTCTCATGGTGAGGTCTCTTAGTGCAAAATATAGGCCGGATCGTTACAGACGTGACAAAAGTGTCAAATTTGGCACAGAGCTTCCTTAGCACCTGCCAATTAATACTGGAGGGGGTGCCCGTTACAAATGGTCCTAATTACAGATAAAAGAGGGGGGGTTAACTTTCACTTATAACAGCAGATTGGGTTCCCTGTGGTGAGTACTCTTCTTGTTTGATTTGGCTAAAAAACATTTGTTTCAAATTTTTAGGTTTTTAATTTGGTAATGTTTAGTTGTTGTCACACTATTCAAAGTAGTTTTAAGTGTACATAATACTGACTAGTGCCCAGTTCCCACACGGTAAGTGTGGCCATGTTCACTGTGCGGCTATCAGTGCTAAGACTTGCCAGTGATAATACCATTACATATTAATTTCAACAGATCACAAAGCCAGCTTTCAAAGATGTCATACAATAGCATAAAACCCAAATGTATCACTTCCTGCCACATGAACGACCTCATGAACCGTAACTGACAACGCACCCACTTTGTAATTGTAAAACTACGATTAGACTATAATTTGCTTCGTTGGTAACCCTGTCCTTGAGATAATGATTAAAACATGTCAACCTCGTCCTCCGGGGGCAAAGGAGGAGCAAGAGTGGCATAGTTGGTTAGTGCGCAGCCTTCGGTACGCAAGGTCCCGAGTTCGAAACCCGGTGTCAACACATCCATATTTCAACTTTGCTCCTTTCTGTGTAGCTTTGACTAGGTTTAAATACCCTTGAAACGCAACATTAATGGAGAGAGGGGACAAAAGGAGCGCACCGTCGACCTCAAGGTTATCAGTTATTATTGAACTGTCACGAGTTATTGACGTAAAATGTGGTCGCTTTACCTTTTTCTACCTTTTTATTAAGCCCTTGGGACGAGGTTGTAAAACATCCCTCTCCAAGAATTTTTAACACTCTTTATGTTTTACACATTTGCATCTAAAAAGAAGTGTATGAGGTCCCTGCATGCCTTAACACCTGTTGGGAGCTCATTCACTTCAGAGCCCTCGCACCAGAGTGTTAATGTAGGTCTATACGATCTTTCAAAAAAAGGGAGGTCTTCGCGTGCGTTAAAACTTACAAACAAACTAACTTCAGAAGAGCTGAAAGTTACTGGAACAAGGTCTCTTTTAGCCAACCAATGATGCATCATTTATGAAAATGAATGTAATTTGTTTGATGCAATTAGGAGAATACTCCGTGGTTACGAAATGTTACGATCATGAATTCCTTAAGAGCAATCCAATTACCAACTTTTCACAAAATAATGCTGTGGAAAATTACAGAAAATACCAAAGAAAGCAAGTCTCAACAATAATTGTGGCCTGGTCCCTTATAATAATGGAGTGGTTTTGATAAAGAAGCCCATCACCCCAACGTTGACCACTCAAACAGATTTCTGACAGATTACATACCGCAAAACTTTGCATTCACTTATGCCTATGCTGCCACACCAGGAGCCTAGAAATCGGCTCCTGGTCACACCTTGTTTTTATTGCTGAATATCATTCTTGAAATTTAGAGATGGTGACAAAAACGAACACAAAAACAAGTCACAAAACGAAACGCATGAAACAACCGCAATCTAATATTCGTGTTACACCGATATAATGGCTCCCTTGGCTGCTATGCTGACGTTTTTGAAGATGGAAGTAGTATCACAGCTAGTCCCGGGTTAGGTATACCGTTTATTACCAGTTTCACGGTTCCTTAGACTTAGGGCCTGTTAACATAAAGGTGGGGGACCGGCCCCCAGGTAAATGAGGTATAAAAATAACCCTCCTTTACATGCAATCTTACAACCCCGCCATCCTGGGGTGCACTTTCTCAAGATTACTGAATGGTCGCTGAGCACGTAAACAAGAAAAATGCTGGCAAACCTTGCTCCTCTTGCTGCAACCTTCAATGTTGTGGCTTTCTATTGTTACTTTTAATAATTATGTGAAGCCACCCCGCGCCAAAGTGAATTTTGTGCGAATTTGATGTATCACGAATCCGACCCCGACTAGCCTGGGTTACCTTACCTTGAAACGTTGACATGGCAAAAGTTGACCTCAACTGAGAGGGTTACCCGGTGTGGCAGACCGGGCTACCCACCTTGAAGGGTCACCCCACGTATCATGTAAAAATGATCAAATTAAAATGAGAGATTATATGGACAGGCGGGTTACCCAACCTTAGTGGGTTACCATGCCTACCTGGGGTCCCCTTCCTCCATGTAAACAGGCCCTAACAGTTAGCCCGCTCCTCTTTCTAGAGTTTCAGCAGTTAAACCATTCACCATTTATCATTTGAGTCAATCTTGTACTACTTGACGACTTGATAAGCTGTTATTATTTTTGGACATGAGTGCTTCAGTGCCAAATGTATGGGCTTCATGATAAACTGTGCTGTTTTTTGAAGCTTGGGCTAACTTGCTTCTGTTTTTCGTTTATGAGACCAGATTCTTTTTTGTTTGATTTTGGTTTGTAAAGCTTAGACAAACTGCGGGAATTGTAAATGATATAACTTGTGGCACGATGCTTGCTTCTCTGTCAAAACGTGCACGAGCGTCCAGCAGATAAAGAGAGACTGAAAGGCATCCAGGCCTATGTTAAGCTGAAAAATTAATTGCCTCCTTAGGAAAGAACTTTTTTGGGTCTGTCATTTCGTTATTTGCTCTTCATGAACAGCTGTCATAAAACCCTGATAATATGTGACACAACAGACTCTTTGACAATTTCTCTTTTCTGAAATTTTATGTGTGAACCGCTATCCCATACGCTTTCTTTAGCTTAAAGTGACATGTAATAACAGGTAATACTTGATAAATAAGGCTTAAGCCACACAATAAGGCCTCCTCTAATTGAAATACATTAGAAAAGGAGAAGAGAACCCCAGAAGCTGCGTACTTGCAAGTTATGAAGCAAAGACAAGGCCATCTTAGAAATGACTTATGAAAATGTGGGCGGACTGTGGAATTGCTTTAAGGGCACGGTAATAATTAACTTAATTATACAATCAATAAGCTAATAATGGATGGGAATGCCAGATGTTTGAGTGAAATTGTTGTTTACAACATCAGAACAGTATTATGAGTGATTTAAGGTATTAAATAACAATTTTCAATCAAAACACCACAGGGACCCCAGCAGGTGAAATTTACAATAAATAAATCCTGTTTAGCACGCTTCAGTGGCATATTTGCATTGGGCACCCCCCCCCCCCCCCCCCCCCCCCACCTTCCCCGATATACCGCAGATACAGCAAGTTAGAAAGCTGGAATCAAACGTGTTTACCAATGGGTTAGGCCCTGACGTCTTCAAATTCACGTTAAAAGGACACTGTTCAGGCAAAAACATTAAGTTTACTTTTCAGTAAATTCCGTCTTGCGGCCTTTGACAACGGACCAGGGGCCCGTTTGTCCAAAGTCCCTATAACTTGTCGGGCCCGAAATCAAATATTCAAATCGAAATAAAAGGAATAAGAGGAGCGCGGGTCCTGGCTAGCAAAATTCTTCATTTTTTCATTAACTGATAGTTTTATCATGTTAGATGCAAAACTATTGAAATTTCTATCTTGCATGTAAACAACAACAGCTTTAGGGGCCCGTTAATTATCGGGACTTTCGAGAATTGAACGGACCCAGAAGCGGATGCAGCCTCCATATCCGTTTGCTGTTCAGCAGCATATACCTGACCTGTATAAGCCAAATAAGGGAGTGCCCCTCCCTCCCCCCCCCCCCCACCTCCTCGAAACGTGCTCCAGAACTTGTTTTAGAACAAAAGCCCTATGATCTCATAACTGACATCATTCGCATAACACCATTCTTCACTGCTGACATTGGCGTTCGGAAAATTTAACATAAATATAGATTCAAATGTACAGCATTTTCTGCTCTAACATAATAAGCTGAAGAAGGGTTCATACGCATGAGTTGCAACTACTCTACCGTAACGTGCCAACGAGGGGAGCAGAACGATGGTTTCTCTTCACATTGAGGCTTGATAATTGCTCCTCTAAGTCGAAAAGATGACTCGCATGGCGGCAGATACTCCAGCTTTACCTTCCAGCCTTAAGATGGGGACGAATCTCGTAGCAGCGCACTATACCACTTCTTTCCGTACAGTTCACATACGCGTGCTTCCGAATCTTGAATTTAAAGTTCTCATTGGATACTGATCACTCTTTCCCGCGATACTCGCCATAACTCGGACGTACCCTCAATTGGTTGGAGAAGCTGGACTGCTTTCCACTTCCCTTTACCAAAGAAGGCAGAGATGTTATCACAGCCTGTGTTCGAGTTTACACCTATAAGGGCTCCTCATGAAGCAGTGGTTAAAAGATGCATAGAGTGTTCGCGCCTCTTGCCTTTTTCATGTAGCACCTTTTCAAAGTCGTGTTTGCTATGAGCAAGCAGTAGGATAAAGACATCAGTCTCAGTGTCAGAGTATCAGAGTGCATCACACTGTCATTCCTACGTGCATGCCGAGCATACAGAACAATACGCGTATCAGCCTCTTCGTCACGGAATTGTAGCTCAGGAACTGGGTCTCGGGTCACCATGTGTCTGCCTCTAGTCGCCCGACTGGCCTTCAGTTATCACACGGGGAGTTCATGATCCAGTTGCCGAGTCTGCTTCTAAATGCTACAGTTTTGCCCTGTCGGGCACAAGGAATTTGACGATTTCAGTTTATTTGTGTTGGAATTGAGCTCGTTCTATGACTTCACAGTATAGTGCATCGCAGTAAATCCCTGTATTGTACACTGTCAGCGGTAGACATAATTTTCAGTCTTTTTTGATCAACGCCCCGCACTACACGTCAACCGCTTCGTCTACGCACCTGCTGCGCGAAGTTGGTTACTCTAAGCGACCACATAGAACATAGCTTCAGAGGGGATCTACAACTTCTGTAACCTGCCGTTTCATCGAAACTGCCGGTTTTGTTCTCGGCTTGCCGAAACTGTTCCAGAAGTGCCATCCAAGCACAAGAGGAAGTACTAGATCCTTGTTGCTAACCTTATGCACAGCCTTCACCTTAGCTTTCTTCACTGGATCAAAGAAAGCGTGTGATTGGATGAGCAACGGCTCATAACAAAGTCATTCGCTGCTACTTTCTCTTGCCCGTGGAGTGCAGTTAGTCATCACTTACTTCTGTGTAGAGAAGCTTAGCGAGTTGCAAATCTCTCTCGTTGGTGAACATAGTTCGGCCATTACATTGATTTTGATGAGACGTGCGGGGAATTCACATTCAGCTGAAACCTCTGAAACTGATTCCGGTCATGGACGCGTGACTGGATAAGGTTGTCCACTAAGAAATTGTTTTCAAGAGGAGACTTTATTCAATACACTTGCAATGTAAACATATGATTTATTTACTTACTCTTTTCTGAAACAATTTTCTAAACCTTACATTTCTTCTAGTTATTACACAAAAAGCGAACTGCCGGTCTTATTGAGTGACCAATAACGGGCCGATTCAATGTTGATTCATAGGCATAGGCATAGGACCTCAGGTACTTATAATTTAAGCACTATAATAAACGGAAGTCATGTTTTTAGTTCAAATATGTTTTAGTTCTACGCTAAAACAACATTTGTTTAAGTTAAAAGAATATAAGCAACTTCTCAGCCTTCCCCAAAATTCAAGATGGCGGCCAAAAGGAGATTATGAGGGACAAATTTAAATTTCGATTTTCAAAGTGAAAGCTACCGTTTTATTCTTGCTATCATGCATTTTCGTGATGCTTACTAGTCAAAGATTAATATGTGACATGTTTCGGCTGTTCCCCTCGAGTGAGCCATAAACCCAAATTTTCGGCTCTCAGCTGATGGACTATCTCGCATAGGAGAGTCACCCTCCTAGCCGAGAGAAAAAAAAAAAACTTGACCCCAACCGGCCTTCGCGCATGTTCTAATTGTCTCACCTTCGCTATGCGAGCCCTATACCGATACGGATTCCCGTTGATGCGACCAGCGTTGGGCCATAAAATCCTGGTCGTGATACCGAGGTGGTCGCATTGAAGAGGTCTTCAAAATAATAAAATGACTCGGAGATTTTCACGTCTGGGTGGAAAGACTATGGGAGGTGAGCTGAGGCAAGAGGTGGTCGTATAAACGGGGTGGTCGCAAGGCGGGGTTCCTATGTATATAAACAGACTGAAACAAGAGTTTGACGATCGAATAACCATGTTCAGGTTAGAAAATATATATATACTGAAAGAAAATTGCAGAATGTTTACGAAAACTAGCCTGCGTGGCAGGCGCGAAAAGGGGAGGGAGAGGGGGAGGGAGAAAGCACGAAAGAGGGGAAAGAGAAGGGAGCGCCTGCTATAAGAGGTGGTGTTTTTGTAATCCGCCCACCATTTTCTCAACTAATCCGATAATGTCACTGTAAATACGTGACCAATCACAAGTACGAGGCTCCTCAGCATGGTCTGAAATTAATTACTTTGTTTACCGGAAATTGTCAAGTTGAGACGCTTTTTTCAAGTGATATCATAATCAAGCGAAATGAAACATTTTTACTGTTCTTGCTCTCGCAGCAAACACGACAAACATAGACTACGAGCAGTCTCTCATTTTTTCACTGCTCGCAGTCTACGACAATCAATGATCAGTTTCGTGTGAATACACAAGACCTTTTATCTTGCAACCTCCTCAAGCACCGTGATGGTCACAAAGAACAGAACACTGGCCAGCCTGAGCGAATAATGAAAGTAAAGGAGAATTATAAACAATTGTCAAAACGCTCAACGGATAGTTTTTACCAAAGCTTCAGCTCTCTCTTTGCAAACCATTAAAAACTCCGTTCAAGACGGTATATGTTTTTGCGGAAAAGGAGGTCTTTTGAATATCGGCATTGCAGATGTCTCGCAAGAATCGCAATCGCTTTGAATCGCTGCTCGGTGTATGGACAAATCCAGTATACAAAACCTCCTGAGCATCTCTGCCTGCTAAACAAGCTGTTACAGTTGGTTTTAGTTCGGGTTTTAACGTGAAGTTGCTACATGATTGGAGTGATTTTGATCTTCCAAAGCTTATGCCATTGGAACACATTTTCTTGATGCCTTCGTCATGTTTGTCTCTCACACTAATACACGCCAGGATACACGCCAATAATTTACTCATTACGACTCAGCCAATCAGGAATTTTCGGACGCCAGCTTCCGCAGAAATGAATAAGAGGGGGTTCTGAAAGCAGGCATCCCTTCCCCTCTCTCCCCTACCCTCCTCCCTTTTCCTTATCCCCTACCCCTTTAGACGCCTGCTACGTAGGCTAACGAAAACTGTCATCCAAAAAAATGGAACTTGCATATGCGAGAGGAAAGACAGCTGCCTGATAGGTAATAACGCGGTGAAATAGATGAGATTGAAGCCTGAAGTCAATTAAAGGCACATACAAGGCAACGGGGGAAAGTTGACGTGAAAAACAATATTCTTGGACTTATTTAGTATTGTATGGAAGCACACTTTAAGAAAACTTAGGAAAAAAAGAAAAAAAAAACATGATTTGGGTTGTTAGTAGCATAATATGCTACTTCTGGCAAGAACATTAAAAAAGGCGTTGCTCAAAGGGTTAGATTGGTAAGCCTGTGAATACTGTCACGCAACAGTTTTGACCAGACTTTTCTGACCAATAAGGTATCAGCAGCCCGAAAGTTTCACTATCAAAATCGCAGTTTTTGTGAGACCTAAAATTTTTAAATGGCAATGGATGTAAAAGTGTGACTGCGGAAAAGGTAGGCCATGTTCTGTTTGAGGTTATTTTCACGCACCACGTTTCCTCGAGTTTTTGGATCTTCGGTTGAACAGCATGGGACGAGGCGCAATGTCAGTTGACAAGAACGAGAAAACGCATTTGAGGTAACACAAATTATCGTTTCAGTACAAATGTCTTTAATACAAGTGCGATTGTGTTTCGTTTGGAGAGCCCAGCCATCGTGACTTGTCGAGCAACAACCAACCGACTTTCTTGAAAAGTCTCATATTTCAAGCAAAATTTATTCAACTTCAGAGGGTTCGTGTGAAGTACAAATTTAATTACCCAGGCCAATTCTTACATATGTTTTAGAACAATGTTTATTTATTAGTTATTTCCAACTTCTGTTGCGTCGGTTTGAGTCACAAAATCCATAATTTTAAGCCAAAAGGTCCAAAAGACAAACGTACGTTTGCTCAGCGACTGCGCCAGAATCCGGCGGTGAATCGAAATAAAGTCACAACACGTCGAAGAAAGAGTTACAAGAGTTTTTACTTCAGTCAGGAGGCAAAAGGAATAAAAATTCATCGCAAACTAATGACTTCGATTTTGAAAACCTTTCATCACTCGTTCGTCGGCTGCTAATAAACATCGCACAAGATTGTATGACCTTTGGCGTGTGACCGGAAATTGGTCACACGCTTTAGTCACGTCAGCATGCTGTCACGAAATTTTCGTAGTTGTTGTCAGCACTTTTTATACAGTTTTCACATTTTTTGACAAGAAATCCTCTCATCGCAGTAGAAACAGCCATGCATATTTATTTTTCTTTTATTTACCCACTAGGCTTTGAAAAAGCTTTTTTGCCTTCGAAGTACTGAACAGGAAGGGTACCTCAGATTCCAAGTGTCCTGAGTGATCCGTGGAAGCGAAAATTAAGACCAAAAAAGAACGAATATTTTGAATACTTAAGTAAAGCCACAGCAAAAAAAAAAAGATTTGTTCAACATATTTTCAAACCAAGAAAAAAACATACTTCGATCATTCCCGTGACTTGGAATCTGGCCAGAGTACCCCCTCCCCCTCCCCTCCTCCCCTATGCCGGGTCAAAATACTAAGTTCCCCTGGCCCAATGTCCCATAGTCAAGGGAGTATACTCTCTTGCTGTAGTAAAGAACTTGCAGAATAATACCAATTCTCCGTGGCCAACGGATTCAACGCTATAGTTTACTTTGGTTTTGCTTGTTGATTTTTTCGCTATTTGCTCACGATCAGGAGCCCATAACCCCAGCCACGACCAAATTATGTAACCAGTTATTACAAGAAAAAAAAAACACAAAGAAACAGTCAGTCAGATAGACACTACATATAAAAAAGACCTCCATTAAGATTAAAAAAAAATCAATACATGACACTGTCGAATACGAAAACCCAGAAACCATTTTGTGGAAAAAAAGTTCGCATACAGCTATCAGCTGCTTTTGTCCACAACTCGCCGGTAGTAGCCTGTGTACAGACCTCCCCCCTCCCTCAGGAAAAATCGGGAGAGGAGACGTCTGTGAATCGCCGACGATAATCGTGTTCCTGTTTCCCCGGAATGTTGGGGACAGCTTCTGATTGGTTGTAATGGTAATGCCATGACGCAAATAATTTCCGTTGTTGTGATTGGTGAACGAACCTCAGAATAGATTCCCCGGGGAAAAGCTCAGCCTTTGTGGAAATTCATATTTGTTTACCGGTATTTGTATTTCGGTTCTCTCGAAAAGGCATGAGAAGACCACCGATGTTTGCTGCACCGGTTGCCGTTACGTCTGTCTGTACGGGTCGGTAATGTAAATAAAAGAGAAGGGATAGAAAATCCAACGTTAACAGCCAAGGCAGGTCAGGCTTACCCCAAAAAGATTCTATTAATGAATTGATTATTTGAAAACATGAATCCGTTAGTCGTTCCCGTAACTGGTGTCAAATTTAAATCGGCGTTCCTGTATGCGTAATGAGCAGTGAATATTTTAAGAGAACTTCTTTGCATTTGGTCAGATTGAAAATCTTTGAATGGATTAAATGTCTTAGAAGACATTTACATCAAATTCAGGGAAACTGAGCTAGTAGAAATTTCGTAACTGAATCGCGTGTGAATTTACAGCTCATTACGCATGCAAGAATGCACACAGAGATGAATCTGAAATCTACAACTTCCAACGGTTCAACTTTCGAATAATAAATATATTAATGGGATCTTGGGAGGTACGCTTGTATTCGCTTGACCTGGCTTGACTGTAATCAGAGATCTTATATCTGGATTTTTGGGTGGATATTGCGTGAAGATGTTCGGCTAGCCTGTGCACAGACGCCAGAGCTATTTTTCGACCTACATGTGCCTTTTCAACTGTCGGCGAAAAAACAAAAAAATAATTTATGCAAATGTATACCGGAACACGATTAACGACGGCGATTCACAGACGTCTCCTCTCCCGATTTTTCCTGAGGGAGGGGGGAGGTCTGTACGCAGGCTAGCCGGTAGAGGTGCGCGGAAACTAGTGATTGTGAAATGGCTTCAAACTATGATCCTATACTGTTTGAATATTACTTATCAAAGAAAGCTACACCTGATTTCTTCTAGCAGACCCAATCCTCTTGGTTCGTGTGGACAAAGTAGCTCATCCCGGCTATTTGCACCATGCTACCATAGTCTCCCTAGATTCCCAAGCCTCGCACGCAGACTTTCCTGTCCCACGAACGTTGGGTAGGATTGCAGGACGAGCCAAAAGAAAGTGAAGGCTATAGGCTCTCGCGATGATGCAAGGAAGGTCGAGTATTATATTCCCCTACCCTGGTCGCCCAGAGTAAGTCTGCGGAAGAGAGTGACTGAGAGGCTGTATGTTCGAAAAGTTGACTAACGCCCCCGGGACTAAAGCTTTCCCCTGGATAATTCAATAATAATTCAATTCGCTTGATAGTGATCTCCGGTGGGTAGCGCTATCCAACGTTTGAAAAACAGGGCTCTAAGAATTGTGTTTCGCCTTACACTAAAAACCCATAAACCTTATAAATTTCACTATGGGACTTCAGTACCTCCCTTGAATGATCCATTTCGCTAAACGGGACCTCAAAACAACGATTCTGTGTATCCTAAGGGAGTGTATACTATATACTTTCCTGGCTCTCGTTACTCACAGTGAGGTGATGGTGGCTTATACTCTAATAGACTTAACACAGTCGAACCTCCATGTGCGACCGCCAAAGGCCAAAAGACCAAATTTTCCCAGTCAAAGCCTTACAGTTGGAGCCTCTAGTAAACGACCACCTTCTGTAAGTGACTGCGACCACCTTTTGGGCGTCACTGTTAATTGTTTTCCATAAGCGACCAGTTGACGCATTCTCTGCTCTCTATTTTTGCTGTGTGCACTATGTTCCTTAGAAATATGAAGACCTTTAGTGACATCGTGGAACTACACATATACTAACTTAGTAGATGTAGCCAACAAAGTGAAGATTCAGTTGTGATTCTAGACTATTCTATATCTCACTCACCTGAATCCCTCTTTAAATTTAGCATGATTTAAAAGCTGTATTTGTCAAAAGAGGTAAAAGATAATATTTTGCCAGGAATTTGTTACACCATCATTTAATAGAGTGTGCCTGGACCTGTTCTCGGAATAGACCCCATGTGGTCCGATTCTTCTAAACGACCACCTCCCGTCAGGGACCACTAAGTCTTTGCATTTTTGGTGGCCGCTTACTGCAGGTACGACTGTATTACTTTGACCTATCACAGGCTTACCGATAATAAAGGGGATGTGGAAGGGGGCATGGATGCGACAATCACATGCAAGGTCGCTTACTTAAAATAGTGAACGTCTAACTGACAATCAAAGTTGGTGCTTATTATTGTGGTTATCTGGTGTTTACTCACCTCTTAAGCTACCCTGGGCGAGCCAACTTTTCCTCCATTTCCTTACAAAATTTGGTAAACCGTTTACATGAGAAACAAAAGGTTGGTTCGGATAGACGCCTTACTTCCAGTAGTGGGCGGGGTTGAGGGCTTCCGGAAGTCAGCCCTCCACTGAGCCGGTACTGGTGGCCTCACCCTTCTAGCCCGGCTAATATTTCTCTACTTTGGCTCGCCCAGCTAGCTGGGACAACACGGTCAAGGCTAGACAAAGACAGCATGCGCAAACACTGTTGACTCGGACAAAGTGGTCAATTTTTCCTCATATAAACGCTCGCTAAAGTTGGCTCGGCTGGGAGGTTGACCTTCTCTCCGGCACAGCTTTTCTCCATCCATGGGTTCCAAACAGTCTTTTAGCAGTCACGTTTGAAATTTATAGGAAAATGATGTAGCAATTTAAAAAATAATTCAAAAAAATACACTTTTTTCACAGCCTGTCAATACCTAGATGGTGTCTATAAAAGAAATCAACTGCAGAACGGGAGCAAATTTCAGTTTTTTGCGCTTTTTACGCTAGCACTGCGAAGCGGGCTGGGGGCGCGAAACACGCGCGATTCATGGAGAACAAGTTCTAAAAATACAAATAAAGCAGGCCTGATTTTATTTCGTAGTAAAATTCGTGACAATATGTTAACGTGACTTAAGCGTGTGACCGATTTGCGGTCAGACGCCAAAGGTCATACGATCTTGTGCGATGTTTATTAGCAGCGGAAGAACGATTGAAGTGATGAAAGGTTTTCAAAATCGAAGTCATTAGCTTGCGATGAATTTTCAATCTTTTGGCCTCCTGACTGAAGTAAAAACTCTTGCAACTCTTGCTTCTAAAGGACCGCAGTGACGTGTTTTGACTTTATTTCGATTCACGGCCGGATTCTGGCGCAGTCGTTGAGCAAACGTACGTTTATCTTTTGGACCTTTTGCCTTAAAATTATGGATTTTGTGACTCAAACCGACGCAACAGAAGTTGGAAATAACTTTCCTTGGCGTAAAAATGTGTTACAAGCAATGGTGAGTAATCCTTTCATGGAAAACCTTTCTTTTAGTTTGACAACCGTCCGCAAGCCGTCTAATTTGCATAAATTTCCCAATTCAATTGCTCTCACCGCTTGCTTTGGTGTCAGGATGGTATTTGATTTCCGGAACTAAAACTTTCCAGTAAGTTAGTACAAAATCCAAGGTTCCATTTTATATTGATTTTATGATCAAGCGGCATATACCAGAGGCCTTTTTTAATGGTCAAAGTTGGCCTTCGTTTTCTAGCATGTCTAACGTCACAAATATGACCTCTTTAGACTTGTCGATTATAAAAATATTTCTGACATTGTTTTTCAAATTTTCTTTTAAGGTTTCCAAGAGTAAGAACAAAATAATAATTCGGGGAAGTTTCAATGCCAGCGAATGTTTCTTACGCGTTTACCCTTCTCTCGAAATTGCCATTGCATCCTGCCGTGTTTTGTTCGAAAAACAGGCATAAAATCGATTTTTCAAACTTTTTTAAATTTCTCCTTTAAAATGAATCGTTTGAACTCAAAACTATTTTTCCTTAAATTAGGTCACTAAAAGGGATGTTTTGGCAAAATAAAAAAAATTCTCTTTTTTGACGAGTGTCTAGCGATTCTCGATTTTCTCAGATAATGGCTCTTAAAAAACAAATGACGTGAGTTTCAGCCTAAATTTAAATTTCGTTTAGTCGAAAAAGAACCCAAACTAAAATAACATTGTTTATCTTCCAGATTATCGTTAAGATAAGAATTCATCACCAAACCAGAAGTAGAACCCTTTATAAATTGATTTATTCGGAAATATTTTACCCCGCTTTCTTCCTGTGTGCGTGCGAGCGAAGTTTTGAGATCGCCTCATTTTGCCTCAAATTTTGGTTGTTTTCAAGTCGCCGACCACGAAAATTGATTTTGTCGATTTTCTCCAAATCCAAGCGGCCTTCTGAAAAACAAACTACACCACGTTTAGTTACTTACTTATGCCTATCTATGGACAAGATATGAGCGAAAATGATTTTTTGACTGTGGCCGCGAATTTTCGATTTTGCTCGATTTTTACAGACATTTGCTCTTAATTCTTAAAAAAAGAGTTCCTTCAGGTTGAAAATAAAGTTTTCTCAATTTTGCAGGACTGATGAATTGTCACTTAGTCAAGTTTACTGCAATTTTAAAGCAAAGACTCAACGCTGTCGAACAACCCTGTAATCTAGAAAGGATTACATGCACTCATGGAACTGTTTGGAAATGCAGGGCATAAACTCAGGGCATCATGGTCTAATTGAGCTAACCTGTCATTGGTTTGGGCGAGGGATTATGCAAAGACTCAGAGACTCCATGCCCCTGCAAATTGCTCCATTAGATGTCCGATAATGGACATTGGATGCCAAGAAAAGTGACCCGAAGAAAACATACTTAGACATCGGATGGTTTGCATTTATTCAAAGCTGAAAACTTTCAACTAGCATCTATTTTGTATGTTAAGTTACATGTCATCACTAATGTTTGTTTGCTTGCTTATGTTTTTAATCAGTACATTATTTAATACATTATCCAACAAAACAGTTAGTAAACTAAATTTAGTAGGTTATTTTAAAATGCGTAGTTGCACTGGGCCAATATAGATCTAAAATGCGTTTACTCCAATACGTGTCAAGGTCTCATTACAGTTTAAAAAGGCATTTTACAAGGCTCTTTTACTTTTAAGAAAACATTCCGTACTTTACATATTGAACCAATAAATACGTTAAAAAACTTCTACTAATACCACATTTACCTGCAAAAATCATCAAGGGAATCTCTATTTTAAATTTTTAGTCGATGACTTTATCTCTATTTCATCCACTACTTACCACTGCATTAAGTAATCTGCAGTTTTTGCGTGCATTAAAAAGGCAAAGGTTAAATGTCTAAGCTTGCTAGCTGAAAATCATATGCCGTCTACTCTCTGTTCTTGGTTTCCTGGTTCGTATGACTACACCCTAGCCTCCTGGAATGTCGAGGCTTCAGTTGAGTGACTCGTTCGCTGGGTACTTTTCCTCAAGGCCAGATGAGATTTTCGGACGGTTACCATCCGGTTAAAGGCCAATCTAATCTTGGTGCTTAAGGCAATATACAGCCAAGGGTTGATGGCGCTGTTTGCGTGGGCCACCCAAAATCCCAGGTACATGACAATTTCTGGCGGGTTTTTACGAAAAGCTGTTGCTACCCAAAAAAGGTGTATTGCCTGCGCGGGAAGCCAGCAAATAGCAAACACCACAACAATGATGACGAGCATGCGGACCACTTTCCTTCTTGTAACCAGCTGTCGACGCTGTTGTTCTTCAATCAGATGATTGCCTGGAGCCTGGTTAAACCATAGCATAAAAGCAGCTTTCGCGTACAGCGGACATATGATGGCCAGAGGAATTATGTAGGTGATGAAGAAAATGTAGAGGTTAACACCAAGAGATGTCGCGTTGTAGCCCAAAACATCTGGGTCAATTTCGCAGTATTCATAATCTAATTTGTAGATGACAGGCATGATAGCCATTAGAGCGATTGACATAACCCAGATCAAAGGTGTGACAAATTTCGCCTTTCTGAACCACACAGAGTGGACCGACAGAGGACAGACAATGGCGCAGTACCTGTCGATCGCCATAAAAACCAGGCAGAGGATAGACGCAACGAGGGTGGCATCGGAAATTAGAATATAGCCCCTGCAGATGATGTCACCAGGCAACCCAGATACCTTCCACTTATTTTCCGTGTGAGCGCTGACAATGGAAAGAGGCATCATGAACAGGGCCACCAATAGATCGGCTATGGCCATGTTGACGAACATAGAACTTGTCAGTGACCGTACCTCAGGTTTTTTCCACACGATATATATCAGAAAAGAGTTGCCCACAATAGCTGCAAGCATCGTAAAGGCGTACAGTACGGTTACAATGCTCATTTCTGCATCGCTCAGTTCCATCTTGTACTCTGCCTATTTCAAAACAAATCAATCGAAAACTCGTAAACTAATTGTAACTTTTTAACAGCAGTTTCAGTTCGTGAATTGGAAGAAATATTTCTAGCACTCCACACTTGTTTACTTTTATCTAAGGTCACGTGTTCTTTGATTTACAACATGGATCCTTACTACGTCTCTGCTCCTTTCACGGTCCAGGAGGCTCTCGAGAGGAAGACTTAGATGAATGGGGTGGCAAAATGAAGGCAAACTTGAGATAATTTTAAAACACACACACGCACACGCTGTGGTTAATGTGAATTTTCAATAACAAAATATTTTTTTTAGCCTATGGACACTTTACACGTGCAACAAAATCTATGCAATATATTCTCGAGATTCAAACCGCCTATCAAATAGGTCGGCAAAGTTTTATCATAGGCCATTTCCGAGTTCCAAAAACTCTCACATTCAAAACGAGGCTATAAGTACAAAAACCTTTGTCGCGGAAAATGAGTTTTACTTGCATGAGAACAAAAATGAAATTCATATTAATTGCTTTGCACTTAGCGTCGCCTTGAAACGGAGGCTTCAGGCAACTCGGCCATGGTCTATTGCCTTGTAAAAAATCAGTTTCTCCACTACCATGGGGCGAAATTGCAATTCCAGAGCGCTTCGTTATTTCTATAGATAACGGCAGAAATCAAGATTGTCCAGTTTTTACTCTGTTTCTAACCAGAAACATTTTTTTTCAAAAAATCTCGACAGTGCCCTTGTAGATCTCTATTAAACTTCACGAACACCGAGGCAGCTATTGGAGGAAAAAGCTCCCGTGAACGATTTTGGTAAAACACTTCACAAGGTCGAGAAATATGGCTGCAAGTAAAAGTAGATAATAGTGTCATTTTGTTACTATGGCAACTCCGCTGTCATTGTAACACTGATCATAACAAATGTCCATCTTTATCTAAAATACAGCTATGGTGATAATTTTTCCAAATCTTCATTGATGGCGACGTAGTTTATGCTCAAACTTGGTAGGTACTGACCCTGACCCCCTAACTCCGAGACGGCTGACATTTTAGACTAATCTGCCTGGTGCGTCGCTTTCTAAAAATACACTTGTTAATAACACGAACACGCACATACTAATAAACCTACATCCCAGCCAAGATTATTGGTATTTCAAACGATAAAAGGGTAGGAAATCAAAGGAGCGGTCACTTGGTTGAAGCTTTTCAAGGTAATGGAATACAAATAAACTCGATCTACTGTCTTTTGACTAAAATCGTGAAATTCCACGGTACATGACTTTATCGCCATTAAATCGTCATATGCACATATTAACATTTGAATTGAATCAATCCTGATTCATTATTTTAAAGCCCTGAAATTAATATTCTTAAATGTCTAAATGCTTCTTGTTGCCT
Organism: Porites lutea; assembly: GCF_958299795.1. Taxonomy (NCBI): domain Eukaryota; kingdom Metazoa; phylum Cnidaria; class Anthozoa; order Scleractinia; family Poritidae; genus Porites; species Porites lutea. The sequence continues at coordinate 21,731,702 of NC_133209.1, read as the reverse complement.
GTAGTTTTCATCACCAAAGAAAAGATAAACTATTAGGTGAGTATAAACCTCTCTTGTTTTCTCCCATGCAATTAACACTAAGGCAAGCTGAAGGAAGACAGTGAAGCATAACACCCTTTACTGCGTACTTAAGAACTCTGTTAACTGTTGCAATAACTAAGTTAGGTTTCTAAATAAAGTATTCAGGACACCTGGTAATATTCCTCAACTTCTTTCAATGCGGCTGGTAACGTGACTTTTGAGCTTGAGTTGCAGAATTAATAATTGCAAAATCGCATGCTAAATTAGGGGTGGATCATTAAGAAACTTATCGTGTGTGTGTGTGGGGGGGGGGGGGGAGGGGGAAGGGGGGTGGAGGGCGAAGTACAAAAAAGATATTTGCACAAGGGAAAATTGAATGAAAAAAATCATGCACGGCAATTAACCCTAAAAAATGTTCATGCTATAGCCTTTAAAAAATTCACACAAGGAATTTCGTAACGAAAAAAATTCCTGCTGCTCGAAAATTCCCCCCCCCCCCCCAATAATTTTTCTAATGGTCCGTCCCTTAGTGGAGTTCGCACACTGATTACCACCATGTCACTGTCACGCTCGATCCAACTCCCTCAATACAGCAAATAGCTATATAGTATACATGTATAATACACCGATTCAGCCTAAGACCGGAAGTTGCATGAAAGGGAGGCCTAAGGGCTATCTTTCGCGCGAATCTCAAAAATCATGGCTGAAGACACCGACAGTTTGCATGGAAGACATGAAATGTCTTCTGATGTAAACCTTACACCAGAAGACATTCCATGTTCATCCGTGAAAAATGGAGAAGACATAAGTAAATGGACAATTCCACAATTGAAATTTTGGTTGAAATGCAGAAGACTGAACCAACAGGGACTGAAGAAAGATTTTGTCGAAAAGTAAGTTTCGCAGCACCTGTATTACATAAACCTTATCTAACCTTCCACGCTAGTCAAAAGAATTTCGTTTTCGCTAAAATCTTTTCTTTTCGGGGGCAGGGTAAAGGCATTCAACACGATTCCTTACTACAGAGAGAAAGTTTACAACCCTGATCCTGAGAGGAGCTACACGAAAGCAAAGGTTGAAAAGCTAAAGACCCTCAATATCGAAACAGTCCAGACTGAGCTGATCGACCAACAAGCAAGCTCGTGTAGTTCGATTTTAGGCACTTTCCCACCGGATGAAAACACTCAATTTTCAGGGGTTTTTCCTGTTTTGTCCCCATTTGTGCCTATGGATGCTTTTGAGCAGGTACAAAATTCCGGTAAATCCATGAAGAAATTTACCAATGCAGCAGTTGTTATAAACTCAAATGACAAAGGCCTCCGTATGGTCAATTTTGTGGGCGATTTACGGGTGTATAATATCACGGAAAATAACATCATATACGTCCGTGCTTGCTGTTGGGCTTCCTATATGAGGAATGTTAAATACAAGGTGAAAGTGGTTTGTAAACAAAGCGGGACCCCAAAGATTCTAGCAGCAAAGTGTGATAGGCAGTGTCCGGCTTCCAACAGTGGGTGTTATTGTCATGTTATGGCGCTCATATGGAAACTTGAGGACATGACGAGAAAGTCAGAGCTAAAAAATATCACTCCTGACAACAGATGCTGCACATCAAAACCGAGGGAATGGGGAAAAGGGGGTAGACGAGAAGTAGAGTTCTCTCCAGTGATGGCTTTAAAAATAACAAAACCAAGACATGCGTCTGACTTACCTGGTAGGAAGAAAAGGAGTATTGATTCTCAGTTTTACGATCCCAGACCACTGAAGTTACATAGTCACATAAGCTTGATGCTGATGGAATTGCAAAGCTGAGGCAAGATCTTTAGAAAATAAATGCTCGTATACCCTTTGCTGCTATGTTACCAGAGGAAAAGACAATTCAAACAGTAAAGACTATAGTTGGCACTGTTGCTAAAGGTTCAACAATTCATAAGCAACTTCAAGATTATTCCCAACAGCCTCCAAATTTGGTAGTACCCTTTTTTAGTAGTTCCTCCCTTGCTGGTAAAGAAAATGTGAATCCTGTCTCAAATTGGCAAGCACTGAATTCAAATTCCAGTTTGAATCATGAAATCTCTGCTCCACCTTCCACTGCGCAGTGTGAATCAGAAATGGCACCTCTCAGCACTTTTTCTAATGCTTATGATGAGCTACAGGTTCAGTAGATATCAGATTGTAATGTTAATAACCAACAGCAAGAACAGAATATTTCAAGTTTTATTGAAAGTACAATTGATCCATCTGAAGTACAACTGCCAACAGTCCAAACAGAAACGTTATTTATTGAAACTCTTACAGAAAAGCAAATGCAAATTGAAATGGCAACAAGAGGGCAATCAATGAATCCTGCTTGGTTTGAACAAAAGCAGAACAGAATAACTGCCAGTATCTGTAAAGATGTCTTTTCTCATATGCAAAAATAGGGGTCAAAATTACCAGAAAATCTAGTAAAAAAAATTACAGCAAAAGGAGCACCCCAAAAAATGGTCAGCTACTCACAAAGGATTGATCTTTGGTATTGAAAATGAACCTGTGGCAGCTGATTTGTACAAAGAATATCTCTTGTCATTGCCAGACATCAAGGAAGTGACAGTTCAAGAGACTGGATCAATTTTAGACAAAGAAAATGATGTTCTTGCAGCAAGCCCTGACAGAATTGCAACAATAGTGTATGCCAATGGTGACATTGAATACAGAAATGTGGAAGTAAAATGTTTAGAGTCCAAGCAGGATATGTGACCAGAGACTGCAATAAATAATCGTCAAAAGGAAAGCAGTTTCCCATTTATGGGACTGAACTCTGTCTTTGTAGTAAAAGAAAAGGACAAATATTGGTTTCAGTCCCAGATGCAAATGGGGATCAGTGGAATTCCATTAACTGACTTTGTCATATTTACCAACAACACATTTCCAGTTTTGATTCTCAAGGTCACATCATCGTCAAGGTGGGAGGACGAAATTAAGCCTAGTTTAATTGCTTTTCACGAAAAATATATCTCAAAATAAAAACAGTTGTGTTTTTAGAACTGCAAAGCAACACTATAAGTTTCCTGGAAAATATAAGTTGACTCTAAAAAATGTCTGCATAAGAGCTTTAGTATGTTCTAAAGCACAAGGAATGGTATTCAAGTTATACTTTACAAGTGATGGGATGGTGGTGGTAGGGAAGGTGAAACTAGATATTTTTGTGTATTGTTTTTGAAAATTTTGACTGTTATTTTTTAGGATTTGTCTTACAGATAGACTTTTAGTTTTGAAAAAAAGACAAATTTTGGTTTTGTTTTCTTTATTATATCACCATCATCATTATTATAACAAATATATTTTCGTCAATCACAGTCAGTCTTCATCAGTTTCAAATCTGAGTACCCAATCTACCCATGTGCGTTTGATTTTTGCATTCACTTTTTCACATATCAAGTCCTCCAATTATTAAAAAAACCCAAACCAGAGACTTATACAAAGTAACAAGACCTGAACAGCTTCCGAATCTTTAGTTTAACTTTCAATTCCTAAAAAAACACACTCGTTAGTTCCCTGATATAAGAACCCATCCGTTCCAAAAAACTGAAAGCTTCCTTTCTTTAAACTGAAATAATTGGGTATTGAAAATTTACTAACAAAGCACATACAGTCCAGATCTGATTTATGGACCCAGAGCTGGAAAGAGGCAGAACTTGACTAAAAATATGCTAAGCCTTGATTCGCTTAATTGCTCTTTCAACATGAATACGCACATTTGCTATACTCATGGTCTCAAAACACTGGCTTTGTGTGAACTGGTCATTGGCAGAAAATCTCTTTGGAGGAATATATAAACTTGCTCCTCTGAGGGCCATTAGGTCATGGATCTCAAAGCCCTTGTCTGCAAGGTACTGGTCCCCCATTTCAATTAACTGACAGAAGTTACTCTTCTCCACAATTTCCTTATCACTTATTCTTCCTGGATACAACTGACTAACAATGTTATCCATCCACTCGGTGAAATGCAGATGAGCCCTTTAAAAGTGTCGTGAGATTTATAGTCTGAGTACATTTCTGAGTGCTTCTGATAATTCTTGGGAAACTCACATTTCAGCTCTGTGCAATCATGAATTCCACGTACGTTTCCATACCTTCCATTAAAAGAATCTGGCAAGTTTTGTTTTATTTTGTCTCTTGAAGGCTATAAAGGCAAACTTCCCAACATTATGTAAAGGTAGTTTGCCCAAGATATAAAAACATCAGACACGGTACTTACAGAGACACTAAATCTATATCACGCTCAAATAAGCCAAGTGGCACCCTTGTTAGAAACAACCACAGCTGATCGATAGGCTCTATTGCTCTCTTTCTATTTCTTTGTTTCTCCTGTCCTTGCAAAAAGGGAAATGGATCAACATTGTTTGAGAAGCTTTCTTTCACTTTTTCGCGTGCTGTGTTCCACGACATCAGAGACTCAGAGCAAGGTTTAATAAAGTTCCAAAATGCCAACAAAGCTGGCGACTCGGTGAGTTTGAAATCCCGTGTAAAAAAATATGTCATCTTCATTCGATCCAAATCTCTCCAAACCAAATTTTGAAAGGAGCAGCTTTTGTTTAAGATCATAATTCTCGGCAACCAAGTCTCTCTCTTCTTCAAATGGTTTTTCACCTGTATCTTCCTCTTGAGTCTCCTTTGCAGAGATGTCAGGTGCATCGTATGAGTGATGTTTATTTTCGATACTCTTGGATGGGATCGCTGAAAGATTAATCCTTTGGCATTCCCGACTTTTGTCTCTTTCGGACCTTTCAGAGGCTTCATCATTGCCAACTGACCATGGGAAAATGGAAGGAACAGCATTCTTTACAAGATCACGTCTTTTGCCGGTAAGGCTTTTCCTCTAGTCCTTCTCACTAAAATGTTCAGAACAGCAGAAGAGTGATCGGAGCTGTTCGAGGCAAATTTTTTGTCGCCACGCTTCATTTTTGATCCCAGATTTTCTTAAGATTTTCGTGCAGAGGGAAATTATGAAAAATTAAATCTGGTCGGTTATCTGAACGATTATTGCAAAGAACAGCCGCGCAACACTTGTGACCCGAATTCTTTTGTTCACTTGAGGACGCCATGTTTATGATTATTCGCGCGAAAGATAGCCCTTAGGCCTCGCTTTCATGCAAGTTCCGGTCTTAGGCTGAATCGGTGTATTATTAAATTAATGGGAGAAAGTCGAGCTAACAATTCTTGGTTGAAAAAAAATAGATTTCTCTTTGAAATATATAGGCTTAAAATTGGCGAGGTAAATGTTTTCCAAGTATACTAAATAGCGCATTACACTAATGACGTCACAAATTTCTGGTCCCTGCTCAGACATTGAACCTGACCAGTATTCTTGGTTTTCAGTGTCACGCAATCAAAACTTTAATTGCAAACCATTTAATACAGAAAGTCCAGAATCTAGGAAATAAAAGAAGATAAATAGGCAAAAGGCCTCACCAAGAATCAGGTCTGTGCGATATTCATGTGAGATATTTGGAAAAACGTTTTACCCAAATTTATAAAGTTTTGCATGGAGACGCCATGCTCGCGTCCCTTTGAGGGGCACAAATATGGCAACCGGAAACCAACAGAAACATCTGTTTTTGAGTTTTCCTACTAATGCGTGAATTCATCGCTTGAAAAATTCATAAAGGATTAATAGGGATATTCATTCTGAGACAAGGAATGTTTAGATAGCAAAATCTCCTAAAACTGGTAATGTTTTTAACCCTCATAAGAGCCTAGCCGGCTGCCAGCTAAATGCCGCGTCACGCAAAAGCCTGGAAATTCAAACGTCGTCTATCGCAATTGAAGAACCCTTTCGAACAAAAACTTTGTTTACGTACAGGTGTTTAGGTGCTGTAATACCTCATGAAGCTCGGAAGAATGGATAGTTTCTTAGTTTGAATTTTGGTGACGTTATGTGAAAACCGAGAATAAGAGTCTTGTATGGGAAAGTCACATTCGCCAACAAATTTCCGTCGTCTTTGAAGATTTTTGTCGTTAAAAGAAACAAAATTCAGCTTGGTTTCGTTAATATATATCTTGAAAATTATCAACGCGTGCCAAGACAACGTTAAACATGGTAAAAACTGTAGATAAGTGATTAAAAAATAACAAGAAACGAAAGGAAAAAATCTTGGAACATAACATTTTTATCTTGTGGCCTGAATGTTCGTGTCGACCATAATTTTAAAAACGATTATCAGATATTTATTGTCTCGGTGCAGTGCGTGGATCGATTGGGATAGGTTAATTTAATAGGTTAATTCTTTTTATTATAAGCTGTTGGTTTGACTGTTCTAGAAGACTTCTCGTTTTCACGCAGCGGGCGTCTGGAAAAGCAAGAAACCGGAATGCAGAATGGGAACAGGAATGGGAACAGAAACCGGAACCGGAAACGGAAACGGAAACGGAGCAGGAACAGTGATCTAAAGGGGAACCACTACCTTAATTTATTTTAATTCTAATTCAATTTATATGAAAAATAAGAAAACTGTTCTGCAATCATGCTCCCCCTGAGTCTCTTTATATTACGACAAAGAGAAGGTAAAAAATGCAGCAAGTTTAAGAGCAACTCCATGCAAATATCGACCAAAGTGCGGCAAGGCTCAAAAAATAAAAATCGCTCTTCTTTTGCATACTGATAGACTTAAGTAAGTGTACAAACGCCATGTAGTTTTGTCTTCGAAAGATCTGTTCGTTTCCGAGAAAAACAAGAAAACCGTTTCAAGCCCCGCCGTCGATTTCGCAAGCCGAAAACAGGGTTGAAATTCACTATGATTCGCTCGACCTGCATTTCAAAACAACCGCGTGCTTGTTGCTAAAATTGTAAGTATAACTCGTCGTTGACCAAAATTTATAATATTTTTAGCATTACAACAGTCTGAGTAATTATAAAAAAGCTAAAGCGTATGTCTACCTGTTGTTTAACCACGGAAGGTAGTTGAAAAAAGCGGCGATTTTCATCATGTGCCTTTGATCAGAATTTTTCAAGATTGAAGGGGAAAACACTACAAGCATCAAACTATTATGTTATGTTAAAATTATTTTGGGGAAATCATTTTGAGCTTCTCAGAAATTATTTGAAATTCGTGTTACAGACAACATAAAATAACGCCATCCAAAACATGAGTCACACGACCAACAATTTGACTTTAGGTTTCCGTTTACAATGCTGGTAGCCTTGATATGTAGCACAATTTTTTTAAAAAGCTCACCGTAACCTGTTGTACTTCAAGCTCCAAGTTGTTTCATTTTGCCGTCTTATCACCTATGTTACCGTAGTCGTGATGTCCGCTCGAATGTGTGCGTTGGAGGTGCATGACAGCTTTCTGGTAATTTCTTCATCCCTCTCTCTCTCTCATTTTCTCTAATGTTTTTAAGTTAACATCTCATGTTTGTTAAGAATTTTGAGAACCCTGGACCTTAAAAAAGCCGTCTAGAAAATAAAGCTCGGTAGTTTAACAAAGCAAAGTTGCTTGCTCGTGGATCCGTTCACTTCAATTAATCTCATTTGCGTAGGAGTGTGCCTGGGAATGTGCCAAGGGTCTACGTCCGGTGAAATACACGTGACGAGCTTAACCGCCTTTCACCCGTTACTTCCAGTACGCTGAAGAAGATTCATCTTGTATACTCCTCCTTCTTCAAAAATACACCAGTTGACATTATTTTACCTAAGAATTATCTTGTTTCATATTTTGACATTTTAGACATTTGATTAACATTGTCGAATTAAATTTAGTTTAATCTGATTCAACATTTCGTTTCTACTTGAAAAAGATCTTTGCATAAACACTGTTTGTGTGCGCTCTTCTTTGATGAAGCTATGGAAGGTTCGTGCTCCTTCGAGTCATTAGTAGGTACTCTGTGTTCGTTTGATAGAAGGGATAAGCATGCAGAGATCAACTGAGATTGTTCCTTTGTCGTTGTCAAACTATTAAGGACGTAACTGGGCATAGGTCGACATGGTCTCTTTCTGGTATTGAAAGCGAAACAGACTTTATTTTAGCTCAGAACTGACCAGCCAGACCATTTCCGTCGTAATGATAATTTCCCTTTTATTAAAACTCTTCAGCTAGATCAGTCAAATCCGAAATAGTATTTTTCGGCTCGAAAGAGAACGTTTTTCAGGAAAAATGACTCTTGGAAAAATCCTATTTCATTTTCAAAATGACTGGTCGGGCTATGGTCCGGCCGGCCAGTTCTGACAAATGGAAAGCGCCCTAAGTTCCTTTAATATATGCCCTTTCCATCGTTCTGAGCTCAGTATTGGATAACGACGGAACAGTTATTCCAATTCATGCCAAGTTCCAAAGGAAATCGCCAATCACATAATTGAAAGAAGAGGGAAACCTGTTAAAGCCGACAAAAGAGTTAGAGGAAGAACATTTCAGAATATATCTATCAGCAAATCGGTATCCTCATTCCTGTAGTTTAAGGTACTCTTGGTTTATTCACTGTATTATATTCTAACAAGTCACTTAGATTCAATCCGCGAATACTGTATAAAGTTTATCATCAACTCTCTTAGATAACCCACAGTCTCCCGGGTGCGGTACCAATCCACCTAATCTGTCCGATAAAACATAACCTTCAGTTTTTCTCTTAGTTTGAAATTAAACCCGATTTCCCCCCGAGTAATTTTTTTGTTTTTTTTTTGTTTAATTTAAAGATCATAGTCCAATTCTGATGGCATTTGTTGTTGTCGTCTTATTTTATTTTATTTTTATTTTTTTTACATTTACTTCAAACGACTGACTTGTGCCTCATTCAAGACAACGCGTGGGGATATGGCGTCGGATAGAACTCAACGATTCCACATTCGTACAGCAAAACAAGCGGTCGATACCGCTCTAGGAGAGATTGCGCCAGAAGAAGCTGAAAAATTCTGGGTATCCTTGGTTCAATCTCAAATTGTAGCTCAGCAGACCCATGACAAGGTCATTGACTTCAAGCTCAGTAGCAGATGCGCTTGCAGAATGTTACAAGAACGCAGGACACTTAGGATCACGAAGAGAAATCTTATATATTAGGGACGGACCATTAGAAAAGTTATAGGGGGGGGGGGTGGGGAATTTTTGAGGCGCAGGAATTTTTTTCGTTATCAAATTCTTTGTATGAATTTCAGTTTTAGGCCGTAGCATGAATATTTTTTAGGGTTAATTGGCGTGCATGAATTTTTTTCATTTAATTTTCCCTTGCGCGAATATTTTTTTTGTACTTCGCACCCCCCCCCCCCTCATAAGTTTTATTATTATTATTATTATTATTATTATTATTATTATTATTATTATTATTATTATTATTATTATTATTATTATTATTAATGGTCCGTCCCTTACGTCACTGAGACAAAATGGATTTCGAAACCTTGCAAAACTGGCTTTCTGGTCTTACTCGGTACAGGTTAAAGATCGCAAGGCACAATCGGATCCTTCATGGCCGAGATTCTGTTGTCTCCGCTGTTTCTTCCAGAAGAATCTTCCAACGAATTTTTTTTTTTTTTGGAAATTGTTTTATTTCAAATGTACTAACTAAAAAAACGTAAATAATGTTTGTTTCAATTCACGAAAAGTGACATTCAGCACAGCAGATATTACATTTGTCCTTAATTAAGAAGGCACTCTGAAATAACGCACGTGCAAGCCAGGATTACCCACGTGCAGCCAACATCTGGAATTTCCACCTGTGAAGATGGGAAGAAAACATGTACACAATTTTTTGTTAAGACATCTTTTGATTTGATAATGCCGACGTCTCGAAGCAATGAAAATCTTCAGCGAGGCTACCAATTAAATTCTTCATTTTCAAAACTTTATATTATACGCATGTTTTACGTTTGCTTTTCGCCTGCTTTCAGTGGATCCAGACCCCGGGCCCCGGGATCTTGACAGCTGTAATCTGATATTACTGTTGAAAGTAATTTGCATACTGAGTCACAAAACCTTCGCATGGGCGCTTTATCCTTCAGATTGGCGCTTCCTTTTGCGGTGTCCAGCAGCATTTTGAGACAAAAGGTGTTAACAGATAAGGAAGAGAGGGTTTACTACATGCTGAATTAACATAAGCGAACTTCGTTATGTTGTGTTTACACTCAAGTGTTTACCAAGGTAAACATTAACTGACTAAACCCTGGTACATTTGTACAGTGTTTATACGGGCTCAAATAACTAAGGTAAATCTGTCATCAATCACAATCTAATCGAATTGGCGGCAAATTCTAAATCCACGCATAAAATGCTCGCGTTTAAAAGAGAAGCTGTGGCTCTTGTAGTCCTCGCGTTTTATTTTCTTGTTCTTGATCAGCAAACCCAGGAATCGAGATTGCAGCAGCTCTTACTTTTGCAGCACCTAAAGAGGTCGAGGCGAAAGCGATTAATTCTGCTACAAATTTCCCTTCGCGAGACAAGGCGCGTTAGACGTGCTTGGTCGTGGCCGAGAAACCAATTCTGGTTCGAAACTCTACCTTTCGGGTTGGTCGCATTCGTAATGATTTGTGTCTTTGTTTTTCGCCATAACTTCTTCGTAGACCGAAACCAAACGTGGAAACCTGGTCGAAAACCTGGTCTCGAAGACGTGATCGAATGAGACTGACGCAATCCCGACACCACAGGATGTGTCATCCAAACCTTGGTTACTGGCCTTAACCATGCCTGCTCGCAGCGTAAACCGAACTTTTACCTTAGTTAACTTTCTATTGTCTTGAGCGGTGCTTACCACGGTATCAGCTGGCGTTTACACACGCAAAATATTTACCTTGGTAAGTTAACTCCAACACCTCGGTAGCACGCTCAAGTCTAAACACAGCATTAGTGTTGGTTTATATGAATCTCAAACAGAGTTTAATATAGAATGGCAAACTTGAACAGATGGCAACGGGAAACATTTTGCCGTAAAACTAGACCTAAAACAAAGAATAGGGTAAGTACTTTAACATTTAGAACTTTGTGCCTGAATATTACCAAGACCTTTTAGGACAGACGTTTCACGACCTTTGCCTGGTCGACTGACGATGGTCACGCATATGTTAAAGATGGCGTTACTTTATGTTGTCTGTAAAACGATTTTCAAATAATTTCTGGGAAGCTCAAAATGATTTCCCCAAAATAATTTTTACATAACATAAACGTTTGATGCCTGTAGTGTATTTCCCTTCAATCTGAAAAAATTCTGATCAAAGGCACATGATGAAAATCGTCGCTGTTTTCAACGACCTTTCGTGGGTAAACATCAGGTAACCCGTACGCTTTAGCTTTTTTATAATTACTCAGACTGTTGTAATGCTAAAAATATTATATATTTTGATCAATGACGAGTTAAACTTAAAATTTTAGCAATAATTTTTTTTCCTAGCCCGGTTGTATTGGAACGCGAGTCCAGCGAATCATAGTGAACCAGGGGCGGATCCAGGATTTTTTTTAGGAGGGGGTGCACTCGTCTCTTGCTCTACTTCAACACCAATAAACCACATAGTTTTTTTTTTTTTGCAGAATACCAGTTGTATTAGAAAACCGCAGGTCATCTCAGGGGGGGGGGGGGCGCACCCCCTACACCCTCCCCCTAGATCCGCCCCTGTGAACGTCAACCCTGTTTTTGGCTTGCGAAATCGACTGTGGGGCTTGAAATGGTTTTCTTCGTTTTTCTCGGAAACGAACAGATCTTTCGAAGAAAAAACTACATAGCGTTTGTACACTTACTATAGTCTACCAGTCTGCAAAATAAGAGCGATTTTGATTTTTTTGAGCCTTGCCACGATTCGGCGATTTTGGTCGGTATTTGCATGGAATCGCTCTTAATAAGTAAAGCAACAGCTTTGCAAGTGCATCTCGCTTTCTGTCTATACGTTCACCGTTTATGCACAACGACGACTTGAAATGATCAAATCTTATTAAGTTCTCTTGAGAAAGGCGATAAATTTTATTGTGCCTGTCTGAGCTCCGACGCCGTCTCCAGCTTCATTTGGGACAATTTGGATGAGCAATAGTTTGAATGAGGACCCGAATTGAATTCAATTTCGCTGGCGTTGCCGTTGTCAGATGTTAAGGCTCCTTTTGTCTCTCGCAGGAAGGAGGTTATAACATATTAATATTATTTGTCAGACCCATGTGTAAACGAGATACCCATCAGAGACGTTTATCGGGCTGCCATGCACTTCAGGTTTGCTACATATATATATCGTACTGTGCTAAATTGGACAGTTAACCAGGACTAGACAGTCCAACTTAAAATGGGATATTAACACGTACCTTTCGTTGCCCCAACCTCCCCGCCCCCCCCCCCCCCTCCCCCATCACCATCAAGCAGCCAGCAATTCATCTACCTAAGGGCGTTATTCAACCGAGTGCAATAGGGACCTTAAGCAACGAGAACGTTGACGTCCAGGACGTAAAAAATGGAAACCGGAAGTGGATATTTTCTGCCTTTCAGTGATCTGACCCATCAAATTCCCACACTGGAAGGTAAAAGGATTCATTGTGTGAGACAGAAGCATTCCATCAAGCGAAACACTGAACTTCCGGTTGCTATTCATGAAGTCCACGACGGTCAGCGTTCTCGTTGCCTAAGTTAGCTATTGTGTTTGACAGGAAAACGCGATGTGTCACAGGTTAAATATAAAGAAAGATTATATCAATTAGATTCATATTTCAAAAGTCTTTTCTTGTTTCTTTCATTATTTCTCTGGCTTTTTCAGTTATTTAAATAATGATTATGTCTTTTTCTTTTCATATCTCTATGCATTGTTTCCATTACCCTTCCTATTCAGGTTCCTATTCTCTTTTTTTTCCCTTTTTTTTTTGGTATATAGCTGAATAAGAATTAAATCCAAATTAACTTAAATTAATATAGGTTATGTAGGTTCCTCTTTCCATTACGGCTTCTATGCCGGTTTTTTTTTCAAATCGTTTCAATGTCATGAGGGGACACAAATTGCCTGAACTGTAAGGATCCTGGAACGTCGTTACAGTAAATTGTATGGGACCGTATCCCAGCGAGGTGCTATAATCCTTTTCTTATGACACGGATTTGATAAATAAAACTTAATTTCCTTTATACAGATGCGATTACCGGTCTATACTTGTCATCAAGTTGTAATAGAGGCGTCTTAATTATTGCGAAAACAATGAAGCTTGAGTTTATTTGCCGCTGTCTGGTTCTCAGCACCACGTACTTTGGAAAACGAGATAATTTAAAATTACTTGACTCGATAGTCACGGTGAAGACTCTAGTTGGAGGAAAATATTATTCGTTTTGCGAAAACGCGAGGCGCTATACGGACATATTCAGTTTGTTCCAAAGCTGTCACGACTAAGCTGTAATGCCGTCACAACTAAATTAAGTTTATATCGCAAAAAAAAAGGACAGTGGTGACCAAAGTGAAAATATTCCTTTCGACGAATACTTTTTTTTCGGTCCTTGCGAATTAAGCCGCGAAAACAAAACTGAACAAACAAAACCGGATCGAAAACATAAATGAAATCACTAAAAAACCGTCTTGGGAGAGTCGAAGGGATTTTATTAGATAGGCTTCGAAAATTGTACATGAATGGAACTGTCATCTAAAAATTTTCAGCCTTCCTCAAGCTATAGAAAATTCTAGGCAATTTTTGCCTCTCCGAACAGATATTTCAGAGAAAACGGTCGTTGGGTGCACCTAAATAAATACAAGCTCGCTGTTCCAAAACCCCACACCGAATTTTATAAAAGAAGCCTTTCTCGTAGCGGAAATGTGTTGTGGAACAGCTTGACTTTGGAGGTGCCGCAATTGACATCCCTTTATGTTTTTAAAGAAAAATTAAAAAAACCCTAACTTAGAGATATGTAATATTTTCACATGGCCTCTTTAATTTGTAAAGCATGCTTTTTATTATTATTACTTTAGTACCTGAACGAAATACCATGTATAATTAACGTTACCTTACGTCTGTGGTGTGCGTAAATGGTTTAAGGCAATAGGCTTCCTCTGGCTATCAATAGTGCGTGTTAAAACAATGTATCTAGCGATAAACAAGTAGTCGAAGAGCCATGCATATTGTACCATCACAAAGTTTTATGGAAAACGTATTGCTATCTGATGTACACTCATGACAGTCTATGTTTGTATAACCTCTGCCTTAAGAACACTGGGTTACACTGCACTCATGGGTGCGCCACGTAAAGTGCAGCCTAGTTTTTGTTAGCTCTACCTAGAGAATCACTGCGTTACACTGCACTTATGGGTGCGCCACCTAAAGTGCAGCCTATGTTTGTTAGCTATACCTAAAGAATTACTACGTTACACTGTACTCATGGGTGCGCCACCTAAAGTACAGCCTATGTTTGTTAGCCCTACCTAAAGAATCACTGGGTTATACTGCACTCATGGGTGCGCCACCTAAAGTGCAGCATAGTTTTTGTTAGCTCTACCTAGAGAATCACTGCGTTACACTGCACTAATGGGTGCGCCACCTAAAGTGCAGCCTATGTTTGTTAGTTATACCTAAAGAATTACTACGTTACACTGCACTCATGGGTGCGCCACCTAAAGTACAGCCTATGTTTGTTATCCCTACCTAAAGAATCACTGGTTTAAACTGCACTCATGGGTGCGCCACCTAAAGTGCAGCATAGGTTTGTTAGCTCTACCTAAAGAATCACTGGGTTACAGTACACTCATGGGTGCGCCACCTAAAGTGCAGCCTGTGGTTGTTAGCTCTACCTAAAGAATCACTGGGTTACACTACACATGTGGGGGCGCCACCGCAAGTGCAGCCTATGTTTGTTAGCTCTACCTAAAGAATCACTGGGTTACAGTACACTCTTGGGTGCACCACCTAAAGGGCAGCATATATTTCATTGTTAGCCCTACCTAAAGAATCACTGGGTTACACTACACTCTTGGGTGCGCCACCTAAAGTGCAGCCTATGTTTGTTAGCCCTACCTAAAGAATCACTGGGTTACACTACACTCATGGGTGCGCTACTTTAAGTGCAGCCTATGTTTGTTAGCTCTACCAAAAGAATCACTGGGTTACACTGTACTCACGAGACCTAAAGTTCGCGTTTGGCTCGCCCTCTCTTCAAAGAAAAAAGGTACAGTCCGTTTCGCCAATATATTAAATAGGAGTAAGTCGGATTAGTTGCCCGCGAAGAAATTATCTCTGCGTGGGATTGTACTTCCAGTAAAAGCAATTTGTGTACCCCCATGACGCAACGAAACACGTTTGCATGTGTTTCAAACGCCAGACTTCTTAACATCTGTCAACAACTTAAATTTATTTCAGGTTTGAACGTAATTATTCAGTGAAGGTCACGAATGGTTATACGGTTGTGTTAAAAAAAAAAATTTACAGTAGTAGCTTTAAAATCGTGAAATAATGAATTTGGGGCAGAAATATCCTTCTCTTTTTCTTTAAAAAGGGCATGTTAAATAACATTACCCATGAAATTTAAATTGTGGTGCTCAAAACGCTAAATTAAAGTGATTAGGTGCCCACGAAAAAAACATCTCTAGGTGGGATTGTAGTTCCAATAAAAGCAATTTGTGTCCCCTCGTGACCCAACAAAATACGTTTGCATGTGTTTCAAACGCCAGACTTCTTAACATCTGTCAACAACTTAAATTTATTTCAGGTTTGAACGTAATTATTCAGTAAAGGTCACGAATGGTTATACGGTTGTGTTTAAAAAAAAAATGTACAGTAGTAGCTTTAAAATCGTGAAATAATGAATTTGGGGCAGAAATATCCTTCTCTTTTTCTTTAAAAAGGGCATGTTAAATATAAATCGCGATCATTAAGTTTCGCCAAATATGCGCACAGCAAAATCGAGAAATAAAAATGTCGCGAAAATTTCTTGTGATAGGTAGTCACGGCATTACTTAAGCTTTTATGTGTTGATGCAGACTTCTTGACAACGAATACACAAGCTAGAATACCTTTGTGACTAAATCATCGTGTACTTATCTCACCTTTTTCTTCCAAAAGCGCTGCTCAGAGAAGGCATTAGGTTTCTGGGAAGGTTGAATGCAATAATGACTCATTTATTGGCGTGCGAGTCGCAACTGATAAGTTTAGTCCCACCTGACAGATGTCAACTTTATGTGGACTTCCGTGAACGTACATAATCAAACTTTGCAATCTCCACGCTCTCTGTGCTTTTAATCAGGCATTTAAAGTTGGTCACCGTTGTAACACAAAAACTGTAAAACGAAGGCACAAGTCTTGTAGGGGGTCTGGGGTTCCTCCCCCAGACAATGTTCAAGTTTGGAGACTCCGAAACGCTATTTTTAGCACTTATCATGAGATATGTCTCCGAATAATCGACCTCGAACCTGAAAATGGCAAACAATTGCAAGTCACTATAATCAAACTAACTGAGTCTAAAGAAAACAACTCCATCCACAGACTTGATGTGTCTGAGGGGGGCAGCTGCCCCCCTTAGCCTCCCCGCTAGCTACGGTTCTGGTAAATAGAAAAACGCCAAAAAAGTTCTGAAAAAATGAAACAGTCATCTAGAAATTTTTGGCCTTTCTAGAGCGATCGAAACTTTTAGAAAATATTTTTACAGAGAACAGTGGTTGGGTTCCCCTGATAACAGAGAAAAATAAGGCAACATCTGCTCTTAGCTTCAGAAGACAACAGTTGCTGCTCGTTTTAAGGTTTATCATCCAAAAGTCAGCACCTCTTCAAGCCCATATATGGATATGGAATGTTACAGGTCACATAACGAAGGCACGCGTGACTAGAAGAAACAAAGTACGCGTGACGGAAGGCAGGATCTTTGAAAAACAAGGTTTACACAGACTCGTAGAGAGAAAACCGTTTACAGTACAACCCATAAAACGGTAATAAATTGGCCCATGAACTACACAGGAGAGACGTAACACACATTTTATGTAAGGTAAGCTATTTTTCAATGAAATCCTTTCATTTTCGTAGGTTACAGAAACGATAGGTTTTTTTTCCCCATACCAATCCTTATATGATTTAAACGCTGCGTTAAGAGGCGTTTATTGTCTTTATTCAAAATTGCGTCAAGCCCCCTTTTCCTAAGGAGGGTCATATTTTCAGTAACATTGCTGTGGTCACCCTACAGACTTTTACCTAGGTAAAACCGATTTACTATGGCAAATTCATCAAAACCCTCCCGAGGTAAATTCATCTCGGATTTTGTTTTACCTACGTAAAAAATCTTGTGAAGGTCACACTACTGATATCGGTTCCCTAGGTTTTCACGCGCAGTTGAATTTTTTGGAGCGTAAACTCAAGAAGACAAAATGCGCAGGAATCTAGCCGAACAAAGAGACGTTTTATTTTGTCTTTTATCTCGCTGTTATTTCTTACGCTAATTCAACGTGCAAGGTGAAGACAGGCGAAGACGTAGACGACTCTTTCCCCCAAAATTTCTTTCACTGCGTGAGCTATGTCCGTCTCTGTCATCAAGACCTTCGCCGACGAGCGTCCATTGGCTAGCAACCTCGGTATTTCATTTTTCCGCACCTATCGCTTTGGGGTAGATGTCAAGGGAAACTCTATTGTTCTCGAGACATATCCAAGCCCCAGAGGATAAAATTTCCCCGAGCTAAGTTAACTAGGGAAAAATCGGTCACTCTTAAGAAATCAAGTTTCCCTAGGTAAACTTTTAACAAGTCGAGTTTACCTAGGTCAAAAGTCTGTAGTGTGAATGGCCTTGTTCATGTCAGAGCAGACAGTTTCCCCGCCGATGCTGTATTTGAGACGAAATGTTTTTTGTTATCGCGTTCCTTTTAACTATCTTGGGAATTCATTGATGCGAAACCAGTTACGTTTGAAATTCCAAACCAAGGCCTGAAGCAAACTCGTGCCCATAAACTGTCCATTATGAAGGGATAGGTGAAGTTTTGGTTCTATTTAACATTTTCACATAGACCACAATGCACCATCCTCGGAGGCCCAGGGGCAGCTAGTTGTGACGATAGAATGCTCGTGGTGAAAGTTTACTATAAGATCGAGAAGAGCCCATGGGAAACGAACCAGTTCCAGAAAACCTCATACTTGCAATTCAAACCAACTGAGAGTATGCATAGTCAACTTCTGCAGCCTTGTGAGTTATAACAAGCACCTTGAACTATATCAGCTTATTGAGACCCACAAGCCAGATATCATTATTGGTACTGAAACACACCTTAACAAAGATATTGACAGCAGAGAGATATTTCCTCCTAACTATGTTTATTCACCACCAGTCCGAAAGGATCGGGACTCTGGCGAAAAAGGGGGAGGTGTAGTAATTGCAGTCAACAGCAACACAATCTCCGTCGAGCAGTCCTCTCCAGCAGAATGCGAAATTATCCGGTGCAATATCTCTCATAAACCAGGCAGTGTTGTTGTGGGATCTTTTTACCGACCACCTTCTACATCCGTTAATTATCTGGAGCAGCTTGAACTCTCTATGAATAACATCAAACAACTCAGTGGTATTGATGCAAAGTACGTCTTGTTAGGTGGTGACTTTAACCTTCCTGACATTGACTGGGAAGAGGGCTCTGTCAAGTCAAACCCACAGCATACTGCCGCTATCAATTGGAAAATGATCGACATTGCAAATGATTTCAAACTCACTCAAATAGTAACGGAACCAACTCGACAAGGAAACATTCTTGACCTGCTTTTCACATCCCACCAAGATCTTGTTGATAAAGTCTACATAGTCCCGGGCATGAGTGACTATGATGCTGTTATCTCTGAAATCAATCACTCGGAGCAAATCCACCAGCTAACCCTAAATGGAATGTTTATCACTACAAGCGGGCTGACATGGAAGGCCTTCGGCGGAAACTAAAGGAGCGCTTTGAACTATTTGAAGCATCCCGTCCCGAAACAAAGTCTATTCAAGCAAATTGGGATCAGTTTAAAGCAGACAGTTATAACTCCATTGACGAGTTCATACCACAGCGAACACTCAAAAACAAAAGACCTCTCCCATGGTGCAATGCAAACATCAGACGTCTCGGCAGTAAAAATCAGCGTTGTTATAACTGCACGTCGCAACGGAAGGAAATAAGTTTGGCGTAGATTTAGGCATCTTGGTAAGCTGGTACATAAAGAACTACAGCTAGCACACCAACAATAATATGTAAACAATTTATTAGACATTGATGAGGCCGACCCTGTTCACGACCATGCCAAGGCAGGTATCACCGAGCACTTCTGGCAATATATTAAAGCTAAACGTAGAGACTCGGCTGGAATTGTTATCTTGAAATGACATGGCAAGGAATTCACCAAACCCAAGGAGAAAGCAGACATCCTGAACGAGCAATATGACAATGTATTCACACTTGAGGATCCAGTTCTACCTCAACTACCCGATAGCCCCTGCCCAGACATGCCCAATATCCAGATTGACAACAATGGTGTAATTAAACTGCTCAGTGGACTGAATCCATCTAAAGCAAAGGGCCCTGAGTTACTACCTACGCGCGTCTTAAAGGAAGCGGCAACAGAAATAGCTCCTTACCTGAGTTTTATCTTCCAACAAGCCATTAACACTGGTGAGGTGCCACCGGACTGGAAGCATGCCAATGTTGTAGCAATGTTTAAGAAAGGTTCAAGGTCAGAGGCTGCCAATTACAGGCCCGTCTCTTTAACGTCACTGCATTGCAAGCTGTTAGAACACATTATTTATCGCAGTATTATGATACATTTAAACTCTTTTGACATCCTGGTGGATGCCCAACATGCTTTCCGTCCTGGGCGCTCATGCGAACGCAACTTATCATACCTTAGAGCATCTATCCCGGTCAGTAAATGATAGAAACCATACTGATCTTTTGATCTTAGACTTTTCTAAAGCCTTCGACAAAGTAGCACACAAACGTCTGTTACTTAAATTAGAGTACTATGGCATTCGTTGTTTAGTCTTAGCCTGGATAAAGGCATGGCTAATAGGAAGAACTCAACAGCTGGCCCTTGAAGGCGAGTTCAGTGAGAAGTCTTGCGGAGGTCTGGAGTCCCGCAAGGAACCGTGTTGGGTCCCTTGTGCTTCTTGTTATTCGTTAATGATATAGGACGGTGATGATATTACCTCAAATATTAAGTTATTTGCTGATGACACCCTGTTCAGTATGGTTTGGTACACAATTCCGACGATGCAATCAGTCTTCAATCTGATCTGGACAAATTAGGTAAATGGGCAAAGTTGTGGCAAATGGCCTTCAACCCATCGAAGTGTTACGTTCTAAAGGGTATTACTGACGTTTCCGGTAAATAAAATTCTACATACATGTAGCTTACATTGTTTATTATATACACGGCTTTACTCAAATCAGAAGCTTGCAGGCTACGCCTGAACATTAATTATTGGCTGATAAAGAACAACATAAGAATAACACCATCAAATTTACGCGAACATGAAAGAGGTCGGTGACGTGACATCAAGTGACTGAGATCAATCGTGCAAAAACAGTGAGCATGGAGCCCTGTAAAAACTAAAATTGTCGCACTGGCGGGAGTGTATAAATTTTTACTATCCTTCATTTGTTTCTCATATGGCGTATACTTAAGCGTCTTAGTAACATGTTATGCATATAGAAGGAACATTGTATGCTATAATACTCACATGAGAAGAGACTCTTGGATTAATACACAAGACCGCGTGCTTCGAAGAGAACCTGAACCAGAGCCTTTCAAAGTACATAGCAGTCGCTGAGGAGTCATACCCATTTTTGATTCGTGATAAAAGCAAAATCTACGTGCTCAGACAATCCGCAGAGTTGAAATGTACTTTTGTAAGATCGTAACAAACAGTAAAATCAAGCGCACCCGCAATCACAGCAACCGCCGGTTTAATAATTTGAAATGAGCAAAGGATAAATGACGGTTTGTTTATCACGTGCATTTGTCACATCACCGCGGCGCGAAGTCGTGATTTCAGTCGTGCGTGACATCTCAGAAATAATATGCCATGCATGTGCGGAATAATCTATGAGAGAAAGATAACCATATATCGGAGTTTATTCAGATCTGAGCTTTGTTTCTTGATGGAGTATATACCAGGTGAGATCTTAGCTTGGATAATATATTTATTATGTAATTTCAAGGGCTTATTTTAGAAAAACCTCTGTTGACCGCGTGCATCCGGTTCTCGGCCCGCGGCTTCGGCTGTTTGTGAAAAATTTCTATATGAAATTACAATGCGATTTTAAGAAGTTTCTTTTAAAAAACTTATGGAATGTCCCGTTAAAACTGCATGAATTGGATCACGGCTAAAATTTACGCGGAGATTTTCGCAGAGAGCTTGTAGGTAATGAACATTGAGGAACGGATTGATCTCTTATCAGCACACTGTCACAGTTACGTGTTGTCAGTCAAAGCTAAAATCTATTCCTAATTTTCTTCTCTTTTTTATCTAATTTAGATTTAATTTTTCCCTCAGCCTCGAACTTTGTTGAGAGGAGAATCCGGTCCACAATATGTGACAGCTTGTTTTGAGTCATTAATGAGTTCGTGACACCATGA
The DNA here is from genome assembly GCF_958299795.1 of Porites lutea. NCBI lineage: Eukaryota > Metazoa > Cnidaria > Anthozoa > Scleractinia > Poritidae > Porites > Porites lutea. The sequence continues at coordinate 21,710,205 of NC_133209.1, read as the reverse complement.
AGGCTTAAAAATTAACTTTGTGCAAATGATACTTTTATAGTCTGGGATATCCCAAAATACATTACAATATTGCACCTCAGTAATAATAAGTGACAAGTACCCTACTTTAAAGTATTTAAAATAAGGTCAGCATTTGATGTCTTTAAGCACACTTTAAATCGTTAATGTATAATCTGTTTTTATAGTCAGAGTGTTGTGAGCCCAAAATACAATTCAAATAGACCTCAAAACAGTGTTAAAGTGCCCTATTTAAAAGTATTTAAAATACAGTCAGCATAAAAGCCCTTAAAACATATTTCAAATAGTCTATTTGAATTCTGTTTGTAACAGTGTTAGTGGTTCTATGCCCAAAATACATTTTAAATACCCTATTTTACTCATATTTATTAAACAAAAATACATTGCAAATTGATGAGAGAGGTTTTCCTTTTGATGAAATACAATTTAACTACACTCAAGATATATTTCAAAGAGGGGCGAAAATTTAATTGTTTTTGTCAAATAGAATTAAAATACAGAAAAATAGCGTTCAAATACTGAAAATACATTTTAAATACTTTAAAATCAGTTTCAAAATACATATGGTTTGGTAAGGGTATGAAACAGTTATAGTCTTTCATTTAAATAAGAACTTGCAGAGCTAGCTTCCCAAATATTATACAATCTAAAATCTTTTGGCAGGCTTTTAATTCCAGTTATCTAAGAAGAACTACTCGCGACAAAAAATTATGAAGAGTAAAGAGTGAAGGAAAGTTTCACAAAAGCGTATGGTAATTTAGTGATCCATGGTTAAACTTAACAGAGTTAACTGAATATTGTGCATTTGAATGCATCCTTCATTTTTACCCAATAGGTTGTTTACTGCCAGTCGTATTTATTTAAAATGACTGAATTTTCAATTAAATATAATGTCTCGCTTCCTACTTTATTATTTTATTGGAAAAATATAATAAAGAGATCGAAAAAGAACATTTTTACTAGTAAACTGCCCGATAATTAACGTAATTACGAGACTATTTCTATAAACTACCGGTGAAAAGATTCATACGGCGCGGGCTTAAAATAAGTCAGCCGAGAGTTCTAACACTTAGAAAATAAAATAACAGTCACAATCTTCTGGTGCTGTTTGTTTTAAAAACAAACACAGTTAACGTCTTTTATTGAACTTGAAAGATTTTATCTCCAGATTGGAAAGCCATTGAGACGAAACTGCCGGAACTACTGCTTTGCAAGTCAAAACGAGTTGACAGTACCATTAAAGAGGAAATTGCATCATTTATTTTTAATGACACGGTAAATAACAAGTTTAAAGCCATGGCTATTCTGTCGCATGGAGACTACTAGGGGTGACGAATGGTCTTTACGAGCATTTGCGAGCATGCCGAGCACTGCGACTTTTTTGCGAGCACGAGCAGAAATAAAGAAATTGCTTTGCGAGCTTGCCAGCAACGCAAAAATTTGGGGAGCACAAGCAAGCGAGTAGTCGTTTAAATTTTGCGAGCAAACCGAGCAAAGGTAAAATTTTGCGAGCAGTTAAAAATTTTAATGGACCATTCATCACCCCTACTACTGAAAATGTTTTGTCCCGAAATTGTTAGAAATGATTACCAAAACCATGCAGTTGAATGTGTTACAGACTCATCTCTTCTCATTTATTTTTCTTGTGAAAAAAAGATAAAATATAAATAAACACCCCGCCAAATAAAGAGTCAAGTTTCAATTTTTAATTTAAAAAAAAAAGGATCAAAGAGAGAAGAGACACTTTTTCTCTCCAACCTGCAAGAGTTAATGCACCTGAAGCTTGAGACGTTAATAGCAACTCCATTTTCCGTCGAAGTGCTAGCAAGCAACTATACTTTAAAAACTGTCCGCGCAACGATAAAAATACCTTTTAGAACAACCAAAGAAAGCCACTGATGAACAGTGAAATCGTTTCCATTTCTGAATCATCGACTGGAGTCGATAAGCTATAAAGCGCTCGGGTCCCCTAGTTTTCCTAGTTATATATTTATATTTTTTGGGTTTGCTGATTGAGAATGAGGTAATGAAATTGTCCAATCCAGGAAAAAGCCGTCACCGACACTCTTCTCTTACATACACCTGCCTTGGATGAAAGTCATACGAACACGCTTTGCCTCGTTCCTTGCATAAAATTCATTAAGGCTGGATTCAATTGAATCTGCGGCACTTAATTTTGAGTTTAAAAATCAAGTTATCACTTTTGTGTCTTTTTGATTTTTTTAATTATTACAGATTTTACGCTATTTTTTGTTCGCACCTATGGCTGGAGTATGAGAATCATGATCATAGACATCACACCTCTAATCTTCCATTACAGGCACAGTCAACTTCTAAGTCGCATCATATAACTTGATAGCTAAATTTCAAACACTAACTAAGATACGTCTTACCTTTTTTGTTGTTCCAAAACCACCAGTGAATTAATGATATATTTATGCTAGACAGCTGGCCATTCAAGTCTGAAACTATTCTTCTAAATACTGTAGATTCTGAAACGGTTATTTACAGATGATATTTCCGATTGCCAGCGAACCCTGACGTGGACAGCAATCGGGTAATCGGAAACAAATAATTTCAAGTAATAATGCATCAGTCAATTCCACCTGCGCCCAGGGCTCAACAAAGTCTTATACGGGGAGGCCTCGAGGTCCAACCGACCCTTTTATATATCATTTTTTTGAGACAAAAGACATTCCTTTAGTATACAAATGGTACTCCTTTCACATACCTAGTTGAGAAATTTGCAGCCCTTTTAATTACGGTAAATGCACTGTAAACTGTAAATCACAAAACCAAAACGACTTTTCTCGACTTCAAGTACAACCTTAAAATGCATCTGTGAGCTCTTTCATTTTGGGCCTTTTTACAGATCGAAATAACAGACTCAGCCGACCCTTTCATATACTTAAATATGACCCTTTACTATATTCTTCGCGCCTACTTTGATGTCACCTTAAACTTGATAAGTGTCCCGCTGTTTGTAATTTACATCCTGGTAGTTCAGTTCTTATAAAATAGAAATCGCTCCAAAATTCACATTTGTTTCAAGCCAGTTTACTAAAAATTAGATACAAAATACAGTGACCGAATGAGGCTCAAATACACTTTTAGCTCAGTTTATCATATCAGCCAAGCGATCCACAGGACCTACGTCGAGTCATGAGCGTCAATGAACTTAATTAACACTTCAAGGCCCAAGGGGCGCCATTGTCTAGTTGTGACTTCATTCAATAATTTAGAGTTTTTCGGTCTTTTGCAGTCAATATTTAGGTTAAAGATAGCGATAAAGATATTATCATAAATATTCTAAATCCCTGAAAAAAGCCCACAGACACTAACTCATAACAAATACTACAACCAGAGAAGATGAGATGTTGTGTACCCGACAAATATGCAAATAATATGCAAAACAAGTTCATATTCGCATTTGCACTATTATTGACAGTGTTCACGCGAATATATATGGAATTTGGAGACAATATCCATGAATGAAAACAAAACAAAAAAGATGCGTCAAACTGATAAGCGTAAATTGAGGGCCATCTGAAACAAAAATCGATCCTCCGTAGGAATGAAGTTTTGAAAAAATTCAACAAGCTGCTTCAGCTATTTAAAAATGGTTATGGTTAATTAATGATCAAATTTTGCACGCGGGGCGGGGGTAGATGCTACTTTAAATACATTCTCTTAAATGAAATCCAAACGATGTTCTCAAAGGTCCTGACAGATGTCATCTGGGTGAAAAACTGTCGCTCGAAAAAGGGCCTTAAACAGTGCCTAGGAGGTCTGAAATGCAGTCAGAATACAAAGAAAAACAAGAAGACGCTAAAGGTAAGCTTCAAAGCGATATTCAATATGTACATTTTGCTAATTTAGTGAGCAAAGAACATTTCTCCATACAACGTCTTATAATTTTCTTGCTGTATGAATAATTAATTAGCTAAGTAGGATAATGTTGTTCAGGGCTCTCATAGTGAGCTTGGGCTACCTGTGCGTATAGCTTATAACAATTGGAACCGCCGAAGAGTTTAACTGCAAACCTCAGGATAGTTAAGGTCGCTTCAAGTTACAGAGCTTTCAGAAATAGTTGTACTTTCTTATTAGGATCGTTTTGAATTTTAACCTCGAATTCAAGGTCAGTTGACCGATCGTAACAAACAAATTGAAATGTTATGAAGTGTGGATCTGTTTGATCAGGTATACGTAAGTTCATATTTATACCAGGATTTTTGAAAACCGGGTTTATTTTTAAAGCAAAAAAATCAACTCATTGTACTACATGGCAATTTATAATAATAAAATTTCATTCAAAGGCCGATTTAAAAAAAGCCTTTATCTGACGTCGGGCGGTAATTAAGATTTTAAATTGAAAAGGAAACGCGTCTAAGAGACAAAGATATCCGACACATTCCACAATGGCATAGGAGGGTTTAGCTATACACGCTCCAACTAGCATAGACTCCAAGTAAAAAACGGAAGCCAAAGAATGTCAAGTGCAAATCATGAGCAGGCAACATAATGACGAAAAATAATCCGAGACATTGTAAAAAGGACATTTGTCCTATAATGGCTTGAGTGAGTTGGGCACACTAATGTAGTAAACAATAGCCGCCAGGTGAGTAACACACCAAAATAGCCATAAATGTCAAGTATAAAATATGCCACAATAAAGCATGTAAAATGCATGATAACATATGATATAGCCTGCAAAGTTGTAAATGAACATGTGACACAGCATCTAATAAATGTATTATTACATCGCCATTTAAGAGCGGATGTCTGTAAATATCGACCTGAGGTCTACAAAAGTGAGAAATCGAAAATTCTCAAAAAAAATGCACAAAGTAACACTAGATAAGCTATTAACATAAATGTAATTTTTACTTCAATCCGATAATTATTTTCGACGTACGGGGGGGTTATTGCCTTCGCGGCTCTCGGATCGAGTTTTACAGGCACGAGACGATGTGTTACAAACAAATCGTTTTAAAAACCAAATCAATTGTAATGCGAACAACAAATAACGTATTCAGAAAAGTACATCATTTTACACATTTTAAAATATTTTTAAGTGGTGATTTACTCAGTTTGAACAAAAATGTAATATTTTGGAGATTTTTCATTACTTTCAATATTTTGAACGTTTTCGTTCGATGAATAAATGGCAAATTTCAAAGACCAAAATCGTCGACTGGTACCTCGATTTCATAAGGAGTCTTATACCGCGTTACAGGGCGTTATCTCTTCTTTCAAAATCTGTTTTCAAAATTATGGGCGACTTAAAAGAAAATTTTTGAAGCCAAAAAGTACAAATACTACTTTACTGAAATTTGAACTTTCCAGACTCAGCGGGCCGATGCTTGCCCTGGGTGCCAGACACTTTTCATGCGCGGTTTCCGGTTGCTCTTTAAACAATAGAGACCTTTAGCATCAGGTAAACCGCAAACCGCAAACCACAAACCGCAGGTACGCGTTTGCAGTTTCACGTTGCCGAGTTTTTAAACTTTAGCAAGGCGTTCAGTTCAGTTCAGTTCAGTTCATTTTTATTTAGCCAAAATATAATACAATACAAGAATACATATAGGAATTGTAAGGTTGCAAGGGAGTCCAGAGGAAACCAGAAGGCTTTATGAAGCCTGGGCTCCCCAGTCTCAAAGAAATAAGCAAAATAAAATGAAATTCGCGGAGTGATACGTTAAAAATAGGAACTAAACAGAGACTGAGTATTCAGTAATTCAGTAACAAGATAGAAAAAAAAATTTAACTCTGGATTGGAACAGAATAATTTCCTTTGTCAGTACGGCAGAAATGAATATAAAATTGATTTGAACTACGCGTTCATTGTTAAGGGCCGCCATGTTGTTTTCATCAAGTCGAAGTGCATCACTTTAGTCGCCCAAAACACAGCAATAATTCGTTGATTCGAGATCAAAAATCCAACAAACACATCGCAAAGGGAAATAAAAAACTATTTCATACCTTTAAACGCGAGGCTGTACAATTTTTTGTGGCAAAAAAACCTTGCCGTAAATCACTTACCGCTGGAAGCCCTTCCTGCGGTTCAAACGTGAACTGCAAACTGAAAACGTGACCGCAAGGCCGTGGTCACGTGACATTTTGCGGTTTGCGGTTTACAGTTTCACACGAAAAACGTGATGCTAAAGGTCCCTAATGATTTTCAAACTCCAGTTTCTTTTTCTCAAGATAATGTGACTCCTTTTGCTGGAGCGCGTCGTTCCTTCCTTGGTGATTACTTTTGAATTAGCGTAAACAGTCTTGCGACCACCGGTTTGATTGACAGATTAGAGACAAGGTCAAGGTCCATCTAGCACGGTAAATCAAGGCCCCCTGCGCCAGAGGTTTTTTCTCGCGGCTTCGCCGCTAGTCTCTTCGGCCTTCGGCCGAAGCTCCTCGTCACACGCGAGAAAAAAACCTCTGGTACCCAGGGTAGCCGATGCTTAAAATTCGGAAAAACACAATAAGAAATCAATTCTAATGTTATCATCTTTCAGAAACCAATACGTGTTTATCAAGAGAGGACAAAGGGGACAGACAAGGCAGCCCCCATACACACCCTATTCCATAGGTAACTCGTCTCGAGTTATTTTTAAGACCTTAGATCGCAGGAGGGGATAGACAACAGCCAATCAAATAGCACGAATGTGTTCCGCGTGGATGACCCGGGCTCAGAGCCACGCGTCCTTCACGAATTGACGCTGAAAAAAATGGCGCAAGACGCGGAGCGCGATATTGCTACTTGTTTTGTCCACGAAAACTACTAAAGAGAGACTTCTGCTCCTTCTCCGAGGCCAAAGACTTAGTGGTCACCATAGAAAAGCGAACAATATCGTACCTTTCTGTCTCAGCCAGGATCAGGGTGAATGATCCGTTTAGCCAAATGAAACGAGAATAGAATACGATATTGCCAATGCAGACTCTGTGATTCGTAATAAGATCTAATAACTTTGTCCCATCTCAGAGCTTCACATGATGCTCTCGGGGAAACTTTTTCTCAAGGTGACCAATAACGAAATGTTAACTGTCAAACGGCACCGAAGCCAGCTTTAGGAGCGCAATGATTTCAAATAACTGCCACTTGTGTTGAAGAGAGAATTGTAGGTAGGATTAAAAAAAAAAAAAAAACAGTGGGAGGGAGTGAAGAGGGGGGGGGGGAGGGTAGATAGAAATTCGATAAATTCTGTCTACAGCCACTTCTACACAAATCCTAATCACAAAACGAACAGAAAAAAAGACATCAGCAAAAAAACTCAGTAAAGAAGCAATTAAGCAGGGAAAGTTAAGAGAAATTACAACATGTTTGTTAATCCGGTTTTCATAACTCCTGGAAGATTTATAAAGCTTTCTTAAACAGACTTAGGGACTGTGCAATAATTATCTGGAGGGGGGGTTCTAAAATTAGCAAAGTAGGCCTTAAAATAAAGTTGCCCCCCCCCCCTGAATTAAAGTTAAAATAACTTCTTGTCCACCCCCGTCTAGAGGGGAGATTACTTTCAACCCCCCCCCCCCCCCCCCCCAACCTCCGATCCTCCCTACATCCCTCTTTACCTTTACACTACTTCTGGTATGTCTGCATCATCAATAAATAAAACTTGGAAGCTGCGCTCCACATAATCGTCGCCTGATGAACCACCTTCATACTCGGTTGACTCCTCCTCAGAATCACTTGAGGTATCATCATGAGAACTGGAGGGCATGTTTTCATAATCATCTTCGATGTCTTCATCAAATGTTCTTGCTACAGAACCATCTGCATGCTTAAGTATTCGCTCAACTAATTGTGCCTTGTTTCCAGATACCATTAGACCTTCTTGCCTTAGATAGAGCCGAAGTTGCTTGTTAGTCAGTCTTTCAACATCGTCTCTGCTCTCCCAACAAATATCTTCTGGAATGGTGTTTCTTTCCAGATTTCTTTTGTCTGCTTTTAGAGCCAAGAATTCAAGGTGCTGAAGATATCTTCTGCAAGAACTTTCGTCGATGTTAAGCTTTAAGCATGCTTGCCGTATGGCCTGGTTATCAGAAGAGGTCACTTTCTTTTCAACAAACATCTTCTTCACTTGTACACTAGGAAGGATACTGTCAACCTCGCTTGGAGCCAAACGAAGTTCATCAACTGGGAGATACTTTCCTGGCGAGGACGGATCAAGGGCTGGCAATGGAGATCGTGTAATGGGAATGCCACCTGTCCAACCTTCTTCCTCGCATTCATCGCAGGTTGGGTCACATGAAAACTTCAAGTACTCAAGGTAGTATTGTCCTTGCTTCACATGGGCATCTTTCATCTTTTGAAGCTTTGAAAAAACTCCGTTCCCGCATATTTTGTGTCGTTGCTCTGGAGAAGCCTTCCTCCATTTAAGAAGGTACTTCGAGAGATGAAGCAGGATGTGACTCTCCGGATGGTAGCTAGCAAGGGAGATCAGGAAGTCATTCTTTCCAGGACCCGATTCGTCATGAATGCGCTGTGCAATTTGGTTGGCCATTGACCAAGTATTTGCTTCCTCCCAGGCAATGCAGTGTTGTTCTATGTCTTTCAAGCACATTCTTTCCAATTCTGCAGTAGGAAGCCCATGAAAAGGGTCATTGGGTGGGGCGACCGGACTTCCTATCGTAAGAGCTTCTCCAATTGCAGCATTAGTGCGTTCTGCCTGGTTCTGCGCCGAGTCATGAGGGACTTGCTTTCCTGTAAATGCTTCGTTGGGGAAGCGGAAGTGCTTGCTCAAAACCAACTCGGGATTTAACTCAAGTTCTTGAATATATGTTTAATATTGTTGAGATAAACTGTTCATTTTTAGTACAAGGTTTTAAAGCTGTTAATATTAATATTTCTTAAAAGATTCCAAAAATTGATTTTGATTAGTTTACATGTAATATACATTATCTTGAGTCCATGGATTGAGATCAGACCTCTCAGTTTAACTTCTAACCCCCCCTACAAATGTTTAAGAAATTACCTCTTACCCCCCCCTAATCTGCGCTTTGGTTTAAGTTCAGGCCCCCCTATTAATCTTAGAACCCCCCCCTCCAGATAATTATTGCACAGTCCCTTACTTCCCAAAGAATTTGACACTTTCTCCAATAACGTTCATCAGCATCATAACTTCTATAGTAATAATCTTCTGATGTTTTCATAATAATAATTTCATAACTTATCTAATTTAATATGCCTTATTCAGAGCACGTACTGACACTCCATGACTGAACATTAATTAACATTTCCAACTGATTTTATGCCTTATTTGGGAGCTTGCAGAAAAAAAAAAGATTAGTATATTTCATAAATTAAGGTAATCAACCAGACTGCTCCCTCGTGTACTTATTTACCTTTCTTTATTGTTAACACTTGTCAATAATTCTCTCTACCCATTCCAAGGGAACTGAAGAGAGATGGTACACAAAATGTAGCTGAGTTTTTTCGGCGCATTTATTATAATGCCCAAGTGTTTCATTTTGTAAAATTGGCACAATTCTATTTTCCAGAACGATTAAGGGAATATTGTTAGTAGTTTACAGAAAGTAATATGTAGCGAATTCGTTGCGAACTAGGACGTAGCGAATTCGAAAAGTAGCGAAATCGGTAACTCTCACTTTCGCGGAAGAAGAAACAAGTGAAGATACTTCTGTAAAAATCCAAAGAAAATGATGATAATAATAAAAAGGCCTCGTTTAGAAAATTAAGTAAATAGCTTTCAAACTTTTATCCCTAAAGCTCCATGACATTAAGCTTCATTTCTTATATTGAACAGGAAAAGAAGAGCGTTTCTCTGAAGGGAGGCGGCGCCAGTAAATTACGTAGGATCCTTCACTAAAATTGTTAATAACGTACTAACTACAAAATCCCAAATTCATCAGTGCATTGGACACTACGAACAACAAAACTGGTACTGGCAAAATCAGCTTAAGTTTAAACCAGATGCTTAAGATATTAACTAAAGTGAAAGTTTCGAAAACGTATACCGGACTGATAAACATGGAGCATCGTTTTACTAAGAGGCCATGAAAGAATGAAGCTTTATTTAATCTCGGGTTTGAAGAGGTTGGTTAGACCTCTAGCAAAAATATGTAATAAACCGAGGGGGGGAAAAAGCCAAGAAAACAAAACAAATAAATGAAATAATAGAGAAAGAAAGGGAAATACAAAAACTTATTTACAGTATAAAGCCTAAAACTTATGTGATATAGCTATTTACAATAAAAAGCCCAATTACTAAATAGAACATAGATATTACATAGAATTTGCTAAAACCTTAGCTGTCGGACTGCTCTTTTAAAGGCTGACAATGTGCTTGGGGATCTTAAGGTATCAGAAATCTTGTTCCAAGTCAGTAATAGCCGCCAAGTACTTTATATACTGAGTTCTTGCCATCACGAGTCGAATACTAGTCGTATTAGGTTTCGGTACTTGCAGCTTGTTAACCCCTCTCAGGTTTTTGATGTTGTCTCTTAACCTAAATAGGTCTCTCAGATATTTAGGTGGATAATTGTTAATTGTCTTTAAATACAATAACTAAAAATATGTGTATCGCAGAACCTCGCAAAGCTCGGGGGGAGGCCCATAAAATGTCAGGGATGGAAGGGGGAAGAGAATTGGAGTAAATTGTGTAGTTTGGGAGGGCGAGTTTCCACACTGGTTCTAATATTGAAATGTGAGATGTAGTTAATCGCCTTTTGGTTGGAGTAAATTTCAACCCAGTGCTCTTTTAAGAAAAAGGATTTTCTGGGATTTAAATGGGGTTGGTGTTGTTAAGGAAGGGTAGCCAATGTTTCATAGGTCCCGTGTTCACCCCATTTGACCCTCCTGCATGTGTAATTATATTAAAAGAAAAAGGGTGTGATAGTTAATAACTGCAGGCGAATATGCAGCTAACACCTGCTATCTTTAATGTGTAATAATAATTACTTGTGAAGTGTGTCATTAGTAGTGAGTGGATGAAATGGAGGAGATAAATAACAAGTAAATGCTGGTAACTGGAGAAAAAATATTTATTGTTAAGTGAATTACAGCAAGAGAGTGTTTGCACTTGTTGTAGTACATAATCACACTTGACAACTAATTTTTTGTAACAGTAAGGTGTAAACATAATCACTTACACTAAAATAGAAATTACATTTAGCATTGTGATATTTTTCGTATTTGACCCCGTTTTTTCCTTTTTCTCCCACCGCGGAGCCTGGTCCCAAGCTATGTCATTAAGGATGCAGTTGAGGAGAACTATGAAAGTTATCATGACTCATGATTACTGAATGTGCGGTACACTCGTTAGCACTGAATTATCACTGTAAAAAATACCAAATCATTTATGAAAGTGTTTCTGGTGATTTGTGTAAATGCATGAGAAACAAATACTCATGCAAGAGTGAATTTGTATGAAATGTCCACATACAAGTAACGTTGAAAGTGATCAGTATTTCAATTCTCAACATGCATGAGCTTGTTGAGACAAGGTTGCCAGAGGCATAGTTTTTTAAATTCCCAGACTGACAGTCAAATGTACACTTCCCCTGACCAAATGAATTGACAATTTGTCCAGATATTAATGGATTCCATTTTCCAGTCAAAACTTCTTGACGTGCATAGTCTTGCTGCCTATCGCTGCATCGAAGAAGATAATTTTGACTGTAAACATTAAGCATTGCCTGATCCAGTCTCGTCGCCTTTGGAAGCGTCGGCAGTCGGTGTTCCGTCTCTTCATTGGTTTCCTTTACAGTGTAGTTGTAGTATTTTATCGCTGCCTCTGTACACGTTTGTGGTCGCTGTGTTTACGAGGTTCCCTTCGCTGTAGTAAGCGATGTTCTCACTGCTTCGCGGCTGACTTCTTCGATCCGCTCGCCGATGAATTTTAATCGGCGTTTTCCAGAGGAGTTTCAATGGAAAATCTTCCTCGGCGAGGATTTACACCCGATACTACTTGCTGTGCTTGCAGTTCTGTGTCATTTACGCGGGAAATTATTCGTGATTCAACGATGGTAAACATTGTTTCACAAAAAACACAACAGCCTTTTATGAATAATACACGAAAATGCGCCTTGGTCATCGGCGGCAAAGTCTATGTTTCCTGGAAACGTAAAATGCTTCATGACGTCATTGTCGGACACCAAGCATATATTCAGAGAAAGAAAGATTTATTTGCAAAACCTCGAATTTCGCAGCTGGCTAAGACCGCGCGCGGTTAGCAGACTGCGCGCGCGCTTCGCGTGCAACAAGATTATAAAGTCGCTACGCTCTCGGAATTAACAAGTCCTGGATACGTCGATCCACGAGGCTGTGACCAACACGATCACAAAGAGTGCTGGTTTGTGAAGACTCATCACTGTACAAGTAACGAAGTGCCCGTTCATGCAACCTATCCAGTTTTTTACTATCAGACTTTAAACAGTGATGCCATATGGAGGAACAGTAATGAAAATGAGACATTATGAACGAATTATAAAGGCAGAGTTTGGTCCGAAACGATAATATATTCTTTAGGCCATAAAAAAAACATACCAGGTATGTTTTTTTTTAGAACGACAAGTCAAAACTCGCAGAAAAAAAAGTAAAAGAGCAAAATAGTGGTTTCTTAGTAAAAACATCTATATTCACCTGCCAATAAACTTGCTTCTGTGCTAGAAACAAATATCGGGAACTTTGGATGTTGTAAACTTTCCTTCCCTTTCAAGAGGTGTATTAGTATCAGACACCTTATCGTACATCCATCCGGAACAGTGGTCTGTTTGACTAATCTAAAATTAAATTAAACTCAGTTGTTAAAGATTTTCCTCTACCTTTCTTCAGCTGTTGAATGGTAAAACTACTTCCAGGGAGATTTTTGTTCTTGATGCCTTAAGGTGATTCCCTGGCTTTGCACTGCGCATCTCTTACTGCGCATAACAAGATGGCCTCCGTAAAAAAAAGTAAAATGTGAAGTAACATTATTAAAATGAAGTTGACCGAAGAGAAACGCTATTGCAATTTTTGCTTGCGGTTGTTTCTTGCCGAGGTGAGACTCAATGTGGTGGGAATGTGCATAACGTAAGCAGTACGCGTGTTGCTGAGATCGACTTCCTCACGGAGAACCTCGATAGTGGATGTTTAATTTGTGCTTATTCACTTTGATTTTCATTTAAACGCTTTCTTTATCACATTGTGTCCTAAATGTGATATCTCGATGTAAATTCTGTAAAAACGGATTTTTAATACTTTCTTCCCCCTTTCGCATACATTCTATTTTGAAACTCGCCCCAGTCCTCTCTCAAAAATCAAGGAAAATGCATTTGGTGCGCACTTTCTGCAGCTCTACCGCAAAAACGAGTACGGCGACCCCTATTTTTTATTTCATGATTTTAATAAGGACAGTGCTTCCTTTCGGTGAGAAAAGAATTGGCACAAATCTATGTTCAGTTTTTTGCCAATTTGACTAATTTGTACGGATTGAGCTATCACGAGTCGAATAGCGCGTGTCCAATTTAATTCTACTTTGGAGCGTCAAGTAAAAACAAGGGCATTAAAAGGCATTTTTCTAGTACGTAAGTGGATAAACAATACATTAAAGTCAAATTCTGTGCGATACCACATGCATCATTGAAAAAATCTTTCCTTTTTGTCTAGTTTTGGGCTGCGCGCGGTTTTTGTCAAAGGGTCCAAAATAGCCGTATTTTTCAGCATTGTGACGTTAAAACGAGCATGGTAACCCCCACTTTTTATTACCTTTTTATCATCTTCTTGACTTGTTACATCAGTGTACCAAGATTCATCTACAATCTATGTTAGGTTCTTTTAGTAGGGAATCACCTTAAATGTGAGAGAAACTTATTTGCCCGCAGTCGGTTATCCACCCGATATCCCGTTACAAGGAAAGCCACCGCCAGATTATACTTAAACAAATGTTTTTACGTAAGTGTACATGAACCTCAATGCAACTAAAACGAGCCTCCAGCCCCTCTTTTTTTTTTTTTTTTTTTTTTTAATTAACAAAGACTGACTCCTTCGTTTTCAAATGACATGTTGACTTGGTATAAAATTACGTTACTTTGAGGTGAGGTTTTTCACTATCAAAAGATAACATTTACCGCCGTCACTTTAATGAACACTAAAGGAACCGTAGACCTGTATACTAGATATTTTTTTGTACAAGCCAGGGGCACACAATTTCTATGTTGACACTTTTGCACAATTCCAGTCCTTTGAACTGACTGTACTTAAAAAGGAAAATTTTCAAACATCTGCCTTTTAGCGCATTATTTGTTTGTTCTAGTTATACTATTTAATGCACCAGTAGTCGTTGGTGTGTTGGTTTTTAATATGTCATATCCTTCTACTTTGACAACTTAATACATACTTGTCTTTTAAAATGTATTTCCCCGAAAGTATATTTGTTCAAAGAAAATTTCTCAGAGGGGTATGGTACAACAATGGCCAGCTAGTCGCGCCCAACACATGATGCCCAAGCTCACGTTACGAGAAAAGGGTGTAAATTAATTTACTTGCCATAGCTGATGAGTGACCTTCGTGCTGAGCTACGCCGGATTCGTCTTGCAGGCGACCATTGGAAACAAGAGATTTTGAGATCTGCGAACGTCAAAAACTGAGTTGAATCTAAACGTTTGTTCCGGGATTGGAAATGAATAAAAAAGACTTACCTGCCATGTATTTCACTGTGCTTTGGTGTTTGTTTGTTTTTCCAATGGATTTTTAGATTCAGGTGCGTAACTATGGCCACTGTAACTCCCTTCATAAGAGGAAGTCAAGGCTGGTCATTGCGATGTGGCAGGGTCCTGGACCACTCGCAACAAAAATGCCATTTTTTCGCCGAACTTCTAATCCGCTTCCAAATTTTCCAGCTCCAGCCCAAGAAGAAATCTCTCTCTCCCTTTGAAGTTGTTTTAGCCGTAATAGGCCTTATCACGGTTTTTGACGAGCAGGCAACCGCGTGAGAAATTACAGTGTTTGTATGAGAATCTAATGTCCAAAAATTTCGGTAAAACGGCTGTTCTGAAAAAAATATGAATTGTAAACTAAATTTTCATTCCTAACGATTCTTCAAAAAAAATTATAGATCGTTACATGCAGCTATATGCGTTAGAACTTTTTAAACCTATACATTTGCCTCTAAACGTTTCCCGGGAAAAAATTGCAGACAAATATGTGGAAAATCTGGAGCAAGCGTCTGGAGAAATTTAAGCACAGTAACGGCCCCCAAAATTTGATAGTAAAATCCTTTGCTGTGTAGCTTTAGTTTACAGTTCATATTTCTTTCAGAATAGCCGTTTTACGGAAATTATTCGACATTAGATTCTCATACAAACACTGTAATTTCTCACGCGGTTGCCTAAGACCTATTTACATTGAATTTGCATTGAGTTGTTTTAGTTCCCTTAAATTATACACATTTTACCTCAATGTTTACTTTTAAAAAGGAAAACTTAGTTCCTGAATAATCATACAGCTTAGTTACTGGACAATTGGATCTTTCTCTTCTTCAAATACAAACCGTTTTAGTTTTTTTAGTTTTGACATTTGAAGGAATCCGGAGCAAAGGAAACTCGATTTCTTTAATTTTACACAGCTTTCTTTTTAAATTTCCTAAACTCACTTGCTTGACTGACATTTAATTTAGAGTCATTTAGTTGAGCATATAAACTTTAAAGCTGAATTTATCCAGAATTGGTCTCGGTCTTCAGCAGATTTTAGTCAGTCTTCTTTCCATTTGTTTTGTGATGTTGTGATCGATAAGTTGATCGGTTAGTATAAATAGTGCACTGTTTTCGCTGTGCTTCGATTTACACTGCGGATTTACATGCTTGTTCGATTTATATATTTTGGTTGCACATGCATGTATGATTTACGTTAACGAGCTGAAGATTAAACTGTTGAAGTCCAAGTTTGAGTCCTGTCCTGTTTCCAGTTGTAGCAGATCCTAGTACCTTGGAATAGTGACGAGTTCCTTTCCCGCTAGCCAAGCGAGTTGCAGAGTTAGGTTTCTTTTTTTAATGCTTATTTCCCCGATTTGTGCTTGGAAGGGCAAAACCTATCGTCACATGTTAAAACCATTTTCGGTTGTGTGCGCAGATCATTCCATGGCATGAGTTTTTGATGCTTCTTGACTGGTAAACTGAAAAAGCACAGCCGACACGATTTTTTATACTGACCAGGGAGGTACGCTGATACCGTAAAATTCCGAAAATAAGTCCCTCCATGTGTGAGCCCCTCCAAATATAAGTCCCCAAAATCGTAACGCAAAAAACCCTCCGTTATAGTGCCCCTCCGAATATAAGCCCCCGGAGGACTTGTACTTGGAATTTGCCCTCGAATACAAAAGACAAAGACAAAGCAAAAATGGTAAATTTCGTTTTCACCACAAGCTAGCCCAATCGATTTTGAAACGCAAATTTCCCTCCGTACATAAGCCCCTCCGAATATAAGCCCTTCCAAAAATAAGCCCCTTAAAAAGGGCCTTTAAAAAATATAAGCCCCGGGGCTTATTTTCGGAATTTTACGGTATTTTGTACAGGTAAAGATGTCAAAGATGAACTCGGTTGTAGGTGAGAGGGAAAATCCGATGATGAAGGTTAGGTGGCGGGCATTCAGTCTCTTCAATCAAATACCCGAGGAACGGCTAAAATCAGTCTTTCCTTGTGGAAAATGTCTTAGTCCTATTATTTTCCCGCAAGAGGACTAATTAAATTATTAAGATCTTTTGTGAATATCGCTGAGTTTGTTGACATTATTCGGCTGTGGCTTGACTGTAACACGATTCACCATGGTGTTCGGGAAATTCTTTACCTTTTTGCCCCCCCCTCCCCCGTCCCCCCTACATCTACAAGGGTTTAAAGTAAGAGAAAAGACAAAGATAGCCCCCCACAAATCTTTCTGATATGTACAAAATCATCAAACGTCGTCTCCATTGCCAAATGTTTGAGCAATTTTTCTTCCCCTTCGGTCGTGGAATATATACCTTTGTCCAATCCCGATGTACTAATAGGCAGCGCCTCTTCACTGAAGTGGTTTGGGGGAATGTGCCTTTAAATCATCCATCAATCAAAAGTAATTATTAGTCCGACTTAACATCTAGAACAGTAAAAACAAAAAAAAATCAAGAAAAACGGTTTCTGTTTCAACGATTTGTGACGCAGATCGTAGTTTTTTACAAGTACTTTATAACCTCCACCCACTTGTAACGCTCAGTGCTAGTAGCCAACTCGAAAGCTTGGCTCCTTTGGCTGTTACACAATTTTTTTCCTTTTTTACGTTTAATTCAATGTATAGTTAGCTCTGTTTTTACTTCTTTTTTCTTATTGTTGTTGTATTGTAATTGAATAAGTGTGAATAAATATGCATGAACTTGAACTTGAACTTTGAGGGAGGCACGGTGAAATAGTTCCCATACTAAAAAAATCGACCAGGTTGAAAAAGAAGTATGTTGTCAGATTCTCTTATGGAGGTAACCTGAGAAAACAGTTTTATTCAACAATTTTGAAATTTATCGCCACACCACCACTGGATTTCTAGCGAAATGACATCTGAGGAAAGAGCGCAGAATTCCATACGATTTTGGAGGAACTGTTCCCAGTGCCGAGATATATTGCTGCAAGTAAAGAAATAGCGTCATTTCGTTGCTATGACAACTCCGATGTCGTTGCAACCCTTACGGTTTACGAAGATTCAGCAAACTTTTTAAAGAAGACAGAATATTAGACCTCAGCAAACCTTTGAAAGATGAACGCCGCGGACACAAAAATCACCACGTGAGTTAGTGCGTCAAAGTGAGGCAAATCGTAAGCAAGCGCCTCAAAGCGAGACACGTGTGTGTTGACGACGAAAATGCATTCTCGAAAAAATCTCCCTTATTAATTGCACAGGACACCCGATAATGCACAGAAAACGCAACACAAGTTAGGGGTTGCCTTCTCGTACCTCGAACGCAAAAACAGTTAAAAATGGACAATATTAATGTTTGGCAGTTATCTGTAGAAAATGAAGTGCTTTTGACATGCAATTTCACCTCATAGTAGTTTCAATCTTTTTAAAAACGTGTGGAAAGATCATACAGATAGCTCCAGCCGTTTGCTAGAAAGAAGGATTTGATAAGTATGTATCAAAGCGCTCTTGTTAGCGGTTTTGAAAACATCTTTGTCTTCTTTAACAAATAGCGAATAAAGTTTAAAGCGCTCTATAGCTTTTATATAACCTTTTAGTTTCAAGATTATTGTATATTGTAAGGCAGTAAAATAAGGGCTACACTTCGTTAATTCTTTATCGGAAGTTTCATCATTTCAAGTGAAAGCCTCTCATTATTCAAGGTATTGTCTCCAAGTTTCATTTTCACGTGAACAGCAGTAGCTAATAATACATTTGAAATATGCAAAAATGCTAGCTATTGTTGCGCATGGTAAAATATTCAGTGGATAGGTCTTAATAACGGAGCTCCGCGCGCGTAGCGCGCCAGCGGAGCACTATGGGTAAGTAAATCTACCCATGCCAGAAAATTTGGTAATCACTTAACCGTACACCGCCCGTCTGTCCGCACCACAGGGTAACCAATGTTTAATTTCACTCTTTCTACCCGTTTGGGAGCATAGGAAAACTGATATTGCACACATAGTGCACATCAATGTTGTGATCAATTGACAGCTGTCAAAACAGGGTATCTGCTGACCAGTATCTCCTGACCGTATCGCGGGCTCAGGTGTCAGCCCATCGAGGTCGAGTATTTTTGAAGTTATCCGCTGACACGTTACTTGTTTTGAAATGATCGCAGACTCAAGTTTTTTTAATTCGTATAAAATATGTTGTGTTTAAGTGCCACACAGATTAAAAGTTTGATTTCAAACTGACCTCGGACGCAAAAATTCAGTCAACTAGGCTATTACAGGCAAGGAACACAGTTGCTTTTGACTCTTCTCACCATGGTCACGCATTGATCACGCTCTACGTCCAATTTTTACGCTCTGATTGGTCACAATTTGACAGGCGAGTTCATGCAGAAAATTTATCCAGAATCTTGAAACTTGTTTACTTTGACAGCTGAAGCTGACAGAGTTTTGTGTCAACTTGTGATGTCTTTAACTGTCTTTTTCTACTGGATGTACGCAATGCAATTCAGCTGCTATCAAGAGTCTTCTGTTATTCATGGCTAGTTTGTTTATTGGGTTTTTGGTTGAGAAATACGTGACGTGCTTAGGTCGGGAATTCGATTTCGGATGGCGTCGATTCGTTTTTGTTTTTCACCTTGCTTAATTGAAAAGTCTGAAGCGATTCTGGCCATACTTGATAGCTTCCAGGAGCTGCATCTCGAATGGTCAGCCTGAGTAATTATTGTATTTGTGTTTGTTTTTTTAATATATCTAATTTCATGAAGCCGAGCGCAGTTTATGAGGCTAGTTTAAGCACGTTTGAATTAAGATTTGAGATAATGATCTGACCTATAGTTTGAGATTTGATTTAAGCTTGGAGAACTTTAAAAAGCCTTTAGTCGATATTTTCTCACCGCAAATAGAAAGAAAAAAACGTTAAAGACTCAGGATTCTTAGTGACACTTAAATACTTGTCTTCGTGAAAGAAAATTGTTGTCTCTGTAAATTTTTCACCGAATTATATTTCTTTTATTGATTGTTAGTAGTCTCTCTTGCAATTTAATCTCTTTGCCGTTAATGTTTTCAGTCGTTCATGAACATCGCTTGCAGAAGTATACTCAAAATGCCGCGCGTATCAAACCCTTTTTAATTTATTAACGTTCATTCATTGAAAATTTTTTTTAACGGTTTCGCTAAAAGCCCAATCGTGCTTCGATCGTACTGAGTATTGAATAAGTGCAATTTATAATTCAAAATTGTGAAATACTGCATTCTGTCCGAGATCTGTATGATAAAAACAGGGCCTCATAGTAATGTTTTACCTCAGATGTGATGTATAAAAAGTATAAAAGGTTGGTTTACACGCCCCCAGATTTGTTAGCAAGATTTTGTAAAGCAAACTTGTCAAACGGAAAAAAATTCTGCCAGATTTGCTTCTTAAGAATTTTTTTCCAGGCCTAATCTACTGTGATCAAGAGCCATTATGATAAGAAATAAGACGCTCTAAAAGTGTTGACTAGAACTTGCTTGGAGGTAAGATAAGAAATAAGGAGGCAATTAATTCTTAAGCAGCGTGTGTCCCGGGCCGGTGGAAGCCATAGGGGCCTTGTACTGAAGGAGAAAAAAAATAAAAGCAAGCTAGGTTACACAGTAATCATTGACTGCTTTTGGTACATACAATGATATAACATTCGCACTCCAAACCTATTGTCCCGACACGAGGAACTAAGTTATAGGAGAAAACCGCGACTGCTTGGACAATAAGCATGCCGAATAATGAGGGTAAGCGACGTCAACCGCCACAAGGGGAGGTGGGAGGGGCGAAACTTATAAGTCACATTGAACTGGCCAAGAGGTGGGTAAAACCCAAGCAATTCTAACCAAGAGCCGCAATGCATCATGCCACCAGCGCGCAGGCTCAACATGACGGGTCAATTATGTACGCAGTGAGAATAGTCACAAAAATTTGCATGCCTTCCGTTTTAAAACGTGAAAAAGATTATAATGTTAAATTTGGGTCACTGAACTTGCCCCATTTGCCAATATTATGTGGATAAACCCCAATAAAACCTATAAGATTGCTTAAACGTGATTTTTTTTATGAAGTTAATTTTTAGCAATGAATAGAAACACCACAACGTGGACACCTTTCTTCTTCTTGATGGTCATCTTTTTCTTCTTCTTTTGTGGCGTTTCCTTGTGTTCTATTGTTAGCCGTCGACAACAAAAGAATACTAAGCTACTAAAAATTTATTTAAGTAATAGAACACAGTCTCTATGGGTTTACAGACGTGATAACCCAAGCGCGATGTTGGAAGGACAGGCCTTCGGCTCGTGATTTACAAGCTTTTCGAGTGCTCTCCCAACATTCTAAGTGCCAGTTTATCACGCCGGTAAACCCATAGACAGTGTGGTCTATTGTTTTTTTTAAATAACTTTAAGTTTTCTATGAGTTCACCGGCACAATAAACCATAGGTTTTTAACCAATCAGAACGCGCGTACTATCTTTAGTTAGTTATTTTATAAACTAAAAATATGCAATAATTATAAATCTTAAGTGAAAACGTCCAATGTAACTTCAAGGAATTTTCCACAATCAAAGACAAAATGAGGCAAAGAAACTAGTCGACCTTTGCCAAATTATGACACCAAGGAAACATCAAAGAAGACGTCAGTATGAAAAATAAAAACACATTTCTCAAACTAATACAAACATAAATAGACTATTCAAATAATATGGAAAACAAGTTTCATATTCGCAATTGCCCCTATATTCAAAGCTGTTCACGCGAACATATATGGAAGTTGAACACAATATCTATGAATGAAAACAAAACAAACAATGCGTCAAATTGATTAGCGCAAATTGAGGGCCATCTATAACGAAAATAAATCCTTAAGAATAAAGTTTTGAAAAAAATTCAACGCTTTATTTCACCTATTAATGGCGTTGTGGTTAATTAATGGTCAAACTTGGCACTCATTTCCCCCCAAATAAACCTCCAGTTAAGCCACCTTAAAATCTAAGAAATGAGAGGTTTTTTTAATGTCTTGAGAGCATATCTATTCAACTTTACTCTTATTATGGAGTTCATTTTACTTTGCGCGCAAAACTTATTGCTAGACTCAAGGGGGTCTATAAGGTAAATTCTTGCTTACGTCTATTATAGCGGAGCTCCACGGGCGCGAGCGGAGCCCCATAGCTAAGTAAATCTACCCATCCCAGAAAATTTGGTAATCACGTAACCGTACATCGCCAGTCCGTCCGCACCACAGGGCAACCAATGTTCAATCTCATACTTTCTAGCTAGTTTGGGAGCACAGGAAAACTAATAATGCACACATGTTGCACATCAATGTTATGATCAACTGACAGCTGTTAAAACAGGATATCCGCTGACCAGATTTGATCACTGACCTGATCACTTGACCGTATCCCGGGCTCAGGTGTCGACCCCATCGAGATCAAGTATTTTTATGAAGTTATCCGCTGACAAGTTAATGGTTTTCAAATGATCGCAGGCTCAAGTTTTCGGACGCGAAAAGTCAGCCAGCTATTACAGGTAGGGAAGACAGTTGGTTCTGACTTTTCTCACCATGGTCAAGCGTTGGTCACGCTCTACGTCCAATTTTTATGCTCTGATTGGTCAATATTTGACAGGTGAGTTCATGCGGAAGATTTATGCAGCATCTTGAATCTTGTTTACTTTGACAGCTGAAGAAGACAGAGTTTTGTGTCAACTTGTTTTTTTTTGGTTGTTGTTTTATTTTTTAACTGTCTTTTTTTACAGGATGTACAAAATGAAATTCAGCTGGTATCAGGAGTCTTCCGTCATTCATGGCTAGTTTGTTTATTGAGTTTTTGGTCGAGAAATACGTCGCTTGTTGATGTCGGAAATTCGATTTCAGAGGGCATCGTTTTCGTTTTTCACCTTGCCTGATGCATAAGAGTGTTGAAAAGTTTGAAGCGATACTGGCCACTTGATAGCCTCTCGAATAATAAGCCTGAGTAATCATTGTGTTTGATGTTTGTTTTTTGTATCTAATTTAATGAAGTCGAGCGTAGTTTATGGGGCTATTTAGTTAACGCACGTTTGTAAGATTTGAGACAATGATCTGACCGAGTCTCAGGTTTGATACAAGCTTACAGAACTTTAAAAAGCCTTAATTTAGACATTTTCTTACCGCAAATGGAAAGAAAACGTTCCAAAGAATATTTAGTTATAATCAGTCTAGCTGTACAAGAAAGCTTTGAGCGATTTTCTTGCCTTGGGTTCATCTTTGAAAAAAGCAAACACCGGGAAGCCGGCTTAAAACATAAACTTAAGCTTAAACCTTGAAGACTCAGTTTTTAGACGCTTTAATACTTGTCTCGTGAATGAAAATTCTTGTCTCTGTATATGGTTCACCGAATTATATTTCTTTTATCGATTTTTAGTAGTCTCTCTTGTAATTTTAATCGCTGTACCGTTTGTTTTTAGTCGTTTGTGAACATCGCTTGCAGGAGTACTCAAAATGCCGCGCGTATCAAACACTTTTGAAGATTACAAATCGATAAAACCATTAAATGAAAAATAAGTATAATAAGTTCTTTATTATGTTGAAGCGTAACTCTAATAATCAGGGGCACCCAACGTCAATTTTCGGAAAATATCTGTTCGGAATACGAGATCTAGAATTTTCGGAACATTTCTTGTAAAATTTATTGCTTGCCTGCCTCTCCTAGGATTTTCGAACATCTAAAAAATGGTATAATTGCCAATTTTTAACGGATTTTTACCCTAAGAAGGTCACCTACAATTTTCAAGGAGCCTTTTTTTCTGGCTGAAATTTTCGAAAAGGTAAGTTTTGACCCCTATAATTTTCGGATCACTAGACTTTCAGCTAGGAAATCCGAACGGATAAAAATTTTTAGGGGATAAAAATATGCCTTTATCTACCGTTAAAAAAAATACTAAAATACGTTTAACAATGCTATGTTTCAGTGGTTTTGAACCATATTCTCTTTGGGTGCCCCCGAATAATGTTCATTCCAACACTCTACCACAGCTCGCACTGCAACAGTGAGAACCGGCTGGTCGTATAGGTGATTTTGGAAATTTTTTTAACGGTTTCGCTAAAGCCCACGCGTGCTTCGATCGTCCTGAATATTGAATGAGTGCAATTTGTATTGGGGAATTGTTAAATACTGCATTCTGTCCGAGGTCTCTATGATAAAAACAGCGCCTCATAGTAATGTTTCACCTCAGATCTGATGTATAAAAAGTATGAAAGGTTGGTTTACACGCCCCCAGATTTTTTGGCAAGACTTCGTAAAGTAAACTTGTCGAACGCAAAAAATTCGACCTGATTTGTTTTCCAAGCCTAATTTACCGTGATGAAGAGCCATTATGGCTCTTAAATGTGATCGAAGATGATTGCTACTTTTGGGGTGTAAATATGAGACTAGTGCAGTGTAATGATGTGCGCAGATGATCATCAAGCTTATACGGGGAAAGAATCGAAGACGTTGAGAGTATTTTGAACTATGAGGGGAAGGAAATGTCAAACTGGTATAAGGACAATCTACTCATGTGTAATCATGAAAATTTCAGTCGAGAGTCTCGGGTCAAAGCATAAAAATAAACAGATGAAAACTGATGTTATGAACAATGATACTCAGAGTCACTCTGAAATGAAATTACTGGGAGTGACCATTGACGAGCATTTGAATTTTAGTAGGCATATTGGAGAGGTATGTAAAAACGCATCTAGGAAGGTTGGAGTTTTGATGAGGCTTAGCAACATGTTAACAACATCAGCCAAACTTAACATTTTCATTTCTTTCATAATGCCTCAAATTACATACTGTCATACAGTGTACATAAATGACATTTTCTAGACAAAAAGGACACCTCTTAATCAATAAGTATTATTTTATATGATAATATCGACATTTTTTTAGGATGCATATTTTTGTAAATTTTATTATTTGCAAATATATTTTTTTTTATATGAAGTAGTTAGAGCTGATAGTATTTTAATTTAGAGTCCCCTATTAGTAGGCCTTACATGGCCAGCTAAAAGACCTGACACTGAAATAAAGTTTATCATCATCATCATCATCATCATCATCATCATCAACTCGATGTAGGATTTGGTTCACTCTTGGACTGTTTGCAAGTTATTTTTCTTTAAAATCGCTTAGCCTTTCCCTCAAAAATCACATATATATGCTCTAAAGTTAACTGATTTGCGGAATACAAGTTTATTGTCTGATTTAAATTATAAATTTATTAATGGCAGCTTCGCTTTTAGCCCTGGCTAAATCTATATATTATTCACACCTCAGTAAAATACCAGTCAATGATTTATCTAATTTAATATGCCCTATTTAGAGCATGTACTAACACTCGATAACTGAACATTAATTAAAATCTCTAATTAAATTTATGCCTTATGTGGAGCTAGCAGAAAAAAAAAGATTAGTATATTTCATCAATGTAATCGATCATACCTTTCCCCCGTGTACTTGCTGACCTTACTTGTGCATAAATTGCCTCAAAACGTTAAAAAAACCTAAAAGTTTCACCCCCCCCAAAAAAACAAAATGTAACACCTGTGCATTATAAAAATGCGCCGAAAAAATTCAGTCGCATTTTGTGCACCATTCCTATCCTATTCCCTTTGAATGGGTAGAGAGAATTGGTAAAGAAGGATGACAACGCAATAATGAAGATACAAGAGAATGACCTTTACTTCATAAATGAATAATAAAATTCAAGGGGAGTGGTCGGAAACCCATATCCTTTCGCTATTCTCATTCCAGAATTTATGTATATTTAACAATTATTCCACGATTGCGGGTTGGATATGTGATCGTAGATAGTCAACGAGGCGCATAGCGCCGAGTTGGCTATAATCATCTCATATCCAACAAGCGCCAGTGGAATAATTGTTTTACATTTAAAAAAGCGTACTAAAGATCGCGAATTCTTCCCCACCTTGTTTGTAGCTCGTTTTTAATTTTGAGCAGACGTGTACAGTTACCATATCTCGAGAGCATGACCCAAATACCATAATGGCTAAGCCAATCAGAGCTCTAGAATTGCATTTTCCCATGATTCAGTTTTTAACAAATACATATGCATTAATGGATATATCCAAGTTTAAGTATACGTTAAGCGGCAATCGGTTTTAACCATCAAAAAAGAATGTAGCTATGATTCTTTTTATTTTTTTATTCTGACAAAGAAACAAGTAAAGATACTTCTGTAAAAATCCAAAGAAAATGATGATAATGAAATCATAAGGGCTTCGTTGAGAAAATTAAGTAAATAGCTTTAAAATTTTTATCCCTAAACCTCCATTAGATTGAGCTTCATTTCTTATATGTGACCCTCCACAGGATTTTAATGCTAAAGGTGAAAGTACGCGCACGACATGCTTTCACTTTAAAACAAAAGAATTTATTTTAACACGCTTTAGCACGCTTTCAATCTTGCCTCATTAGCAATTTCTTTTGTTTCAGAGGACACGCGTGTTAAAGTTTTCAAACAAAAGCTCCGTGCGAAAAAGCACAACACGCCTTCAGTGTGGGCAAAAACACGCAAGGCGTGTTATCTATAAGGAAAAGAAGAGTGCGCTTCTGTGAAAGGAGGCGGCGCCCAGTAAATTACAACGGATTCTTCACTAAAATTGTTCATAACGTACTAACGACAAAATCCCAAATTCACTTGAGTGAAGTGGGCACTAGGAACAAAAAAACTGGTACTGGCAAAATCAGCTTAAGTTAAAACCAGATGCTTGAGATATTAACTAAGTTAGTAAAAAGAAAATCGCAAACTTTCATGTTCTTAAAGTGAAAGTTTCGAAAACGTATACCGGACTGATAAACATCAAGCAGCGTTTTAAAGAGGCCATCCAAAAAAACATACCCTACTTACAACGACAAAAAAAAAACAAAAAAAAAAGGAAAAATAGCGGCTTCTTAGTAAAAACACGGATATTCACCTACCAATAAACTTGCTCCTGTGCTAAAACAGATATCGGGGATTTTGGATGTTGTAAACTTTCTTTCCTCATCGAGAGGTGTACTATATCAGACACCTGCTCATACATCCATCGGAGCCGGGGTCTGTTTGTCTAAAATTAGACTAAACTCTACTCTTAAAGATTATCTTCTACCTTTCTTCAGCTGTTGAATTGTAAAACTATTAATTTCCATGGAGATTTTTGTTCCTGGTGCCTTAAATGCGAGAGAAACGTATTTTCTCCCGCATTCGGTTATCATATGTCCACCCGTGATCCCGTTACAAAGAAAGCCGCCACCAGACTACATTTAACCAATGTTTTTATTTAAGTGAACGTGAACCTCAATGAAATTAGAACGAACCATTTTTTTTTTTTAACTGATAAAAAGAAAAGAAACAAGTGAATAGACAAAAGTACTGATAACTAGGATCAGTAAAGAAAAAGAACTTTTTCCATCTAGCTTGTGTGTCCTCCTATCGATAGAGATCTTTTGTTAATCCAAAATACGATGCCTTTGTTAATTTAGTTATTGATTAAATAGCAACTGACCCATTCGAAAGAGGTTTCTATGACATATTGACTTGGTACAAAATTACGTTGATTGAAGTGTCTGAGTTTTTTCACTATCAAAAGCTAACATTTACCGTAAATTTAATGAATAGAAAAGGAATCCTCCACCTGTATACTAGATCTTTTTTGTGCAAGCCAGGGGCACACAATTTCTTTATCAACACTTCTGCACAATTCCAGTCTTTTGAACTGACTGCAAAAAAAAAAGGAAAATTTTTCAAGCATCTGCCTTTTACTAGTGCGTCATTAAAACCGCACCATATGTTTGTTCCAATTTGTACCTTTTAAGGCACCGGCAATTGTTTGGGTGTTGGTTTTTGATGTGCCATATCCTATTTTGACAGCTTAATGTAAAATTGTCATTTAAAAATTTTATCGCGAAAGTATATTTGTTCATTAAAAATTATGAGGCGGTATGGTAGGCGGCCCAAGCTCACGTTACGAGGAAAGGGTGTAAGGTAAATTTAAAACATGCTATCGGTGACGAGTGACCTTTGTGCTAGACGCGCCGGTGTCGTGCTACAGGCGAACGTTGAAAACAAGAGACTTTGCATGAGAAATACAATACTGAGATATGCAAACGCTTAGAACACGTTAAAATTTAAACTTTTGTTCAAGGAAACGAATAAAACTGAATACTTATCTGCCATGTATTTCACTAAGCTGGTCATTACGATCTGGCAGGGTCCTGGACCAGTCACAACAAAAATGCCATTTTTTTTTCGCTGAAATTCGAATCAGCCGCAAAATTTTTCAGTTCCAGCCCAAGAAGGAGCTTCCTTGCCCCTTCCAATCCGCCAGATCGGCTCGAAAAAAGCTTCATCATTTTCCCTTGAAATCGAGCAACTGTTACCGGACTTCGAAGCCCTTCTGGCCTTCCTCTAGTGGCTGTGAACACCTTTGCGACCTTTGCGCCTACCAACTAATTTGTATTGGATAGTTATTACTTACGGGACGGGCGCAAGGGCAAAAATGACCGACCCGTTAAAGGTGCCCCTGATATAGATTGCATGCATTCTTAATCAACTTTTCTTAGTCAGTCTTTTTGAAAAATGAGGGAAACAACTTCGAAAATAGTTTAGTTCACTCTTGTGCCTTCCTCGTTGTAAATACACCAGTTGAATGGGTTCTAAATAAAATGCGTAAATATGATTTTAATAAGCGGAACAAAATAAATGTGAAATTGAAAGTGATAACCTGAAAATCAAATCAATGAGTTCCTGACATCGAGAAGGGGATTTTCCAAAATGAAGATGACATACATGTGAGCCTCTTCTCTTTAAGGAGCGTTCCGCCAGCGTCCTGCATAAAGGACTACATTCTGGACCATTTTGAATTATTCCGAAAATAACCTCAAAAAAGCGATTTTTTCAGGGGTACTTATTTAAGTTTTGTTTGTTATGAACAGTGATGTCTTTACAAATATCCCATGCAACAACGGCGGCGACGGCTACGAAAACGTCACTCAAAAAGTGAATTTGCGCTACTTCAAACTTTATCGCACTTATTCCAACTCGTTTCATTCGTCAAATGTTGGCTTCTTTTTCTGGAGTTGAATTCTAAAAAGACTGTATCGAAGTTCAGGAAAAGAAAAAAAAAAAGTCATCGTCTTGTGTTCACGTCCTCGACAACACGTGAAATTAGGCACTTTCACCTTGTAGTCGTACAGCGACAGCAAAGGAATGTACAAAAAAGCGAGATGCATGTTCGAAGTTGTTGTTTTGCTAATCTAAACCTTTTGCTTTTTTGCCGTTCTCGTTGCCGTTGCCGTCATCGTTGCTTAAGCTCCCTGTAATGTCGATGAAAGGAAAATATATCAGTTGAATTTCTAAGGGGACATTTGACGGAGGATATTAAATTGTTGTGTAGACGAAAGGTTGGTTTCTGTGCGCAGGGTTACTGAGTGTCTTGTCTTCCTCATTTGAATATTGACGGTATATTGCACCGAACGAAGTTCGCCATTTTCTTTTATATAATAAAGTCAGTAATTCATGCATTTTGATTGGTCCTTATGATCTATTAGAGGACAGATGCACGATTGACGACATCAGCCGAAGGAAAAAAATCAAAATGGCGGAAAATTTTGAAGCTTTGGAAAATATTTCGCCGGACTGGGCGAACGAGGAGATAGAAATAACTCTTGTCGAGGCTGTTGATAAATTCCAAAAGGAAGAAGAAGAAAAGACACGTTTCTACTTGGAGAATGACTTGGAAAAAATTCTGGAGCAATCTCAGTCGCTCGCGACAAAACGAAACACAAAATGGGTCGTAGAATTATTTCAAGGTAACAAACAATTTTTTTGCTTCGCATTTAAGTAACACAAAAAGCAGAAATTTAAAGAAATTGATTTATTAGACAATTTCAGCACTATACAGTCTCAAAATAATTGTTTACACAGATTGGTGTCAAGCAAGAAGCATCACAACACCTCTCCTTAAAATGAATACAGCAGAATTAGACTTAAACCTAGCAAGGTTTTACGTCGAAGCGAGAACGAAAAAAGGTGAAGAATACAGTCGCTCAGCACTTCTTGGTTTTCGGAATTTAATTGAAAGATACCTAAACAACAATGGCCGTACAGTGAAAATTTCAAGGAACCAAGTGTTTCAAAAGAGTAACAAAATTCTGGACGCGAAGCTACGAATCAACCGCCGCGCCGGCGAGGAAAACGTTCAACATAAACCAGTTATCGTACCTTCAGACCTCGCAAAGATAAGAGCCAGCCCTTTCCTCAGTGTCACAAATCCAGCTGGATTGCTAAGGAGAACGTGGTTTTACGTTTCTCTGTACTGGTGCAGGCGTGGAAGGGAGTAACAGCGAGATCTTAGCCGCGACAGTTTCAAATTCACCAAAGATGCAAACGGCCGCGAGTACGCAGTTATGACCCACGAAGAAGCTACAAAAAACCATCCTGGTGGTGAAACCAGCAAGCCCTTAGCTGAACGAGAAACAAGGCTTTGCAGAACTGGAGCTGACGATGATGCGTTTGCCAGTCTCAAATTGTACGTGTCCAAGTTGAATCCCTCCTGCCCAGCGTTCTTTCAAAAACCAAAAGCCAGATTCACCACAGAAGACATCGTGTGGTATGAAAACAGCCCACTTGGCGTAAACAAGCTGGGAGAAATGATGACGATCATATCCAAAGGAGCGAATCTCTCTCAAGTGTACACCAATGATTCCGTCCGGGCTTCAGCAATAACCGTGCTTTCAGATGCGAATGTACCCGACCGCCATATAATGTTCGTCTCCGGGCATAGCAGCGAGCAAAGCATCTCACACTACAGCGCCAGGCCATCGGCACCTCAGCTGGAAAGTGTATCCGACACAATCTTCAATGCTCTTCAGTACAACCAAACTCAAAGCACACAAATTTCTACCGTTTCCAGCACTCCATCAGCTACACCATTAATTGAAAGCTCGAATCGCATGGCTTCCAGTGTGTCAATGTCGTCCGCATCAGCAAGCTTCCCGAGCGGTTTTTTCAACAACTGTAATATTCAAGGCGGTGTGCAAGTGTTCTTCGGGCTTCAGAGCCGCTCTGATGAGCAAAACTGACTAGATTTTAGCAGTATTTTGTAACACATTTCAAGATTTCCGAACCGAATTTGAGCTTTCGCTGTGATGTTTTGTTCCACGAAAGGCGAACTTCTCGATTAAGTTTTGACAGTGGCGTGATTTCCTTAGCTAATCACAATTCGTTGCTGCACCCAACAACCAATCAGTTTGCTCCATTTTGTATAGATAACAAATGACGTAAAATCACTTTTTTCGCGGTCGGAAAGACCCATCACGGCCCTGCTTTGTATCTTCTTTCGAAATAAAAACGCTTTTATTAATTTTTATTTCTTTATTATATAAAACAAATAGATTCCACTTGGCCGTGCGTCTGTTCAGTTATAGATCACAGAAGTGGCACATTTTGACGTCATCTGTGATCTATAACTGAACAGACGAACGGCCAAATGGAATCTATTTGTTAATCATATTGAGAAAACTGGTCACTTCACGATAGAAGGCCTCCCGATTATTCAGTTTTACTCCAATCATTTTGTTCGCCGGAGCACTAATGTTACTAGAATCACTAGCACTAATGTTTAGAATCAATATATTCCTTAAAAAAAGGGACGGCATCACGAAATTTATCAAATTTAAACAGTAGCAACTGCCACCAATTTCAGTGAAACAAGAATAATTGCTCAAAATATTAAAAGAAGGTATAAAAAAGGCAAATCATCGACAAAAGATGGCACGGATGAACAAAGTTCTAGAAGTTGACGACAGCCTGCAGTTGTTGGTTTTGAAAACTTGTTAGCCGTTAGCCTAACAGTTTTTCAAAGTTCATTTTCATTTTTAGCCTGAATTTCATCCGATAACTTTGATTCGTTATTACTCCCTCAGTAACGTCTGAATCGACCGGCCGTTAATGCCGTCCAGTGACGTCACTACTCCTTTGCTTTGATTCATGCAAAAAGTTAAACAAGATTTTCAAGTGGCAAACCAAGAAATATCGTTTGGAAATGTCTGCAGGATACATAATGGCTTTACTTTTTTCGATCGTAATTCATGTTTAACGTTCAATCTATCAACGGAATGCAGTACTTTGAAGCGGTTGTAATTCCATAATCAAACTCGGTCGCAATCACGCACTGAAATAAATGCACACACGGAACACTTAGTTCAAAAACACAACGATTTGCTTTTATTGAAAATAAGCTATCCTTAACGAAGAAAAAAGAAAGCAAGGAAACAAGAAAGAAAAGCTAACAGAATCATTACGCTTGACGCTGAAAAAAACTAGAAGGTCGAATTACAACATCGGTCTCAGAAACTTCGCATAAACAAAATCACTGCCGAAACTAGCCTGAGTATCAGGCGTTTCTTGGGAAAAAGTGGAAAGATGGAAGTCAAAAAGGGAGAGAGCTTCCTTTCTCTTCTCCTCCCTCCCTACTCTCCCATCTAAAATCTCCTCTCCCCTAGCCACTTAGGAAGGCCTAATACTCAGGCTATGCCGAAACCACAAAGCGGCTCTAAATGAAAAACCTACCGAATCTCCGCAATGATTCTTCATTCGCATTTCAATTTAACATTTCAGTTTTGAAGACAAGGGCAATTTTGCTGTTAACGATAAAGCCGGATTATCGAAATGTTTGAATTCCACGCAACCTTGCCACTGGGATGTGATCCCCTGAATATTTCTCATAATTATACACAATTATGCGAATGTTTAGACAATCAACCAATCAAAATCCCTGCCCGGTCTTCGGGTAGTGATAACGTCACAGGGCGGTATTAACGGTCGGTCGATTCAGACGTTGCTGAGAGGAATAAACGACTCGAAGCAATCCGATGAAATTCAGGCTATTTCGTTGTTTGTAACGTTCGATATAATCAAAAGGTATGGCAACCCAAATGCAACAGAAGAAAATCGCAACAAAGTCGTGTCTTTTTCGACGTTATTTTTGATGTTTAAACTCACGTGGACAACAGAGAAAGAGCTAGGGAGACGAATTTCGTTGGAAGAAAAACATGTTAGCGGCCAGGTGAAAATGAGCAGCAGTGAAAAAATAAAAGCGAACATGAACACAGGAAACAAAATCTTCTGCAAGCACATGCGGCAATTCCCCCACAAAAATAATGTGTAACTAGGACGTAAAGGTGATGTTACACGAGACGATTCGCAACGACGATTTTTAGCGCAACACGGTGTTGCAACATTGTTTTGAATGGTTACAACATTGTTCCAGCATTTCAACACCATGTGGCGCTAAAAATCGTCGTTGCGAATCGTCCCGTGTAACATCACCTTTAGTCATACAAAACGGCATTGTAATAGAGCAAAACAACGGCGAAGAAACTAGAAAAATGCGTGCTGCACGTGTAAATTTGTTTTTTTGCTGATTCGAAAAAAAAAGTGTGCTGCACTTGCAATTTTTTTTTTTTTTTTTGCTAATTGGGTCATTTTCATTGCCGTCCCCTTTTAGCATTATACGATTTAATTTTTTTCTGTTTATTAGTATTATTAACCAGAGCTTCGCTTTTAGCCCTGGTTAAATCTATATATTATATTCCTGTCTCAGTATTATTCTATATATTTCCTAAATCAGTAGAAGGTCAACTGAACGAACCTCTAGTCCTTACTTTAACTCTTTAAACCCTAAGATCAAAATTTGAATTCTCATTTGTTGCCCCAATTCTTTTCTCACAGAAGTAGTGGGGAGAAGTTGATAAAATATCAAGAACATAATAATTCATCTTGTGTGATCATGTCCGTAATTGTCATGACCGCTCTGCTTTACAAAGCATTGATATTACAAGGAGAAATTTGATGCTGATCACTCAGGGATTAAATAAAGGGTTAAAGTACCACTATTTTGTCAGATACATGAACTACCTGCTTCAATATGCGCGAAGGCCTTTGCGTAGTTGAATGTTTATAGACACTCACAGATCAAAAAGGTGGCGAGCGACTTCACTCACATAGAAATATTAGAGGCAGCACCTTTTTAACGCTTGAGAGAATCATTCTGGGACGCTGGGAATTTGAATGAGCTTTTCGTCACGAGAAGAGCAACTCTCCTTAAAAGCGGAGAATTTTTGGCAATTATAAGCTTAATTTCCAAAATAGGAAATGTATTATAAAATCTTTCACACCAAGCGGGGAAGCCATTTTAAAAGGAATACGTTTAATGCACATGTCTGAGTCAAGAGAAATATAGACTATTAACCATCGTAGCCTGGTTAAATTTCAATGGGGTGGGATTGTTCTAAAGAGCCTGCCCGTTGTGCTGGACTGTGGATTTGCTGAAATTCCCACCGGGGCTAGCTCAGTGCCTGCTTCAAATTGAAGGGGGAAGGGGGGACTTGTGTCTAATTGGCTGTCCGCTTGCTGTAAAGACAGGGCTATCAGCTGGTATGCATCTGGGGTAATCCTGTTAAATACCAAGGGTTTGGGGTTGTTTTAAAGTTTCATATGCTACAGCACTGAAATGCAGTTTTTGTGCAGTTTGCATGCAAGCAATGAAACATTCTGTTGCTAATGTTCCAAGTCAACAAGCAGTTAAATTAGAGGTTTAAGGACCCTCGTTCCTTTGAGCAATGTTGCTGTGGATTGTATTTGGGAGACTAGTGGCAATGAAAAATGGGGTGACTTGGGGAAAATTGCAACAGGTGACGCTAACACTAGAACTGTCCCTCAAAATGTCTTATTTTCCAGACTACTATGAGGAAAGCTTCACTTTTGACATCTTTAAGACAGATACCTCTATCAACTGGAAAGCTCGTGTATTCAAGAATTTCCTTTTTATGGGCGAGTAAGAAGGGCCATTAAATTACCAATCAGTGCGAGAGACTCTCATTTTGTAGTAGCCCGGTTTTCAATAAAAACAGGTATACTTATTTATGTGTTATTTTACATGTCAAGCACAAAAAATTACCAATTCTGTCAGTTTTTACCTGATTTATAATTCTTCGTAAAATTCAAGACCTCCAGCAGCACGACCACTCATAAAATATACCTGATCTTGTAGCGACGATCAAAGGTTTCCCATTGAAAGTAAATTTTTTTCAAAATACTTCTACATATCAACAACTCTAGGGAGGGATTCCAGCAGTGATAAAATGTTAAATAAAAAAAAGTTGTTAATAACTCAAATCAATATAAGTAGTGTCAGGAGGCTGCCTAGCATACATTATATTCGATGCTGGGAAATTTTAGTGTATTTTCTTTCTTGCGATCCTGAAAACTAATCTGTTGTCCCACCACCTGTCTGCTTAATTCCAACTGTTCCTCTGTTAGTCTTTCAGCCCATATAACGCCAAATGTATCACTTTGTAGGATTTCGTGTTGCCTTTAAATTGCTTTTATTCTGGCGACTCCGTTTAGGTCTCACAATGAACTGACCCTCCACGCGATTTTGGTTTTTGTTTTGTTTTGTTTTTGTTTGTTTATTTTTTTTGTTTTTTCTTTCTGAAACAGAGCTCAGAGCTCCGGTTAACGTTTTTGATTGAATGGACATTTTACAGTCATCTTATCTTTGAATATCAATTAGGAGGCGGTTTGAAAAAAACTATAGGGTACTTGCTAGCCTCCCCCGCAGACATTCTTAGGCGTGCGTCACGCGTTCCTTCCCCACGAACGTCTGCTGAACTGAAAGATAAATTCCTTTACCATTGTTCGCCAATATCGGCTGGAGATCACATGCAGATTATCGGCGCTGTTGAATTCAAAGTGATGACAAGCCAAATACATACGTACAAGCTCTGTAGAGTGTGATACGTGACCAAAGATTTTTGTTCTTGACGATAATATAGGAGATAAGCGTTGGCTTTTTGTATATTTCTCTCTGTAAAGGCTGGCTTAGATGTTATTTGCTTATAAATTTGTTCGTTGGCCGATGCAAATGCGGGGTTACCTTGTAGGACTGAAAAAAAGGCAGAATTTTTTTTCACACGTTACTGTTTTGTAGTAAAGCCGACTTCCGTTCAGCAAATTTAATCTCCGAGGTAATTTTTTTCAACGAGATTCTAAGTGTAGCCATTAGTACGAACGCTTGTGAGTTAACGAGATATGTCCAGAAATGCACGCATTGGCGAAAATGGCAGAAATGGCACTTAATCGCCAAAATCGCCAAACTGTCAACAAAAATTCAAATGAGATGGCAAAGGGGCCCTTTGCAAAGTGGCGATTTCGGCGAAAATGGCGTATTTGGCGAAAATGACAGAAATGGCAATTAATCGTCAAAATCGCCAAACTGTAAACAAAAATTCAAATGAGATGGCAAAGGGGCCCTTTGAAAAGTGGCGATTTCGGCGAAAATGGCGTATTTGGCGAAAATGGCAGAAATGGTAATTAATCGCCAAAATCGCCAAACTATAAACAAAAATTCAAATGAGTTGGCAAAGGGGACCTTTGCAAAGTGGCGATTTCGGCGAAAATGGCGTATTTAGAGAAAATGGCAGAAATGGCAATTAATCGCCAAAATCACCAAACTATAAACAAAAATTCCAATTTCGATGGCAAAGGGGCCCTTTGGAAAGTGGCAATATTAGCGAAACTGGCGTATTTGACGAAAATGGCAGAAATGGCGATTAATCGCCAAAATCGCCAAACTGTCAACAAAAATTCAAATGAGATGGCAAAGGGGCCCTTTGCAAAGTGGCGATTTCGGCGAAAATGGTGTATTTGGCGAAAATGGCAGAAATGGCATTTAATCGCCAAAATCGCCAAACTATAAACAAAAATTCCAATTTCGATGGCAAAGGGGCCCTTTGGAAAGTGGCGATTTCGGCGAAAATGGCGTATTTGGCGAAAATGGCAGAAATGGTAATTAATCGCCAAAATCGCCAAACTATAAACAAAAATTCAAATGAGTTGGCAAAGGGGCCCTTTGCAAAGTGGCGATTTCGGCGAAAATGGCGTATTTGGCGAAAATGGCAGAAATGGCAATTAATCGCCAAAATCGCCAAACTGTAAACAAAAATTCAAATGAGATGGCAAAGGGGCCCTTTGCAAAGTGGCGATTTCGGCGAAAATGGTGTATTTGGCGAAAATGGCAATTAATCGCCAAAATCGCCAAAATATAAACAAAAATTCAAATGAGATACCAAAGGGGCCCTTTGCAAAGTGGCGATATTAGCGAAAATGGCGTATTTAACGAAAATGGCAGAAATGGCGCTTAATCGCCAAAGTCGCCAAACTGTCAACAAAAATTCAAATGAGATAACAAAGGGGCCCTGTGCAAAGTGGCGATTTCGGCGAAAATGAGGTATTTGCCGAAAATGGCAGAAATGGCAATTAATCGCCAAACACGCCAAACTGTAAACAAAAATTCAAACACGATGGCAAAGGGGCCCTTTGGAAAGTGGCGATTTCGGCGAAAATGGCATATTTGGCAAAAACGGCGGAAATGGCGCTTAATCGCTAAACTATAAACAAAAATTCAAATGAGTTGGCAAAGGGGCCCTTTGCAAAGTGGCGATCTCGGCGAAAATAACAAAAATGGCAATTAATCGCCAAAATCGCCAAACAGTAAACAAAAATTCAAATGAGATGGCAAAGGGGCCCTTTGCAAAGTGGCGATTGCGGCGAAAATGGCGTATTTGGCGAAAATGGCGTATTTGGCGAAAATGGCAGAAATGGCAATTAATCGCCAAAATCGCCAAACTGTAAACAAAAATTCAAATGAGATGGCTAAGGGGCCCTTTGCAAAGTGGCGATTTCGGCGAAAATGGTGTATTTGGCGAAAATGGCAGAAATGACAATTAATCGCCAAAATCACCAAAAAATAAACAAAAATTCAAATGAGATGACAAAGGGGCTTTTTGGAAAGTGGCGATATTAGCGAAAATGGCGTATTTGGCGAAAATGGCACAAATGGCGCTTAATCGCCAAAATCGCCAAACTGTCAACAAAAATTCAAATGACATAACAAAGGGGCCCTTTGCAAAGTGGCGATTTCGGCGAAAATGGTGTATTTGGCGAAAATGGCAGAAATGGCGATAAATCGCCAAACACGCCAAACTGTAAGCAAAAATTCAAACACGATGGCAAAGGGGCCCTTTGGAAAGTGGCGATTTCGGCGAAAATGGCATATTTGGCAAAAACGGCGGAAATGGCGCTTAATCGCCAAAATCGCCAAACTATAAACAAAAATTCAAATGAGTTGGCAAAGGGGCCCTTTGCAAAGTGGCGATTACCGCAAAAATGGCAAAAATGGCAATTAATCGCCAAAATCGCCAAACAGTAAACAAAAATTCAAATGAGATGGCAAAGGGGCCCTTTGCAAAGTGGCGATTTCGGCGAAAATGGCAAAAATAGCAATTAATCGCCAAAATCGAAAAACAGTAAACAAAAATTCAAATGAGATGGCAAAGGGGCCCTTTGCAAAGTGGCGATTTCGGCGAAAATGGCTTATTTGGCGAAAATGGCAGAAATGGCAATTAATCGCCAAAATCGCCAAACTATAAACAAAAATTCCAATTTCGATGGCAAAGGGGCCCTTTGCAAAGTGGCAATATTAGCGAAAATGGCGTATTTGACGAAAATGGCAGAAATGGCGCTTAATCGCCAAAGTCGCCAAACTGTCAACAAAAATTCAAATGAGATAACAAAGGGGCCCTGTGCAAAGTGGCGATTTCGGCGAAAATGAGGTATTTGCCGAAAATGGCAGAAATGGCAATTAATCGCCAAACACGCCAAACTGTAAACAAAAATTCAAACACGATGGCAAAGGGGCCCTTTGGAAAGTGGCGATTTCGGCGAAAATGGCATATTTG
Organism: Porites lutea; assembly: GCF_958299795.1. NCBI lineage: Eukaryota > Metazoa > Cnidaria > Anthozoa > Scleractinia > Poritidae > Porites > Porites lutea. Next base: position 21,671,758 of record NC_133209.1, on the reverse strand, counting down.
GCAAAAACGGCGGAAATGGCGCTTAATCGCTAAACTATAAACAAAAATTCAAATGAGATGGCAAAGGGGCCCTTTGCAAAGTGGCGATCTCGGCGAAAATAACAAAAATGGCAATTAATCGCCAAAATCGCCAAACAGTAAACAAAAATTCAAATGAGATGGCAAAGGGGCCCTTTGCAAAGTGGCGATTGCGGCGAAAATGGCGTATTTGGCGAAAATGGCGTATTTGGCGAAAATGGCACAAATGGCAATTAATCGCCAAAATCGCCAAACTGTAAACAAAAATTCAAATGAGATGGCTAAGGGGCCCTTTGCAAAGTGGCGATTTCGGCGAAAATGGTGTATTTGGCGAAAATGGCAGAAATGACAATTAATCGCCAAAATCGCCAAAAAATAAACAAAAATTCAAATGAGATGACAATGGGGCTTTTTGGAAAGTGGCGATATTAGCGAAAATGGCGTATTTGGCGAAAATGGCAGAAATGGCGCTTAATCGCCAAAATCGCCAAACTGTCAACAAAAATTCAAATGACATAACAAAGGGGCCCTTTGCAAAGTGGCGATTTCGGCGAAAATGGGGTATTTGGCGAAAATGGCAGAAATGGCGATAAATCGCCAAACACGCCAAACTGTAAGCAAAAATTCAAACACGATGGCAAAGGGGCCCTTTGGAAAGTGGCGATTTCGGCGAAAATGGCATATTTGGCAAAAACGGCGGAAATGGCGCTTAATCGCCAAAATCGCCAAACTGTCAACAAAAATTCAAATGACATAACAAAGGGGCCCTTTGCAAAGTGGCGATTACCGCGAAAATGGCAAAAATGGCACTTAATCGCCAAAATCGCCAAACAGTAAACAAAAATTCAAATGAGATGGCAAAGGGGCCCTTTGCAAAGTGGCGATTTCGGCGAAAATGGCAAAAATAGCAATTAATCGCCAAAATCGAAAAACAGTAAACAAAAATTCAAATGAGATGGCAAAGGGGCCCTTTGCAAAGTGGCGATTTCGGCGAAAATGGCTTATTTGGCGAAAATGGCAGAAATGGCAATTAATCGCCAAAATCGCCAAACTATAAACAAAAATTCAAATGAGATGGCAAAGGGGCCCTTTGCAAAGTGGCGATTTCGGCGAAAATGGCAGAAATGGCAATTAATCGCCAAAATCGCCAAAATATAAACAAAAATTCAAATAAGATAGCAAAGGGGCCCTTTGGAAAGTGGCGATATTAGCGAAAATGGCGTATTTGACGAAAATGGCAAAAATGGCACTTAATCGCCAAAATCGCCAAACAGTAAACAAAAATTCAAATGAGATGGCAAAGGGGCCCTTTGCAAAGTGGCGATTTCGGCGAAAATGGCAAAAATAGCAATTAATCGCCAAAATCGAAAAACAGTAAACAAAAATTCCAATGAGATGGTAAAGGGGCCCTTTGCAAAGTGGCGATTTCGGCGAAAATGGCTTATTTGGCGAAAATGGCAGAAATGGCAATTAATCGCCAAAATCGCCAAACTATAAACAAAAATTCAAATGAGATAGCAAAGGGGCCCTTTGCAAAGTGGCGATTTCGGCGAAAATGGCAGAAATGGCAATTAATTGCCAAAATCGCCAAACTATAAACAAAAATTCAAATGAGATAGCAAAGGGGCCCTTCGGAAAGTGGCGATATTAGCGAAAATGGCGTATTTGACGAAAATGGCAGAAATGGCGCTTAATCGCCAAACACGCCAAACGGTAAGCAAAAATTCAAACACGATGGCAAAGGGGCCCTTTGCAAAGTGGCGATTTCGGCGAAAATGGTTTATTTGGCGAAAATGGCAGAAATGACAATTAATCGCCAAAATCGCCAAAACATAAACAAAAATTCAAATGAGAAGACAAAAGAGCTTTTTGGAAAGTGGCGATCTTAGCGAAAATGGCGTATTTGGCGAAAATGGCAGAAATGGCGCTTAATCGCCAAAATCGCCAAACTATCAAAAAAAATTCAAATGACATAACAAAGGAGCCCTTTGCAAAGTGGCGATTTCGGCGAAAATGGTGTATTTGCCGAAAATGGCAGAAATGGCGATAAATCGCCAAACACGCCAAACTGTAAGCAAAAATTCAAACACGATGGCAAAGGGGCCCTTGGGAAAGTGGCGATTTCGGCGAAAATGGCATATTTGGCAAAAACGGCGGAAATGGTGCTTAATCGCCAAAATCGCCAAACTATAAACAAAAATTCAAAGGAGTTGGCAAAGGGGCCCTTTGCAAAGTGGCGATTACGACGAAAATGGCAAAAATGGCAATTAATCGCCAAAATCGCCAAACAGTAAACAAAAATTCAAATGAGATGGCAAAGGGGCCCTTTGCAAAGTGGCGATTTCGGCGAAAATGGCAAAAATAGCAATTAATCGCCAAAATCGCCAAACAGTAAACAAAAATTCAAATGAGACGGCAAAGGGGCCCTTTGCAAAGTGGCGATTTCGGCGAAAATGGCAAAAATAGCAATTAATCGCCAAAATCGAAAAACAGTAAACAAAAATTCAAATGAGATGGCAAAGGGGCCCTTTGCAAAGTGGCGATTTCGGCGAAAATGGCTTATTTGGCGAAAATGGCAGAAATGGCAATTAATCGCCAAAATCGCCAAACTATAAACAAAAATTCAAATGAGATGGCAAAGGGGCCCTTTGCAAAGTGGCGATTTCGGCGAAAATGGCAGAAATGGCAATTAATCGCCAAAATCGCCAAAATATAAACAAAAATTCAAATGAGATAGCAAAGGGGCCCTTTGGAAAGTGGCGATATTAGCGAAAATGGCGTATTTGACGAAAATGGCAGAAATGGCGCTTAATCGCCAAAATCGCCAAACAGTAAACAAAAATTCAAATGAGATGGCAAAGGGGCCCTTTGCAAAGTGGCGATTTCGGCGAAAATGGGGTATTTGGCGAAAATGGCAGAAATGACAATTAATCGCCAAAATCGCCAAAACATAAACAAAAATTCAAATGAGATGACAAAGGGGCTTTTTGGAAAGTTGCGATATTAGCGAAAATGGCGTATTTGGCGAAAATGGCAGAAATGGCGCTTAATCGCCAAAATCGCCAAACTGTCAACAAAAATTCAAATGACATAACAAAGGGGCCCTTTGCAAAGTGGCGATTTCGGCGAAAATGGTGTATTTGGCGAAAATGGCAGAAATGGCGATAAATCGCCAAACACGCCAAACTGTAAGCAAAAATTCAAACACGATGGCAAAGGGGCCCTTTGGAAAGTGGCGATTTCGGCGAAAATGGCATATTTGGCAAAAACGGCGGAAATGGCGCTTAATCGCCAAAATCGCCAAACTATAAACAAAAATTCAAATGAGTTGGCAAAGGGGCCCTTTGCAAAGTGGCGATTACGGCGAAAATGGCAAAAATGGCAATTAATCGCCAAAATCGCCAAACAGTAAACAAAAATTCAAATGAGATGGCAAAGGGGCCCTTTGCAAAGTGGCGATTTCGGCGAAAATGGCAAAAATAGCAATTAATCGCCAAAATCGAAAAACAGTAAACAAAAATTCAAATGAGATGGCAAAGGGGCCCTTTGCAAAGTGGCGATTTCGGCGAAAATGGCTTATTTGGCGAAAATGGCAGAAATGGCAATTAATCGCCAAAATCGCCAAACTATAAACAAAAATTCAAATGAGATGGCAAAGTGGCCCTTTGCAAAGTGGCGATTTCGGCGAAAATGGCAGAAATGGCAATTAATCGCCAAAATCGCCAAAATATAAGCAAAAATTCAAATGAGATAGCAAAGGGGCCCTTTGGAAAGTGGCGATATTAGCGAAAATGGCGTATTTGACGAAAATGGCAGAAATGGCGCTTAATCGCCAAAATCGCCAAACAGTAAACAAAAATTCAAATGAGATGGCAAAGGGGCCCTTTGCAAAGTGGCGATTTCGGCGAAAATGGGGTATTTGGCGAAAATGGCAGAAATGGCGATTAATCGCCAAACACGCCAAACTGTAAACAAAAATTTAAACACGATGGCAAAGGGGCCGTTTGGAAAGTGGCGATTTCGGCGAAAATGGCATATTTGGCAAAAACGGCGGAAATGGCGCTTAATCGCCAAAATTGCCAAACTATAAACAAAAATTCAAATGAGTTTGCAAAGGGGCCCTTTGCAAAGTGGCGATTTCGGTGAAAATGGCAGAAATGGCAATTAATCGCCAAAATCGCCAAACAGTAAACAAAAATTCAAATGAGATGGCAAAGGGGCCCTTTGCAAAGTGGCGATTTCGGCGAAAATGGCAGAAATGGCAAATAATCGCCAAAATCGCCAAAATATAAACAAAAATTCAAATGAGATGGCAAAGGGACCCTTTGGAAAGTGGCGATATTAGCGAAAAAGGCGTATTTGACGAAAATGGCAGAAATGGCGCTTATTCGGCAAAATCGCAAAAGTGTCAACAAAAATTCAAATGAGATGACAAAGAGGCCCTTTGCAAAACGGCGATTAATCGCCAAACACGCAAAACTGTAAACAAAAATTCAAACACGATGGCAAAGGGGCCATTTGGAAAGTGGCTATATTGGCAAAAATGGCGTATTTGGCGAAAATGGCGGAAATGGCAATTAATCGTCAAAATCGCCAAATTATAAACAAAAATGCAAATGAGATGGCAAAGGGGCCCTTTGGAAAGTGACGATTTTGGCGAAAATGGCGTGCACTAATTCTGTATCTTTTCATCAAGCACAAATAAAAAAATATATAGAGAGAGTGTATGTTGGCCTCGTTCTTAAAACGTGTTTTGGCAGAAATGGCAATTACTCGATGAAATACCTAATTTGTCAAGACAAATTGAAATGACATAGCAAAGGGTCCCTTTTGAAATGGCTATTAATTGCCAAATAGTTAACCACATATTAATACAAAAATGTTTCTAATAGTATAATTGTATACGAATAATGACAACGCTACTGTAACTTAAGTGTCATTAATCTGTTTTTAATGCTTTTACCTTTAATTGATAACCTCTTGTGATTTGAAATTCGTCCCAGACAAGAGTGTTTGGTCGGGAATTACCACTTATAACTAATTTCTTGCTCAATTCAAATCGAATAGCCAACGAGTTGTATTCGATTATCAGTAAATGGTAATCTTCGTAATGTTCATGGAAACTTTCTTACCAAAAAATCCAATATAGATATCCTTAACTTTCCAGGCTTGTAGGCATTGTTTGAATAGCGACAGTTAAAAATTATATCTTATGAGGAATCCAGGTTGGTTCTTGGCTACGCATTCAGATAATTAGATGGTCCGCATTGCCTTGTATATCCATCCTGTTTGTTATAATGGCGTTCAATCGTACAAGTATATATAAACGAGCTGGTTCATTGCAGTTTCACAGAACATGAACGTGTAAGGTTTAGTAGTTGTTATATAGACGCGGCGGCCATGTTGAAATAGTCGATTTTGGATAACTACTTTATGTAAGTAGAAACGATTAGTGTCATTCCCAGCCGACTTTGGTGGTCACTCTATGAAAGCAAAACGATTAATGTCGTTCACAGGGACTCTCAGGCAATTGTTAAAATAGAAGGTAAAAAGGCCGGGTGACGTGTTTCGACGAGCATTAGCATTAGCAATTTAATGGAACACATATTGTACTGAGAATTGGTTTGGTGGTCTCAGCGCAAAAAAACAGTACATTTTCTAAATTTCTGGCCCTACCTCATAAAGCAATAATGGAACACATTTTTTAAGAACGAGACAAACATGTACACTCTCTTTTTATATATCTAGTTGATGAAAAGATACAGAATTAGTTTGAATGGGATATGTTTTATGAAAGAGACAAACAAGTTATTACTTTGATCCAATGTTTATGTTCAATAAATGCGGTGAAGTATTGGGCACAAGTGACATTTCGTGCAGGTTTACATAAATTGAAAATAAGCGAATTCACACATTTCAAAATGGCGCATGCAAGCTGCTGGACTTTTCGGCTTTCGTTACTTTTAGGGGACCGTTTCTCTAAAGAGCAAAACAAGTAAGTGCGAGAAGAAAGTGAAGAGTTTAAAACGACGGAAGAAGATAATGTGTATACTGGAGAACCAAAAAAGAATGAAGGGCACACAATGGTTATCGTGAAAGCATCTTTTAGCCAGGAACCATGCGTTTCGCAATCGCTTTTGATTTAAGGCTGCCTCACAAATTAATGGAACTAATGTGAAGAGAATTGTAACCAGTGAGGATTGTTAAGGTCTACATCGAACCTCAAAAGTCAGAGTGTCCATGGCAAGGAATTATTATGATTTCAAGGACTTGGTAGTTCTCTCCTCGAGTAATTAGTGGACTTGTAAGTCTTTGAAAGGAATGAACCATACAAAAGCAAATGATGCTAGTGTGATATTTCAGCGCATCACATCACTTTTGGTAAGTCAAGCGACATCGAAAGTATGGAAATGTTTACTTAACCTGTGAAGTACATGGCACAAATACATATTAGCTTAACTGAAAAGACTTCCATTTGTTGTTTTCAGATATATTTGATTCAGTTGTATCTGATAAAATAATGTTGTTTGACAGTTAGGTAAAGCTGTTTTGTCATATATTTGATTCAGTTGTATTTGATAAATGTTGCCTCACAGTTAATGGGGCCTCTTATTAGGCAAGTAATTTGAACTTTTTTTTAGTACTGTTGCCTCACAGTTATAAGGACCTCTTTAGTTATCTACTTTGACGGGGCCACTTTTGGCATCCAATTTGAATATTTTGCCACATATCGCCAGCCCTCTGGCGATTTTTGCCAAAATCGCCAATTTCGCAAAAATCGCCATTTTCGCCAAAATCGCCAGCCTCCAAGGGTCCACTTTTTGCGTCCAATTCAAATCGCCAGAGGCTGGTGATTTTTCGCCAGTTTCGCCATTTTCGCCATTGCATGCATGGCGATTTTTGCCAAAATCGCCAATTTTGCCAAAATGGCCATTTTCGCCAAAATCGCCAGCCTCTAAGGGGCCACTTTTGGCATCCAATTCAAATCGCCAGCGGCTGGCGATTTTTCGCCAGTTTCGCCATTTTCGCCATTGCATGCATTTCTGGACATAAGTGTACAGTCAAGCGCGAAATTTCTCAAGGTACAAAGTGCACTTCCCAGATCTGGAAGTCTGCTGTGATTGGTCTACGTTTTTCCGCTCAAGTCAGCAGACGTTCGTGGGGAAGGAACGCGTGACGCACACCTAAGAATGTCTGCGGGGGAGGCTAGGTTCTTGCAGGCATTCCCTCTTCCCCCTCCTCTCGCGCCCGAATTCCCCCTACTCTTCCCCTTTTACTAGTAACGCCAGCCACGCAGGCTATGACATTTTCTGTTAAGCGGGTTTCCTCAGCAAAGCGTGCAACGCTGAAGCTTAACACAGATTAAAATCTAATGTCATCAATATGTGAAAGTAATATTGTTATAACTAAATCGCAGCTGGTATCAATGCTATTGAGGCCGTGTTCTCTATTAGGATCAACCGCAATGGTTTCAACCAAAACCGCTTTGGGTTGATTTGGTTGTAGTATTAAACACTTTTCCAACCGTTTTGACGAAACGCGCTTGTGACCGGGACATTGATTTCCACAATTCCTCGACTTTTGTTGATTGTCAACATGGTGAAAGGTACAATCACTGCTTCGGTTTTTCTTCAACAGCTGGTGTAAAACAGGATGTTTCAGTCTGATTAATAATCATACGACGAATTAGAATATTTAGCAGCACTAATTCTTGAAACGGAAAGGACTGCATACGTGACATCTGAATTCACTTCCAGGCTATATTTGGGGATGAGATACCCGATTTATCGGTGGACGAGTTACAAAATAATCAAGATGAGAAAATTGATTTTTTTTTGCGGGTGACAGGGATAACTGACAAGAACTAGGAGGAGGAGAACAAATTATTTTCCCTTCATTGTAGTGGAACTTAATTCTTCGAAAAAGAGTTCTTTCAGGTTGAAAATAACGTTTTCCCAATTTTGCAGGATTGATGAATTGTCACTTAGTAGTTTACTGCAATTTTAAACCAAAGACTCAACGCTGTTGAACGACCCTGTAAACTACAAAGGATTAGATGCACTCATGGAACTGTTTGGAAATGCAGGGCATAACCTCACGGCGTCATGGTCTAATCGAGCTAACCTGTCATTGGTTTGGGTGAGGGATTATGCAAAGACTCAGAGACTCCATGCCCCTGCGAATTGCTCCATTAGATGTCCGATAATGGACAGTGGATGCAAAGAAAAGTGACCCGAAGAAAACATACTCAGACATCGCATGGTTTTCATTTACTCAAAGCTGAAGACTTTCAAGTAGCATCTATTTCCTATGTTAAGTTACATGTCATCATCAATGTTTGCTTGTTTGTTTATGTGTTTTTAATCAATACATTATTTAATACATTATCCAACAAAACAGTTAGTAAACTAAATTTAGTAGGTTATTTCAAAGTGCGTAAGTGCACTGGGCCAATATAGATCTAAAATGCGATTACTCCGATATGTGTCAAGCTCTCATTACAGTTTAAAATGGCATTTTACAAGGCTCTTTTACTTTTAAGAAAACATTCCGTACTTTACATATTGAACCAATAATTACGTTAAAAAAACTTCTACTAATACCACATTTACCTGCAAAAATCATCAAGGGAATCTCTATTTTAATTTTTTGGTCGATGACTTTATCTCTATTCCATCCACTACTTACCCACTGCATTAAGTAATCTTTAGTTATTGCGTGAATCAAAAAGGCAAAGGTTAAATGTCCTTGAAACAACTTGCTAGCTGAAAATCATATGCCTTCTACTCTTGGTCCCCTGGTTCGTATGACTACACCCAAGCCTCCTGGAATGTCGAGGCTTTAACTGAGTGACTCGTTCCCTGGGTACTTTTCCTCAAGGCCGGATGAGATTTTCGGAAGGTTACCATCCGGTTAAAGGCCAATCTAATCTTGGTGCTAAAGGCAATATACAGCCAAGGGTTGATGGCGCTGTTTGCGTAGGCCACCCAAAATCCCAGGTATATGATAATTGCTGGCGGGTTTTCACGAAAATTTGTTGCTACCCGGAAAAGGTGTAATACCTGAGCGGGAAGCCAACAAATAGCAAACACCACAACAATGATGACGAGCATGCGGACCACTTTCCTTGTAACCAGCTGTCGACGCTGTTGTTCTTCAATCAGATGATTGCCTGGAGCCTGGTTAAACCATAGCTTACGAGCAGCTTTCGCCTACAGCGGACATATGATGGCCAGAGGAATTATGTAGGTGATGAAGAAAATGTAGAGGTAAACACCACGAAATGTCGCGTTCTGGCCCAAAACATCCGGGTCAATTTCGCAGTATTCATAATCTAATTTGTAGATGACAGGCATGATAGCCATTAGAGCGATTGACATAACCCAGATCAAAGGTGTGACAAATTTCGCCTTTCTGAACCACACAGAGTGGACCGACAGAGGACAGACAATGGCGCAGTACCTGTCGATCGCCATAAAAACCAGGCAGAGGGTAGACGCAATGAGGGTGGCATAGGAAATTAGAATATAGCTCCTGCAGATGATGTCACCAGGCAACCCAGGTACCTTCCACTTACTTTCCGTGTGAGCGTCGACAATGGAAAGAGGCATCATGAACAGGGCCACCAATAGATCGGCTATGGCCATGTTGACGAACATAGAACTTGTCAGTGACCGTACCTCAGGTTTTTTCCACACGATATATATCAGAAAAGAGTTGCCCACAATAGCTGCAAGCATCGTAAAGGCGTACAGTACGGTTACAATGCTCACGTCTGCATCGCTCAGTTCCATCTTGTGCTCTGCCTATTTCAAAACAAATCAATCGAAAACTCATAAACTAATTGTAACTTTTTAACAGCAGTTTCAGTTCGTGAATTGGAAGAAATATTTCTAGCACTCCACACTTGTTTACTTTTATCTAAGGTCACCTGTTCTTTGATCCTTAGTACGTCTCAGCTCCTTTCACGGTCCAGGAGGCTCCCGAGAGGAAGACTTAGATGAATGGGGTGGCAAAATGAAGGCAAATTTGAGATAAGTTTAAAACACACACACGCACACGCTGTGGTTAATGTGAATTTTCAATTAAAAAAATAATTTTTTTAGCTTATGGACACTTCAAACATGCAACAAAATCTATGCAATATATTCGCTAGATTCAAACCACTTATCAAATAGGTCGGCAAAGCTTTATCATAGGCCATTTCCGAGTTCCAAAAACTCTCACATTCAAAACGAGGATATAAGTAAAAAAACCTTTGTCGCGAAAAGTGACTTTCACTCGCATGCGAATAAAAATGAAATTCACATTAATTGCTTTGCACTTAGCGTTGCCTTGAAACAGAGGCTTCAGGCAACCCGGACATGGTCTATTGCCTTGTAAAAAATCAGTTTCTCCACTACCATGGGACGAAATTGCAATTCCAGAGCGCTTCGTTATTTCTATAGATAACGGCAGAACATCAAGATTGTCCAGTTTTTACTCTTTTTCTAGCCAGAAACATTTTATCTCAAAAAATCTCGAGGGAGGGATCACGTGTTCACTCCCTTGGCGTGGTGGGGCGAGGAGCCTAGTTAACGGGTCATTTCTGCCCTTGCACCCGTCGCGTAAGTGCTAATTGTCACCCTAGCAAGGTTTCCTATTTCAAATACAAATTAGTTGGTAGGCGCAACAGTGGTCACAGGCACTAGACGAAAGCCAGACGTGCCTCCAAGTCCGGCATAAATGGCTCGATTTGTTGGGGAAATTATGGATTTTTTTTCGAGCTGGTCTCCCAGAGAGGAAGAAAAGGTTTCCTTCTTGGGCTGGATTTGGATTTCGGCGAAAAAAACGGCATTTTTGTTGCGTCTGGTCCAGGACCCCGACAGATCGAAGTGACCAGCCTTCACTTCGTTCTATGGAAGGAGTAACAGCGGTTACGCAATAAAGCCAAAAAAACAGTAAAACGACAAACAAAATAATAATAATAATAATTATTATAATTTATGAACTTATTGTGCGCAGCTTAACATGAGAATAATCAGCTGCGCATTACAACTACATTACTTAAAAGAAACAAATAAAAGATAATGCATTAAAAAAAATAAAATAAAACAAAATAAATAAAAAATATATATATATGCACGTAAGTAAGAAGTGAATGTAAAACTGCTCACCAATATAAAGTTTTAAAAAGAGTTAATATGCGCCTTTAAACTGTTCACATTAGTAATCGCAAGAAGTTCTTTTGGAAGAGAGTTCTAGAGCCTTGGCCCTGCTACCATAAAAGCTCTATCACCTAACGTCTTCGATCGAGCAGCTGGCATAGAAAGTAAAATACTATCTGAAGATCTAAGGTTATATAAGGAGGATTTAAATGTTAATAAATCGCATAGATATTTAGGAGCAAGGCCGTGAATTGCTTTGAACGTAATAAGCAGTATCTTAAATTCTATCCGGGCTTTAACAGGAAGCCAATGCAGACCACGAAGAAGGGGTGAGATGTGGCAAAACCTAGGGGCATTACAAACTAGCCTGGCTGAGGCATTCAAAACTCTCTGCAATTTGTTAAGCTGGTAGTTGGGCAGCCCATACAAAAGACTTACAATAATCAACACGAAATGTAATAAATGCTTGGACAAGCATTTCCGTTGATTCTCGAGACAAATACTTGCGAATGCGTTTGATATTATGCAAATGGTAAAAGGCAACACCACATAACTTGCTAATATGAGTTGACAAAGTGAGCTGCTCATCAAACCATGAGCCTAGGTTTCTAGCTACTGTTACAGGACAAACATCAGTCAACCCAACCCTAATGCAATTGATGTTAACTTTGGCCAGCTGCTGCCTAGTACCTATAATTAAAAATTCTGTAATATCATCGTTTAACATAAGATTATCTGAAATCATCCAACTCCTAATGTCACTGATACAGTCAGTCATGGACTTGATGGCAAAATCAGCATTCGCAGATCGATTGGGGCTGAATGATACATACAACTGTGTATCGTCCGCGTAGCAGTGAACTTGTGGGAGGTGAATACAGTTTGCGCGTGTAGATAGTGAAAAGCAAGGGGCCCAAACATGATCCTTGAAGAACACCTTGTTTTAAAGAAAACTGATCTGAGAGACTACCATTTACAGAGACACGCTGGAACCGGTCAGATAGATACGATTTAAACCAGGCAAGCGCATTGTCAGTTATTCCCAAATCAGACTCAAGACGACCAATCAGCTTATCATGATGTATCGTGTGAAAAGCTGCACTTAAATCGAATAATACAAGCAAGGTGACATGTTGCTCATCCATAGACATCAAAATATCATTTTTAACTTTAAGTAAGGCCGTCTCCGTGCTGTGTTGTTGTTTATACGCCGATTGAAGCAGAGAATGTAAATTGTTGGCAGTCAGATGCTCCATAAACTGCTCAGCCCCAGCCCTCTCCGACAATTTAGAAATATAAGAGAGATTACTGACAGGACGGAAATTTTTGTACGCAAAGTCCAAACCAGGCTTCTTGAGAGATGGTAACACAAGCGCCTCTTTCCAGGCCTCAGCAAATCGACCGGTGTCAAAAGAGAGGTTGATCAGCTTAGTGATAACTGGCAATAGAACATCCAGCAACTTGAGAACAATCAGAGTGGGAATGGGGTCGAGTTGACAAGATTTACCCGCTGCCCTATTAATCCACTTGCGCACTTGTTCTTGAGAGAGAGGCCTGAAACCGATAAACTGTTCTTTCAGGCAAGTAATGTCAGTAGCAGGTAGAGATGGAACGGATGGTGTAGATAAATTAGCCAATGACGCGTTTATATTCTCAATCTTCTGTGTAAAGAAATTTCCAAAATTATTGGCAGACAGACACCAAAACGCAATGGATGGATTGCAGGTAAGACTTTTTTATTCGTTTCATTTAAGAAAAAGTAAGGTTTAGCGTTATTTAGCGTTCGCAGATCTCAGTAATATATTTCTCATACAAAGTCTCTTATATTTTCAACGGTCGCCTGTAACGCGACACCGGCGCGTCACCTATGTTATGCAAATTACATTACAACCTTTTCTCGCAACGTGAGTTTGAGCCGCCTGTGGTTAAAACGCAATGAATTCCTTCCCGCTTGGCCTTCGCTTAGCTTTTTGCCGTCAAATCCTTGCTTATTTTGATCAATTATATCAACAAATTCATGCTTGTTTGTCTTTAACCAACCTCGTTCCCACGGTTCTCTCCTACCCCGGTAGGAGAGAACCGGGGTAGGGTTGGTCTTTAACTCGATATTTCGATGGAAACCGAAGAAAACAAGCGTCTGTGTAAAGTAAACCACTTGAGCACGAGGGACGCCGATGTATAGAATATCATTATGCTAATTATGATAATCCGATTAGCATAATCTGATAGCGTCTCAAAATAAATTTGTAGAAAATTCCAAGTTGCTCTATATTTTCGAACGATCTTCGGGTTGTTTAGCTTAGATATTGAAGAAAAAACTTTGTCACTACAACATTACACAAAATAGACACATTTCCTGGCAAAATGACATTCTTCATAAATTTGAAAAAATTTTGTTGGCAGAAATATGCCTTGTTAATTTTTTTGGGCTAAATATTATGGGTTTTCTGAGACTGAAATATTTTTTTTCTGAAAGTTTAATCTTTGCCCTTTCCAGTGAGGTATAGCTTTATATGGAATTTTAAATAACAACAGAGATATAATTTTTTTAAAGTTGCATAGTCAAAAATACTTAAATAACCCTCCGAAGACAGTCTATATGTAAACCTTACACCAGAAGACATTCCATGTTCATCCGTGAAAAATGGAGAAGACATAAGTAAATGGACAATTCCACAATTGAAATTTTGGTTGAAATGCAGAGGACTTAACCAACAGGGACTGAAGAAAGATTTTGTCGAAAAGTAAGTTTCGCAGCACTTATATTACATAAACACTGTTATCTAACCTTCCACGCTAGTCAAAAGAATTTCGTTTTCGCTAAAATCTTTTCTTTTCGGGGGCAGGGTTAAGGCATTGACACGATTCCTTACTACAGAGAGAAAGTTTACAACCCTGATCCTGAGAGGAGCTACACGAAAGCACAGGTTGAAAAGCTAAAGACCCTCAATATCGAAACAGTCCAGACTGAGCTGATCGACCAACAAGCAAGCTCGTGTAGTTCGATTTTAAACACTTTCCCACCGGATGAAAACACTCAATTTTCAGAGGTTTTTTCTGTTTTGCCCCGATTTGTGCCTATGGACGCTTTTGAGCAGGTACAAAATTCCGGTAAATCCATGAAGAAATTTACCAATGCAGCAGTTGTTATAAACTCAAATGACAAAGGCCTCCGTATGGTCAATTTTTTGCGCGATTTACAGGTGTATAATAACACGGAAAATAACATCATATACGTCCGTGCTTGCTATTGGGCTTCCTATATGAGGAATGTTAAATACAAGGTGAAAATGGTTTGTAAACAAAGCGGGACCCCAAATATTCTAGCGGCAAAGTGTGATAGGCAGTAACCGGCTTCCAACAGTGGGTGTTGTTGTCATGTTATGGCGCTTATATGGAAACTTGAGGACATGACGAGAAAGTCAGAGCTAAAAAATATCACTCTTGACAAGAGATGCTGCACATCAAAACCGAGGGAATGGGGAAAAGGGGGTAGACGAGAAGTAGAGTTCTCTCCAGTGATGGCTTTAAAAATAACAAAACCAAGACATGCGTCTCACTTACCTGGTAGGAAGAAAAGGACTATTGGCTCTCAGTTTTACGATCCCAGACCACTGAAATCAGAGAAGCTTGATGCTGATGGATTGTAAAGCTGAGGCACGATCTTTAGAAAATAAATGCTCGTATACCCTTTGCTGCTATGTTACCAGAGGAAAAGACAATTCAAACAGTAATGACTATAGTTGGCACTGTTGCTAAAGGTTCAACAATTCATAAGCAACTTCAAGATTATTCCCAACAGCCTCCAAATTTGGTAGTACCCTTTTTTAGTAGTTCCTCCCTTGTTGGTAAAGAAAATGTGAATCCTGTCTCAAATGCGCAAGCACTGAATTCAAATTCAAGTTTGAATCATGAAATCTCTGCTCCACCTTCCACTGTGCAGTGTGAATCAGAAATGGCACCCCTTAGCACTCTTTCTAATGCTTATGATGAGCTACAGCTTCAGTAGATATCAGATTGTAATGTTAATAACCAACAGCAAGAACAGAATATTTCAAGTTTTATTGGAAGTACAATTGATCCATCTGAAGTACACCTGCAAACAGTCCAAACAGAAACATTATTTATTGAAACTCTTACAGAAAAGCAAATGCAAATTGAAATGGCAACAAGAGGACAATCAATGAATCCAGCTTGGTTTGAACAAAAGCAAAACAGAATAACTGCCAGTATCTGTAAAGATGTCTTTTCTCATATGCAAAAACAGGGGTCAAAATTACCAGAAAATCTAGTAAAAAAAAAATTACAGCAAAAGGAGCACCCCCAAAAATGGTCAGCTACTCACAAAGGATTGATCTTTGGTATTGAAAATGAACCTGTGGCAGCTGATTTGTACAAA
>NC_133209.1:21638694-21651194 GCF_958299795.1 Porites lutea | reverse complement strand
AAAACAAGGCCAAGAACTACTCAAAGCTTTTCAGATGATTCTATCTTCTGGTCGTAAACCAAACAAGCTTCAAACGGATCAGGGAACAGAGTTTCTAAATCGCGTGTTCCAGAAATTGCTGCGTGACAACAACATTGACTTTTTTACTGTTAACTCTGGGCTCAAAGCCTCAGTGGTTGAGCGTTTTAACCGAACATTTAAGAATAAGATGTATAAATATTTCACGGCCAAAAACACTCTCACCTATATCAATGTATTACCCCAGTTAGTATCTTCTTACAATAACACCTACCACCGAAGTATTAAAATAAAACCGAGCCAGGTGACTAAAGCGAATGAAGCTCAAGTATGGGATACTTTGTATGGTAATGACGTTGAAAAGCGTGTGCGTTTTAAATTTCAAGTGGGAGATCGTGTCAGGATCAGCAAAGTGAAGCGAATGTTTGAAAAATCGTACCTGCCTAATTTCACGGAAGAAATTTTTACTGTTTACAAGCGAATGGCTGGTCAAGTACCCGTTTATAAACTAAAAGATGATGCAGGAGAAATCTTAGATGGAACATTTTATGAGCCTGAATTGCAGAAAATTATTAAGAACGATGATGTGTACCGCGTCGAGAAGACTTTGCGGAAGAGAAAGCGTAAAAGAATAGTTGAATACTTTGTAAAATGGAAAGAGTACCCAGACAAGTTTAATAGCTGGATAGCAGAAAGTAATATCTCAAAGTTGTAACATTTTGTGTGAAGCCAGTAAAAGGGTTATTTTAACTGAAAACAATTGTTGTTGTGTATGGCTATAAATTAAGAACGCCAGGAATAAATGTTCTTTCAACACAGGGTACGATGGAGGTAAAACAGTTTTATCTGCATCTTCCCAGCAATAGCAGCCTCGATAAGTTTCCCAGCAACACATTAACGGAGTACCAAGTTGGTTTACCTCAGACCGTTAGCTTGACGGGGGATTGGGAAGTAGCATTAACGGAAATTCACTATCCTCACAGCTGGAATAATGTCCAAGAAAATTTTGGTAATCGATTCTACCTTCGGAACCAAGAATTGTCCGGAGTATGGGAAGCCCTAATTGTACCACCAGGTCATTATTCTTCCATTGGAGATATCTTATCAAAGATGAAAGAGCTGATCGAGAATGTAAAGCGTTTCAATGACGACGTGACATTTTCCTACGATGCGTTCACTAGAAAGGTGACTGTTCACCTACAAAATAACGTAGAACTTTTCTTTGGTAACATTGGATACCTGCTAGGATTTTCACCAGAAGAAATTATTTCTAATACCTCTACCGCTGAAAGACAAGTGGATTTGGAATACGGCTTTCACGACCTTTTCATTTACTGTGATCTTATTCAGTCACAGTATGTTGGAGATGCATTGGTACCTTTGCTTCGAATTGTTCCTGTAGAAGGAAAGGTTGGGAAGCGAGTCAGTAAATCATGTTTGCGCCCCCAATAACTACCTGTCAGCAGAAAGCAATTTGAAACTGTCGAAGTCAATATAAAGACAGACACAGGGTAGTCTGTACCATTTGAGTTTGGGAGAGTGTTGTTAACACTTCATTTTCGTCAAAGTGCACCTCAGTACTTTTAAAGATGAAAAAACTCCACACTCCAAATCACAAGTTGTACGAACAGTGCTATGTAGATCAAGCCAGGCAAAAAGGTGGAAATTTACCCGCATTTCACGGTGCTCGATTTCAGCGGGGTTATGGACTAGGGTCCATATTCAGAGGCCTGTTTCGCTGGGCGATGCCTCACCTTCAACAGGGTGCTAAGGTGATTGGAAAAAAGGCTTTACAAACAGGAGTCAATCTTGTCCAAGATGTTCTTGACGGAGATAACATTAAAACAGTAGTCCACAAGCGCACGAAACAAGCCCTCGGTTTACCTTCCCAGAATTCATTGCAGGGACAATCAGGAGCTGGCAAAAAATCTATAAAAAGAAAAGCGCAAGGCTCAACAATCAGTTCGTCTCCGGGCAAGAAAGCAAAAACATCTCCACAGCAGAAGAAATCGAAAACCATTTTTGACAAAGAATAGAATGGCCTTTGTGCATCACGAGTCTCAGGAATGTACGAAATCAGAGTTGGATCTCTTTACGATTCCTGCAACACAAACCTCTATTCACAAAGGGCAATGGATCGAGTACCACCCCATCAGTAACATCACGGACAGTGGTCCGATCGAATTTTATGTTTCGGGAACCGGAGATGAGTATTTGGACTTGGCACGTACTCAGTTATTTGTTAAAGCCAAGATCACAAAAGCAAATGGAACCGCCATAGATGCCGATACACAAGTAGGTCCCGTGAACCTGTTTTTACATTCCCTTTTTTCGCAAGTGGACGTTTCCTTGAACGAGCGATTGATCTCTCCATCCACCAATACCTACCCTTATCGCGCCATGATCGAAACCTTGCTAAACTACGGAGAAGAAGCAAAAACAAGTCAACTTTCTATGGCCATGTTTTACAAAGATACCCCTGGAAAAATGGATGTTGCCAACCCTGTGGCTGCAGACGATGCCGCAAACAAGGGGTTAAAGGTTCGCTATGATTTTACTAAAGAAAGTCATATTGTGGATATGATGGGGCCCATTCATAGCAACATTTTCTTTCAAGACTGGTTGATGGTAAATGGAGTGAATTTAAGAATCAAACTGAACCGAGCCAAGAACTCGTTTTGTCTGATGTCATCAGCAGCCGCTCCAACTTTCAAGGTGGTAATCACAGAAGCCATCTTGTTCGTTCGCAAGGTGAAATTGGCCTCTTCTATTATACTTGGCCATGCTGCTGCACTAAAACACTCCAGCGCCAAGTACCCGGTTCGCCGAATGGATTGTAAAGTGCTGTCTATTCCAAGAGGATTTAGCAGTTTTAACCCCGACAACATCTTTTTGGGTCACATCCGCAAACGAATCATGCTGGTCTTAGTGGATACTCAGGCATATAATGGAACTTACAGTACCAACCCGTTCAACTTCAAACACCACAATCTAACTCAAGTAGGTGTCTATGTGGACGGAGAGCAAATTCCTCGGAAACCCCTGTTCTTGAATTTTGACGAAGCTGGAGGTCAAAATGTAATAGCGGGCTATCAAAGTCTGTTCTCAGGTACTGGGAAGCTATCCCAAGATGGGGGTAATCAGATCAGTAGAAAGGATTATGGCTCTGGTTACACAGCATTTTGCTTTGACTTGTCCCCAGACCACTGCTCAGGTGACCATTTTGAGCTAATAAAGCAAGGTAACCTGTGCGCTGAGCTTCATTTCAAGGAACCAATGGCCAATACGGTTAACCTTATCGTGTACGCTGAATTCCAAAACGTGATTGAAATTGACGGAAACCGCAACGTGCTGTTCGACTACACAAACTAAAAATGGACACTACTCAACTGACCCTTATTTTGAGAAAGGATAAATTTACACGAGGTGTGTTTCAAGGCGTGTATCCCTCAGACCTGCTTCCTGCAAGTGTTTCACATTACCCAGCCCTGTTTATCGCCAATGTGGACACGAGTGACAAGCCAGGTTCGCATTGGGTGGCGTTTTATTTCACCAAGGAGCAAGAGGGAGAATTTTTCGATTCTTACGGATCACCACCCAGCAAATACTCAGGAACATTTACTACCTTTTTAAACAACAATTCTAACCAGTGGACTTTTAATACTGTGACATTACAAAGCATCTATTCAAAAGTCTACGGACATTACTGTTTGTATTTTGCTTTATATCGTAGTCGGCAAATAAGTATGAGTACAATTGTGCATCGTTTTTCTAATAACACACGTAAAAATCATAGCCTTGTCAAGCGATTTATTGAAAAACATTTCCCTATAAGTCTTCCGAAATATCGCACTGATGTAAACAAGCAAAGAGCACAAGCCCAGCACAAAGTCCAATAAATAAACACCTTGTAATTTTTTTCAACATCTTTTATTGAGTGAACAAAATAAAGAGATGATTTACAATAAAAATAATAATAATAATGTCTCTTGTGGTGATTTTATAACCGTAACCAGCGCACAGCCTCGGGGCGCGGACTCGCATTTCTTCGCCGCTGTTTTTTCATGGGGGATACCGTCACAGGTGGGCTAGGTAGCCAACGGGAAGGACTGTTAGGGGTTTCGTCTCTCACCCTTGCTTTAAATTCTCGAACAGCACTTTGCCTCTGTGGATTACGCACTAGATTTTCCGGGACATTCATTCGGGCCAGACCCCTCGCAAACACCGACCATCCCACTGGTTCAAATCCTTTGCGGTGGCGCAATGTGTCGTTGACTAGGTCCACCAGATGAGAACCTGGAATGGGTTTGGTTTCATACAAAAGCTCTCCTTTATCATTCCAATGCAAGACATCTTGATGCTCTTTAATTTTATCCAACAATTGTCTAGCCCCGGCTTTGTAAATTTTGGGTACACTTTTCATGACCTCTGCCTCTACGGCTGATGAAGTGAATTTTTCCGGGACAGGTTCTTCCGAAGGTTGTTCATTTTCTTCTGGTTTAGGTGTTTCTACTGCTTTGGGGGTTGATATTTTCACATGAAGAGGTTGACCTTTTTGCTGATCGTAATAAGTCAAGTACCGCTGCAACACTTGATTGTAAAGCCCGGCTTTTTGTTCATCATCGAGTTCTTTAGTGGATAAAATATCGGTCATTTCACTATCCAAGTTTCTCAGAGTTTGTGTGACGGGTGGGGTTAGTATCTGCTGGCGTTGTTGTAATCTTTCCAAGGTGTTCTCGGGCACGAGAACCATACGCTTTGTGTGATTCATTTTAGGTAAGAATCGAACTTAACACACGGAGAACGGGGGGTAGCAAAACACTTAAAAAATTCCCTCCGTGTTGTACCAACAATTTCTTTTTCTTATGGAGTGGTGTACTTTTTTCGGCTAAAGCGATCAAAGATTTCTTGTGAGGCAAAAGCTTCTTCTTGGCTGGCTTACTGACTGGTACTGTTCCTTTAAGCACGTTTAAAACACACTCACAAATGGTTCTTACTAAAGCGTCGTCTGCCACCTTCAAAATGGCTTTACGCTGAGCTGGGGTACACTTGACAAGGAGCTTAAGAAAATCGTGGTTCTTTCTTAGTCGCTGGGCCATACTCAACTGATATCAATCACTACGATGGAGCTTTTTTATACCTTTCTGACATGGGCGAGCTGAGTCTCTCCAGGGAAAATGCTTGTGCGCAACCGGAAGTCGGTAGGCGTTTCCGGTTTGAGGTCGCATAACAGGTAGCCATAAGGGCGTTTTGTCGCATCCTGAAACGCTTCTTGCATGTATTTGACATGACCGGGAAACATCTGTTTCGCCAAGTGACTGACTTGACTACTATCCCGTGGAGACTTGAACATTACCAAATAATGACAATTCAAACTCATGTCTCTCAGTTCTTTTCCCCGGTGAAAAATATTTTGAAGAATGAAAATAACGCTTAAATTTCGGTGATGACAGCCCTTAGTAAACAAATTGGTAATTCTTTGATCGTTGCTAAGCTCCTGCATTAAATCGTCAATGACCACTAAATTCCGAATGGTTGGGTTTATCATGGATTCTAAATCACCAGGAACTCCTTCGACGAACGTAATGTTGGGAATAGTCCTTAGCATCTCATCGTAAGCCGGTTGGTATATCCCATAACACCAAATGATATTTTCAGGAGCTCCGTCTATTAATTCTTCTCCAGATTCCAACAGGTGTTTGACAAACTGACTTTTTCCACAACAAGTGGGACCAGCTACAATAGCAGGAAAGGGGTGTTTCCACCTTGGGTCCATGCTGACAACTGACTGCAGGTTCAACTGCGTTTGCTCTTATTTATAGAGAAATGGTCTTTGGTGGAGTATCTTTATCATATACACGAACCATGTTGGTATTTTGTAATTTAGCAAACTGGAGCCAATATTTTCTCTCCAAGTCAGACAGCTCGTGTACCTGAGCCAAATGGTTTGCTAATCGAACTAAAAATTTTGACCGACAGCCGGGAACAGGACAATGCTTGCATTTTAGTTTTTTCATATTAACCGTACGAAAGCAGACTTTAAACTGAACAAATCTATTTGCGACACGAAATTTATCCTTTATTTTCGAGGGCACAACGGGCACCAAGGGCATAAAGGGCAGAAATTGAGTGTTTTTTCTTCCTCAGGAACACGCGAGAAGGTCGCGTGGGAAGTTGTGCGTGGGAAACGCACTCGTGCTTCAAGTCAGAGAATTACAAGAAACGCGTTTTTTATAAAGTGTTTTATTTATGAATCACACACATTACAATTTTTGATACTCATATTTTTATTAATACAGCAATCAATTTCTAACACAATTTTATATATCTAGAGGCATAGTGGTAACTCCATCCTCCAACACTTTTCTTTTGGGGTAAAAGTACGAAAAACCATCACGAACTTGTTCGTATGTATACATACTGTTATTAACTACACGGAAACCCTTGTTAAGTCCTGAACTGCTTTGTTTGGTCAACAGAACATTAAGATATTTTTCTTTATTGATATCATTACATGTTTTGTTTACTCCTTTGCAACTAAACTTATCGTAGGAACCAAAGCAATAATAGGTTTTACTACTGAGACCGATTATTCCTTCCCCTGACCATTCTTCTTTGAAAAGACCGGGTGTTCGCTTATCATATGCTTTGTTCTCTGGTGTATCGGTTCTGGGGAACCAGTTAAACTTATCCTTTTGAAATTCTGCCCTTAACTCAGGTTTGACTAAACTATCAACTGATGGACCCGCGATCGCGATATAGGCAGAGTCTGTATCCATTTCACAATACTGAAAATCACTACGATCTAAATACTTGTCAAGAAAATCAAAATAGAACTGAAGCATTCTGAGTTTCGCATACTGATAAACGAAAAAACTTATTTGCATGGGTAGATTCAACTTGACCGTTTTCTTGCAAGACTGGACTTCATAAGTGTTGTCTTCGATCCGGTCA
This sequence comes from Porites lutea, assembly GCF_958299795.1. NCBI lineage: Eukaryota > Metazoa > Cnidaria > Anthozoa > Scleractinia > Poritidae > Porites > Porites lutea. Next base: position 21,644,222 of record NC_133209.1, on the reverse strand, counting down.
ATCTGTCTGAAGAAGGGTGTGTTGATAAGCCGTGAGGCCTTTGTTTCTTCGCAGAACTTAACCTCTCTGTGGCGTTCTTGGTCCGTGATCGTCTTCCCGTAACTGGAATTCCCGACCTAATAACTAATGTATCAGAACATTAATAAGGTTTGCATAAGGAAAAAAAGTGGCAAAATGCTTGTACAAATGAAATCATACTTACTAATTTCATTGTATCCGCGATGATGGCTTTGTTCGGGTCCACATCCCCAGCACGCCTGGCATCGGAGACAGCTTCTCCAAAGGGCTTGAAACAAGGAACGGGTGTGTACTCGACCACTTGGTAAATCCTGGTGACTTCTAACCCGTGCTCCAAGTACCATTTAATGAGCGGTGTGGCCAACAAGATCTTTTCTCCAAAATAGCTACCTATTAGACTTCTACGAAGTTGAGGCATGATATGTTGCTCCTCGGCAAAGGTTTGCATGTATTCACCAATATCTTCTTTAGAAATCTGCGTATCTTTGAAGATTGGACACATTTCGGAGAACTTGGGTTTCAGATGGTCAGGTACTGTGATGTCACACTCGACAACAACAAAGAGAGACTCGTCTCTGATAGCTTTTATGATCTGATTTTGATCCAGGGTCTGGTGGTGGTCAAGGGGTCGGTGAAACTTTCTGTTCATGAAATATTGTACTGCAGAGTTAGTTTTTTTCATTCGGCGCCACTGGCACTCCCACATCTCCACGAGATTGTAGCCTTGATCTCTGATATACTTTGAATTTGCTGTAGTTTCTGAGCTCAGCCATTGGTTTCTTTCTTTTTTCGTTCATTTCCTTTCCTTTAGTTAGGTAGCAGTTATGCCCATGCCACCAACAGCCGTGGAACTGGAAAACTGTTTGTGAAGGACCATGAAAATCATCCACTGGGAGCCTTCTTTCACCTATGCGTTTTTCCGTGTCGTTCATCTGGTGACGTATGCGAACTCCCATTTCCTCAGCTTTCCATTCCAACCACTCGGTGGCCATCTTGGTGGAGCTTTCTTTTTTGAAGTTGGTTTCTTCGCGTCGTCTCGTAAAAGATCCTGTGGGCATGTTTTGCATGATGGCCCAGAGATAGAGCGCGTTGGCGTCATATCCTACTACTTTCTGGCACATTTTTACTTCTTTGCCTTGATCTGTTATCTCTCTCTCTCTGATCTTGGTCTTGTCTTTTTCATGATATCGGTGGAAGATGATGCTGGGGCCTCCTACCATATTTTTCTTGAACAAGGTGTATAAATCTTTATTTTTCTCGTCAAAGAGAGAAAAGAAAATGCCAGGTTCCAGGGTTGTAAACAGATAAGTCAAGGTGACACCGGGGATGGAAATACCTTGTCGCAGCATGTCAATGTTCTTATTTTTCCAAAAGGCACACATCTTTTCAAGGGCATCGCAGAAGGGTTGGACGTCAAGGTTGTTATACCAGATCAGAAAATCTTTAAATGTCTGCATGTTGTTGTCAGACCACACTTGTTGGCAGTACTGGTACTCTTGCTCTGTGATGTTTTCGTTTTTCAGTGTAGAGAAGAAGGCGTCGTGAGGCGGAAGAGAAGGGTGGTCTAACTTGTCAAGCGAATCCATCTATTCGTATGGGAAGAAACCTTTGGTTTGCGGACATTCGTACGCTTTCAGGAATTTGGCATAGCTGAACCCAGGAGCAAGAAAGTTGGTGACATCGAGAAAGCGAAGGTGGTCGGTCTTCAAGCACATGAAATTGTTGTTACGTTTTATGGTGAACTGTACTTCCTCATTCTGGACCAGGACAGGGAAGAGAAATTCTTTCACAGCATTCAAATCATATTTTCCAGAATTGAAACCAAGAACCGGCAGTTCTTCCAGGTATTCCTCGAATCTCTCTCTCAGCTTCTTTAAGGGGTGGACTTTTTTCTTCTGAGGTTCAGGATGGTTCGCTTCTGGTTTATCGTCCACATACTCTTCATCATCACTCTGGTTCTCGCGTTCGCGATCTAAAGCTCGGTAAAACGAGGCACCTTGCTCACTTTCCACTTCATCATCCAGGAAGGCACGATCTTCTTCTGTCTCAGATTCTATGTCTTCTTCTTCATCATCGGTCTCCATAAGATCTTCTCCTTCATCATCGCTATCTTCTTGGACGCTAAAGTCTGTACCACTCTCTCCGGTCTGTTGTTCTGACTTTTGTTTTATTTCTTCTAGCTTTTGGTCTATCGCTTCAAATAGGAATGAAAACTCTTGCTTCATGAGACGACAACTTTCTTCGCTGATTTTCACTAGGTACTTCACCATTTCTTTGACAAGTCGCTTAGAATCCCCATCTGACACAAAACACTTGGGTTGATCGTATTCAGGCACGTTAGAACAAACACTGACACTTAGGGGGATATGTTTAGAATTCCACGTCAGTTTTTCTGTATTATTAAGGTCTGTCTCAGGTGTAAACATACACTCGAAGTCAAAGGTAGCTCTGTAGGGGAAGAACTTGAGATGATCAGGAATGGTCAATCCTTCGTCTTCTAGCAACTGAAAGACGGTCGGTGGAGTCTTGTAAGCACCTCCTGGAAACTGGTAATGTACTTTTGCTTCACAGGTTCGCTCGTGACGATTTAACTTGCCGACATGTTTCCACAATGTTCCACATCGCGAGCAGCTGTAGGACTTGGCATACTTCTTTAAATCTTTAATATAGGAAAAGTGATTCTGGTACAGGTTGAGGTACAGCTTACTTGGGTAGTGGCAAAGGGAGCGGTGAATCAACTGCACAGCGATCTCAGGAGCGAAATCCTCTTCCTCTTTTTCTATGTCTTCTTCTCCCTCCTCTCCATCGGGTTTAGTGGGTTCGAGGGAATAGACAAAAATGTTGACTTCATATAGGTGTTCTAGGTCGATCAGTTCTTTCAGCTTTACACCACAAAATTTCTTTTTCTCAGGAAAAAATTCTCGATATTTCTCATAGTAATGCTTGGCATCCCGCTCCAGATTCTTTGGGTGACAACCGTTATGGAGAGCCAAGGCACGGAAGAAGCACAAATTGTCGCTGTAGATTTTACCGGTCCGGCGGTTGCTATCCAAGGCATCAATACCACGATTTTCCACGATGTAGTGAGGCAGACTTTGACCTCTCCCTATCGGATGGCCTTGTAGCTTGGTGACGAAGAAAGTGATATTGGTCACCTGTTCTACGACCCATTTGGAGTTGGGGCGTCGCTGGCGTACCCATTCCAAGACGTCAAGGTTTAACAATGCTTCTCGGACACGTGGAAGATCTGCTGCCGTGGTAATTTGAAAGGGCGCTTCAAAGACTTGCTCATTATTTCTGGAGGCATAATGATATTGCAGTGCTCCTGTCTCATTGTTGCGTAGAATGAAACCAAAAGACACATTCAGCTTAAACACGGTGGACTGGTCGGTAAAGATCTCGTCAAGGTGCTGTATAACCTCTTGAGGTTGCGGGGAAGACAGACGATAGTTATACCAGTCCAGGAGCCGGTTTTGGCGGCTAAAACGAGTGCGGATTTGATGCCAGTGGCGACGGTACTCGAGAACAGAACTTTGTTGTGCTTCAGGGAGATCGGTGATAGATCTTGGCTGTTCCTGCCAGATGGAACTTGAAGTTGCTTTTTTGTCGATAGGATTGGGCTTCATTTTCTTGGGTTTTGGCTCTAAATGGGAAATAAAAATTCCAATGTCTATTCCCAAATCCAAACGAGGTATCCAGAAACACAAAAGAGTTGTTTATACAATGTATTGTTTAACATACTCAAATTAGCATACGACTAATCCAATTTTTTCCACTTCATTGCTTTTACCTAACATTTGTGTAGGATTAACTCTCTGAACAAAAGTTTTGTTCCATCATGTCTAAAATATGTTGTGCTAAGCCTCTGTACAAAGGCAAACCAAAGACTTATTCGAACATACTCTACCCTCTATTGTTTTGACATCCCACGGCTAAAATTTGCATACGACTAATCCAATTGTTCCACTCCACTGACTTCACCTCAAATTTGCATATGGTGCAGCTTTCAAACAAAAGACATGTTCAAACATGCCACAGCCTCTATTGTGTTGCAAGAAGCAAGTAAAAAGTTACCTACGACTAATCCTTGACACAAAATATAATTTTATCTTACTGAAATACAACAGAAAGGTTCACTGCTTCCTACCTGTTTCCTCGTCCCTTGGACGTTTCTTACTTAAAGGGGGTTTACTATGAGCTGTTTGCTGGTGCGCTCGGAATGGAGCCAGATTGTAAAATGTCTCTCCACAGGTACTACACTTATACTCCCGCTGAGCCGCTCGGCGTTCGTGAACTTGTTTCACGTGGCGTTGCAAGTGTGACATTCGATGAAAGCTCTTGTCGCACTTATCACACTGATGTTGTTTTTCGTTGGTATGTGTTTTTTCGTGGCGTTTTAATTTATCTGGTCGAGTGAAAACTTTTCCACACGCTTCACATGAATGCCGAGCACTTTTGGCAGGAGGTATGTCTACATCATCATAAAACATCAAATGAATCGTATATTAACTACCTTGACAAGCTAGAGAAATAAAGTACTTACTAAAACACTTACCTGTGCTGCTCTTTTCCTACCCATGCCGCTCTGAACTTGGTTGGAAGAAGGTTCCTGAATATCCTGAAAAAGTATAATTGAATTAAGTGCGACGAACAATAATTACTTCAGTTTAGTACGACGGACAATAATTATGCTATAACAATTCAATAAGGACTCATATCGTTTCAAATTCTTTCTCCCAATCGCTCCATGGGTCCATCACTTGGGGAGGAATAACGGAAGACTGATCCTGGAATGGAACTACATCTTACTAAAAGAAATTATCACTCAATCACATTCAAACGTTAATAACGTACCTCTTCTGGAAATGTTAAGGTCATCATTCGATCCACCGCTTCAGAAATCTGATCGCTTGGTATCTCGTTGTGCCAGATGAAATTTTCAAACTCTTCCAAAGTGGTGAACTGGTTGAAAGCCATGACTACTCGCACTCAATTTCTCACAATGTGCGAATGATGCGCTTGGCAGTGAGCAGGCTTTTATGCCGTTCAAACAATAAAAATACGGCAACCAACCAGAATGCTTCGTCAAACGAGACAGCCAATGAGGGTCTTTCTAATTCCGGTCAACCAATCAAAACAACTATGACATCATAGTGCCCCGGAATACATATGACATCATCTTCCGAAAATAACTAAAACCTGTCAAACCGGTTATACCAACCATGACTGCCACAAGATAAAAATAGAACATGACATCATTGATAAACCCGTCAAACTGGATATACTTAATGAGATTCCACTGCAAGTTAATGAGATTCCTGCGCATTTTATTCATGAGATCAAGACAAAAGGTTACGACGTAATTGGCGTTAATGTATTCCTCCGCACTCTAATGAGAATCCTCCGCAAAAAAGAGGCCTAAAACATCCCTCCTATACTACTATCACTGTTTTCCATGTGGCTATGGTTTTAACCAAACGAAGAAGAGAGAGAAGGCGGTGAATGAACGT
>NC_133209.1:21596194-21633694 GCF_958299795.1 Porites lutea | reverse complement strand
ACCAAACCGCTTTGGGTTGGTTTGGTTGTAGTATTAGACACTTTTCCAACCGTTTTTATGAAACGCGCTTGGGACTGGGTAGAGTCATTTCCAGAATTCCTCGACTTTTGTTGATTGTCAACATGGTGAAAGGCACAATCATTGCTTCGGTTTTTCTTCAACAGCTGGTGTAAAACATAATGTTTCAGATTAATAATCATACGATGAATTAGAATATTTAGCAGCACTAGTTCTTGAAACGGAGAGGACGGCATACATGACATTTGCATTCACTTGCAGGCTATATTTGGGAATGAGATACCCGATTTATCGGCGGACGAGTTAAAAAATAATCAAGATGAGAAAATGTATTTTGCGGCTAACAGGGAAAAATGACAAGGACTAGGAGGAGGAGTGCAAATTATTTTCCCTTCATTGTAGTGGAACTTAAGAGCGAATGTCTGTAAAAATCGAGCAACCGGCGGCCACGGTCAAAAATTAAATTTCGCTCATATCTTGTCCATACATACTTATTAGTAAGTATCTAAACGTGGTGTAGTTTGTTTTTAAAGGCCGCTTGGATTTGGAGAAAATCGACAAAATCGTTTTTCCTGGTCGGCGACTTGAAAACAACCAAAATTTGAGGCAAAATGAGGCGGTCTCAAAACTTCGCTCGCACGCAAAAAGGAAGAAAGCGTGGTAAACTATTCCCCGATAAATCAATTTATAAAGGGTTTTAGCCCTAGAATGGCGGTTAATTCTTATCTTAACGATAATGTGGAACGTAAACAATTTTATTTTAGTTTTGGTTCTTTTTCAACTCAACAAAGTTTAAATTTAGACCTAAAGTCGCGATTTAATTTTAAGGCATGTGCTACACTTTGGTTTTTCCTGAAACTCAAGCTATAAGTTAGTTAAACATTGTACTAAAACATATATAAGAACTGGCTTGGGTAAGTTAATTTGCGCTTCAGACGAACCTTCTGAACTTGAACAAATTTTGAGTGAAATATGATACATTTGCATAATTCACCAACGGCTTGCTGTTGCCGAAAGGGATCATTGGCATTTCTTGAGAAGAAACCTGATGTACCTCTATAGTAAGATAGTTAATTTGCTAACATGCAATAGAAATTAACTTACCGTTATAGTTTGGTGCACTTGTTTTCTTTTTCTACTCTCGAGCTGCAAAATTCTGCTAACGCTAAGGCATTTTGTAATTTGACCTCTAACGAGAGGTCATTGGAGATGGGCCAGGTTATTAAAATGTCACTCAAACCGAATGACCATTATGATCTGAATTCTTAAGGTGGTTGAACAAAATATTTCACGGGACAAATATCTCTTTAAGACATTTTCGGCGATTTGAAAGATGCTCTAAACATTGCGAATCCCTGTGCCCCATGATAATTTTTTAAAATCTATTTAAAGTTCGCGCGCGTGCTGCGTAGGTTATTTTTCTCTGTTGTTTCCGTGACCCGCGTGGTCTACTTCCACGTGAACGTGACATGTTTCGCCACCAAACATTTGAAGTTTGACAGCCATCATGGTAATTAGCGCCAGGAGCCGGTACTAATCCGCTCCTGTTGTTGACGTGTTTTTGATCAGCGCGTTCCGCTCATAATTTAGGAATGAATTTCAGTTACAAAGAGATTGCAGTATTGGAGTCAAAACTCCACTTTGAGATGAAAGATTGAGATTTTCTAACGGCTGGTAGCCATTTAAAGTAACGAATGTTGAATTCTGACACACCGTGAAAGCCAAAGGCAAAGGTTATCACGCGCGAAACACGAAACCTTTAATAGGTGGCTGGCTTCAATTGTTTATGCAAATATGCAAGATATTCTTTCTCTTTTTCCAGGAATGTTTTTCTTTTAGAAACAGTACATTTACTTTTAAGAATTATTCTTGCGAGTTTCAAACTGCATTACTTCTTCTTAACGCCTAATACTTGCGATGAATATTTCGCCCTGCGTGCGAACACAAATCAGGTCAGATGCTTCAAGCTGTCAGACAATCGCTAACCTGGATGCCAGAAACTTTTTATGCGCGGTTTCCGGTTTCGGTCAATTCTTTATAGTGAGCGGTGTGCCCACATTTGTCTAGCGCCCTCTCAAAATTCAAATGTTTGGCGGCCATTCACGTTTGAACCCTCTTTGAACCAATTTTCTCGTTACGTGTCCACGGTTGGATCTAAACGAAGGTATCACAACGCGCGGGTGTACGTAGATTTCGCCGGAAGAGACAGTTGTCGTTTTGTACAATGTTTTTATACTGATGTAGCGCACACCTCAATTAGCAATTTCCGTCGAGTCGGAACCGCTTCCACAAACCAGGACGGTTTTGCTCTTTGGCAGCTACTCTGGCCGCCAGATTCTTCCACGTAGAAATCTTTTGACTCTCGTCGGCGAAAGTAATACCAAGTTTGCACGTCATATCGCTTCCTGTGTGTGATCGGCAGTGAAATGAATTAGTGGCGTCATGTAATTTTAAACTTGGCGTGTCAAACCGACCAGTAAGGTGGCGTTCTTAAAATAACCACGCAGTATGACACAGAACCAAGGATAGATTGAAAATAATTTTCATGGAAAGAGGGTCATGTATGGGGGATTCGTTCTCTTAGATCATTTTCTCTTGGTTACAACATACAGGGAGGAAGTGTGAGAAGACAAGGAGTCAATGTTCAATTATACAACAACTGAAAGGTTGCATAGTCTGGCTGCCAACAGTACTTGATTTAAAAGTGTAAAGTGGTGGTCAGTTTTCGGACACCTGCGCGTGTGATAAAAGCATTGACTATTAAGGAATTTGGAAAACATCAAAATCATACACCCTACCAGTACACACGAAAACTGAGTAGGTTTTAAACTTTGGACAACCTGGATAAATGATCTCGGAAGCGTTTTTTGTTTTGAGTGAGGAATCACAATGAAAAATCACGTTATTTCATATGTATATTTTGGGGAAGGGTGGCTCTGAATCTTACTTGGGTACTACCTGGTAAGACTCCGATGGAAAGGCCGTTGAGGGGATAGAAGAATCCATCGAAAGGGTTACGCTGTAACTCTTGCTCAAGGATGTTAGGTAAGCAATTCACTCTAAGCCCTGTCTCCCCCTTTTCAAATGATTGCACAGGCTAACCAGCATCAAAAACTTACATTAGCACACGCAACTAAGAAAATATTACAAAGTAATTGGGGAAATGCTATCCAGGCAGGACGGCCTTGTGGAGTGGTAGATGACGTAGCGCTATTTGCAAGTCTACAAACCTCTCCTTGAGTGTGAAGACATAAGGCATGAGTTTCAGTTTCTAGTATCGAATATATACAATGAAAGAAACCTGGGGTCTAGAACGCTGACCTGTTCGTCCCTCATGGTCAGGTCTCTTAGTGCAAAATATAGGCCGGATCGTTACAGACGTGACAAAAGTGTCAAATTTGGCACAGAGCTTCCTTAGCACCTGCCAATTAATACTGGAGGGGGTGCCCGTTACAAATGGTCCTAATTACAGATAAAAGGGGGGTTAACTTTCACTTATAATAGCAGATTGGGTACACTGTGGTGAGTACTCTTCTTGTTTGATTTGGCTAAAAAAACATTTGTTTCAAATTTTTAGGTTTTTAATTTGGTAATGTTTAGTTGTTGTCACACTATTCAAAGTAGTTTTAAGTGTACATAATACCGACTAGTGCCCAGTCTCCACACGGTAAGTGTGGCCATGTTCACTGTGCGGCTATCAGTGCTAAGACTTGCCAGTGATAATACCATTACATATCAATTTGAACAGATCACAAAGCCAGCTTTCAAAGATGTCATACAATAGCATAAAACCCAAATGTATCACTTCCTAAACGACCGAATCGTTAAATTTTGACATGCCACATGAACGACCTCATGAACCGTAACTGACAACGCACCCACTTTGTAATTGTAAAACTACGATTAGATTATAATTTGCTTCGTTGGTAACCCTGTCCTTGAGATAATGATTAAAACATGTCAACCTCTTCCTCCGGGGGCAAAGGAGGAGCAAGAGTGGCACAGTTGGTTAGTGCGCAGCCTTCGGTGCGCAAGGTCCCGAGTTCGAAACCCGGTGTCAACACATCCATATTTCAACTTTGCTCCTTTCTGTGTAGCTTTGACTAAGTTTAAATACCCTTGAAACGCAACATTAATGGAGAGAGGGGGCAAAAGGAGCGCACCGTCGACCTCAAGTTTATCAGTTATTATCACTGTCACGAGTTATTGACGTAAAATATGGTCGCTTTACCTTTTTCTACCTTTTTATTAAGCCCTAGGGACGAGGTTGTAAAACATCCCTCTCCAAGAATTTTTAACACTCTTTATGTTTTACAAATTTGTATCTAAAAAGAAGTGTATGAGGTCCCTGCATGCCTTAACACCTGTGGGGAACTCATTCACTTCAGAGCCCTCGCACCAGAGTGTTAATGTAGGTCTATACGATCTTCCAAAAAAAGGGAGGTCGTCGCGTGCGTTAAAATTTACAAACAAACTAACTTCAGAAGAGCTGAAAGTTACTGGAACAAGGCCTCTTTTAGCCAACCAATGATGCATCATTTATGAAAATGAATTTAATTTGTTTGATGCAATTAGGCGAATACTCCGTCGTTACGAAATCTTACGATCATGAATTCCTTAAGAGCAATTCATTTACCAACTTTTCACAAAATAATGCTGTGGAAAATTACAGAAAATACCAAAGAAAGCAAGTGTCAACAATAATTGTGGCCTGGTCCCTTATAATAATGGAGTGGTCAAGATAAAGAAGCCCATCACCCCAACTTTGACCACTCAAACAGATTTCTGACAGATTACATACCGCAAAACTTTGCATTCACTTATGCCTATGCTGCCACACCAGGAGCCTAGAAATCGGCTCCTGGTCACACCTTGTTTTTATTGCTGAATATCATTCTTGAAATTTAGAGATGGTGACAAAAACGAACACAAAAAAAAGTCACAAAACGAAACGCATGAAACAACCGCGATCTAATATTCGTGTTACACCGATATAATGGCTCCCTTGGCTACTATGCTGACGTTTTTGAAGATGGAAGTAGTATCACAGCTAGTCCCGGGTTAGGTATACCGTTTATTACCAGTTTCACGGTTCCTTAGAATTAGGGCCTGTTAACATAAAGGTGGGGGACCGGCCCCCAGGTAGGTGGGGTATAAAAATAACCCTCCTTTACATGCAATCTTACAACCCCGCCATCCTGGGGTGCACTTTCTCAAGATTACTTAATGGTCGCTGAGCACGTAAACAAGAAAAATGCTTGCAAACCTTGCTCCTCTTGCTGCAACCTTCAGTGTTGTGGCTTTCTATGTTACTTTTAATAATTATGTGAAGCCACCCCGCGCCAAAGTGAATTTTGTGCGAATTTGATGTATCACGAATGCGACCCCGACTAGCCTGGGTTACCTTACCTTGAAACGTTGACATGGCAAAAGTTGACCTCAACTGAGAGGGTTACCCGGTGTGGCAGACCGGGCTACCCACCTTGAAGGGTCACCCCACGTATCATGTAAAAATGATCAAATTAAAATGAGAGATTATATGGACAGGCGGGTTACCCAACCTTAGTGGGTTACCATGCCTACCTGGGGTCCCCTTCCTCCATGTAAACAGGCCCTAACAGTTAGGCCGCCCCTCTTTCTAGAGTTTCAGCAGTTAAACCATTAACCATTTATCATTTGAGTCAATCTTGTACCACTTGACGACTTGATAAGCTGTTATTATTTTTGGACATGAGTGCTTCAGTGCCAAATGTATGGGCTTCATGATAAACTGTGCTGTTTTTTGAAGCTTGGGCTAACTTGCTTCTGTTTTTCGTTTATGAGACCAGATTCTTTTTTGTTTGATTTTGGTTTGTAAAGCTTAGACAAACTGCGGGAATTGTAAATGATATAACTTGTGGCACGATGCTTGTTTCTCTGTCAAAACATGCACGAGCGTCCAGCAGATAAAGAGAGACTGAAAGGCATCCAGGCCTATGTTAAGCTGAAAAATTAATTACCTCCTTAGGAAAGAACTTTTTTGGGTCTGTCATTTCGTTATTTGCTCTTCATGAACAGCTGTCATAAAACCCTGATAATATGTGACACAACAGACTCTTTGACAATTTCTTTTTTCTGAAATTTTATGTGTGAACCGCTATCCCATACGCTTTCTTTAGCTTAAAGTGACATGTAATAACAGGTAATACTTGATAAATAAGGCTTAAGCCACACAATAAGGCCTCCTCTAATTGAAATACATTAGAAAAGGAGAAGAGAACCCCAGAAGCTGCGTACTTGCAAGTTATGAAGCAAAGACAAGGCCATCTTAGAAATGACTTATGAAAATGTGGGCGGACTGTGGAATTGCTTTAAGGGCACGGTAATAATTAACTCAATTATACAATCAATAAGCTAATAATGGATGGGAATGCCAGATGTTTGAGTGAAATTGTTGTTTACAACATCGAATAGCATTATGAGTGATTTAAGGTATTAAATAACAATTTTCAATCAAAACACCACAGGGACCACAGCAGGTGAAATTTACAATAAATAAATCCTGTTTAGCACGCTTCAGTGGCATATTGGCATTGGCCCCCCCCCCCCCCCCCCCCAATATTCAAGGTACTGCAATAAGCTATCGCTGTGCAAAGTGTGGTGCTTTTGTCAACTCTGTAACGATCCTGACCTTAAGAGACCTGACTATCATTCCTCTACCAAAGGATATGTCAAAGTATATCAGACAATTGCCTCCTTACAGCAAGCTCGGCTACTCAAACAAGCTTTAAAATCTGACAATAAGAAGATATACCGCAGATACAGCAAGTTAGAAAGCTGGAATCAAACGTGTTTACCAATGGGTTAGGCCCTGACGTCTTCAAATTCACGTTAAAAGGACACTGTTCAGGCAAAAACATTAAGTTTACTTTTCAGTAAATTCCGTCTTGCGGCCTTTGACAACGGACCAGGGGCCCGTTTGTCCAAAGTCCCTATAACTTGTCGGGCCCGAAATCAAATATTCAAATCGAAATAAAAGGAATAAGAGGAGCGCGGGTCCTGGCTAGCAAAATTCTTCATTTTTTCATTAACTGATAGTTTTATCATGTTAGATGCAAAACTATTGAAATTTCTATCTTGCATGTAAACAACAACAGCTTTAGGGGCCCGTTAATTATCGGGACTTTCGAGAATTGAACGGACCCAGAAGCGGATGCAGCCTCCATATCCGTTTCATTGATGAATGCCAGAGAAAGTTATGGTCGGAGACTTTCTTTTCAAGAGTTCTGATCATGAATTTCTGACGAGCAACCAAGTTTCAGTCTCAAGACCGGTACCAAAGCGCACACTCAGAAAATGGCAAATGACCGAGAGTGAAACTGAAAAGCAACTATGCGAGTAAAGAAAGTAGTGGTAGCGTAAGGCAATAGTCGACAGCACCCAACGACAGTTTCCTCCTAAATACATTGAAAACCCTTTTAGGGCGCCATATAATTATAACAACTGTTCGGTCATCCACAAGGGCAACTTTAGTAGTCTTTTCGATCGAAATTACAAGGGCTTCAATATTATTTTTTTTGAGAATTTTGAATTTTTTTCTGATGCCTTTTCTATTACAAGTTTTGTATCCGAAAGTTTTAATTCTCTGTATATGGAGAAAACCTGTCTTAGTCCATCAGCTAGGGGGGGTTGTCTGGCTCACTTAAGGGGAACAAACAAAACATGTATAATCGAAATCTTTGAGTAAAAAGCATCACAAAAATGCATGATAGCAAGGATAGAGCGGTAGCTTTCACTTTGCAAATCGAATTTTAAATTTGCCACTTAAACCCTTATTTTGGTCACCATCTTGGATTTACAAACAAACCTTTGATTCCCTCTTAATTTAAAAACACGATTCTTTTAAAGAAGATTTGAACTACTAGGTATCTGAGATATTATTTTAGCATTGTTAAAGTTAGTTAAAATGTGATGACGTCATATATGACGTCACAGTGACCGCTATTTTACTTTTAAAATTAGCCTATTCAACTGATATCTCAATCATCTCAATAAGAAAATTGCCATTAACATTAATTTAACATAGCAAGTTCTTCTTTTTCACATTACAAACCTGTTTTGTGTTGCAATGGGCAAATTTGACTTTCTTATGAGGAAAAAGGCCAATTCGAAACAAATTGGTAACTTTCTTTAACCCTTTGGTGAAGGCCGGCGAGTTGCGAAAAAAACGCATTTTTCCCCAATTCCTCTTGTATGGATTGGCTTTCGGCTAATTAGCAAGGCTAAAAGAATGGCTAAAAATGATTTTTACATCAAAAAAGGCATATTTTCAGACTAATCGGACGTAATTAAACGGCTTTTTTGTTTTTCAAGCATGCGCACAGGCCAAAATTTTGACTTCATTTGCGAATCTATTTCGATCTCTCTCTATCCTCTCTTTTTATTCTTTGCCTTTCTTGTTTATTAGCAGTTTGCCCACTTTATCGTCTTTTTTTGCATGGAATTGTGGCTGGCCAACCTTTTAGGAAAGGGAAAAATTTATTCTTCAAAGAGTAGCAGATAAACAGCAACATTGGCAGTGGATTTTTCCTCAAAATGTTACCTTTTTTGTGAGTGTAACGTTGTTAGGATTAGTCAGAATATCCAAAAGGAGATATCGCTGGATACCTTTTGTGACGTTGTTGACTACAAATTTATTAACTTAAACTGAAAGCTAAATGGGTTTAGGAAGGAAAACATGCCTGATCATGCATCGTTCCATATGGAGTGATAACGACCAAAGCAGTCGTTGAAGGTTTTAGGCCATCGAAAGCACAATGCTAGAAGAACATGTTTAGAGCTATTGTAACTTCGTTTTCTACGGCAAGTAAAACAGACCCCTACCAAGAGGCCAGGCAATAAGGCACGAATAAGAGCAGATAACTTGCTCGGGGGAGGTGGCAAGGGGGGTGGGTGCGCTAAAGGGAAGTCTTGGCAGAGCTGTGCCGCCGAGGCCTTCAAACCTCGACGCTGTTTAAGATTCTGGCATTGATTTTTTTTTGTTTCACACAAAGAATCAGATAGTTTTTCAAACTAACATCACGGAAATAGATACATTGGAAAAAAATTATTGGTATTGCAAATGTAAACTGCTTATCGCAAGCCTTCACAGTCTTTTTAAGGCTTCCAGCCCAAAAAGACACTGTTCAAGACGCTTTTAAGCGAATTTATTATTAAAATAGAACTTTACCATTAAAAGAATAAAATAAATAATTAGAATTCTACTATTAAAATAGTAAAATTCTACACCCTGTTTAATACTCAAGACCTTGTGTTCAGCAGCATATACCTGACCTGTATAAGCCAAATAAGGGAGTGCCCCTCCCTCCCCCCCCCCCCCCCCCACCTCCTCGAAAGGTGCTCCAGAACTTGTTTTAGAACAAAAGCCCTATGATCCCATAACTGACATCATTCGCATAACACCATTCTTCACTGCTGACATTGGCGTTCGAAAAATTTAACATAAATATAGATTCAAATGTACAGCATTTTCTGCTCTAACATAATAAGCTGAAGAAGGGTTCATACGCATGAGTTGCAACTACTCTACCGTAACGTGCCAACGAGGGGAACAGAACGATGGTTTCTCTTCACATTGAGGCTTGATAATTGCTCCTCTAAGTCGAAAAGATGACTCGCATGGCGGCAGATACTCCAGCTTTACCTTCCAGCCTTAAGATGGGGACGAATCTCGTACCAGCGTACTATACCACTTCTTTCCGTACAGTTCACATACGCGTGCTTCCGTATCTTGAATTTAAAGTTCTCATTGGATACTGATCACTCTTTCCCTTGATACTCGCCATAAATCGGACGTACCCTCAATTGGTTGGAGAAGCTGGACTGCTTTCCACTTCCCTTTACCAAAGAAGGCAGAGATGTTATCACAGCCTGTGTTCGAGTTTACACCTATAAGGGCTCCTCATGAAGCAGTGGTTAAAAGTTGCATAGAGTTGCATAGAGTTGCCTCTTCCCTTTTTCATGTAGCACCTTTTCAAAGTCGTGTTTGCTATGAGCAAGTAGTAGGATAAAGACATCAGTCTCAGTGTCAGAGTATCAGAGTGCATCACACTGTCATTCCTACGTGCATGCCGAGCACACAGAACTATACGCGTATCAGCCTCTTCGTCACGGAACTGTAGCTCAGGAACTGGGTCTCGGGTCACCATGTGTCTGCCTCTAGTCGCCCGACTGGCCTTCAGTTATCACACGGGGAGTTTATGATCCAGTTGCCGAGTCTGCTTCTAAATGCTACAGTTTTGTCCTGTCGGGCACAAGGAATTTGACGATTTCAGTTTATTTGTGTTGGAACTGAGCTCGTTCTATGACTTCACAGTATAGTGCATCGCAGTAAATCCCTGTATTGTACACTGTCAGCGGTAGACATAATTTTCAGTCTTTTTTGATCAACGCCCCGCACTACACGTCAACCACTTCGTCTACGCACCTGCTGCGCGAAGTTGGTTACTCTAAGCGACCACATAGAACATAGCTTCAGAGGGGATCTACAACTTCTGTAACCTGCCGTTTCATCGAAACTGCCGGTTTTGTTCTCGGCTTGCCGAAACTGTTCCAGAAGTGCCATCCAAGCTCAAGAGGAAGTACTAGATCCTTGTTGCTAACCTTATGCACAGCCTTCACCTTAGCTTTCTTCACTGGATCAAAGAAAGCGTGTGATTGGATGAGCAACGGCTCATAACAAAGTCATTCGCTGGTACTTTCTCTTGCCCGTGGAGTGCAGTTAGTCATCACTTACTTCTGTGTAGAGAAGCTTAGCGAGTTGCAAATCTCTCTCGTTGGTGAACTTAGTTCGGCCATTACATTGATTTTGATGAGACGTGCGGGGAATTCACATTCAGCTGAAACCTCTGAAACTGATTCCGGTCATGGACGCGTGACTGGATAAGGTTGTCCACTAAGAAATTGTTTTCAAGAGGAGACTCTATTCAATACACTTGCAACGTAAACATATGATTTATTTACTTACTCTTTTCTGAAACAATTTCTAAACCTTACATTTCTTCTAGTTATTACACAAAAAGCGAACTGCCGGTCTTATTGAGTGACCAATAACGGGCCGATTCAATGTTGATTCATAGGCATAGGCATAGGACCTCAGGTAGTTATAATTTAAGCACTATAATAAAAGGAAGTCATGTTTTTAGTTCAAATATGTTTTAATTCTACGCTAAAACAACATTTGTTTAAGTTAAAAGAATATAAGCAACTTCTCAGCCTTCCCCAAAATTCAAGATGGCGGCCAAAAGGAGATTATGAGGGACAAATTTAAATTTCGATTTTCAAAGTGAAAGCTACCGTTTTATCCTTGCTATCATGCATTTTCGTGATGCTTAATAGTCAAAGATTAATATGTGACATGTTTCGGCTGTTCCCCTCGAGTGAGCCATAAACCCAAATTTTCGGCTCTCAGCTGATGGACTATCTTGCATAGGAGAGTCACCCTCCTAGCCGAGAGAAAAAAAAAACTTGACCCCAACCGGCCTTCGCGCATGTTCTAATTGTCTCACCTTCGCTATGCGAGCCCTATACCGATACCGATTCTCGTTGATGCGACCAGCGTTGGGCCATAAAATCCTGGTCGTGATACCGAGGTGGTCGCATTGAAGAGGTCTTCAAAATAATAAAATGACTCGGAGATTTTCACGTCTGGGTGGAAAGACTATGGGAGGTGAGCTGAGGCAAGAGGTGGTCGTATAAACGGGGTGGTCGCAAGGCGGGGTTCCTATGTATATAAACAGACTGAAACAAGAGTTTGACGATCGAATAACCATGTTCAGGTTAGAAAATATATATATACTGAAAGAAAATTGCAGAATGTTTACGAAAACTAGCCTGCGTGGCAGGCGCAAAAAGGGGAGGGAGAGGGGGAGGGAGAAAGCACGAAAGAGGGGAAAGAGAAGGGAAAGCCTGCTATAAGAGGCGGTGTTTTTGTAATCCGCCCACCATTTTCTCAACTGATCCGATAATGTTACTGTCAATACGTGACCAATCACAAGTCACGCCAGCTTCCGCAGAAATGAATAAAAGGGGGTTCTGAAAGCAGGCATCCCTTCCCCTCTCTCCCCTACCCCCCTCCCTTTTCCTTATCCCCTACCCCTTTAGACGCCTGCTACGCAGGCTAACGAAAACTGTTATCCAAAAAAATGGAACTTGCATATGCGAGAGAAAAGACAGCTGCCTGATAGGTAATAACGCGGTGAAATAGCTGAGATTGAAGCCTGAAGTCAATTAAAGGCACATACAAGGCAACGGGGGAAAGTTGACGTGAAAAACAATATTCTTGGACTTATTTAGTATTGTATGGAAGCACACTTTAAGAAAACTTAGGAAAAAAAGAGAAAAAAAACATGATTTGGGTTGTTAGTAGCATAATATGCTACTTCTGGCAAGAACATTAAAAAAGGCGTCGCTCAAATGGTTAGATTGGTAAGCCTGTGAATACTGTCACGCAACACTTTTGACCAGACTTTTCTGACCAATAAGGTATCAGCAGCCCGAAAGTTTCACTATCAAAATCGCAGTTTTTGTGAGACCTAAAATTTTTAAATGGCAATGGATGTAAAAGTGTGACTGCGGAAAAGGTAGGCCATGTTCTGTTTGAGGTTATTTTCACGCACCACGTTTCCTCGAGTTTTTGGATCTTCGGTTGAACAGCATGGGACGAGGCGCAATGTCAGTTGACAAGAACGAGAAAACGCATTTGAGGTAACACAAATTATCGTTTCAGTACAAATGTCTTTAATACAAGTGCGATTGTGAATTAAGTTTCGTTTGGAGAGCCCAGCCATCGTGACTTGTCGAGCAACAACCAACCGACTTTCTTGAAAAGTCTCATATTTCAAGCAAAATTTATTCAACTTCAGAAGGTTCGTGTGAAGTACAAATTTAATTACCCAGGCCAATTCTTACATATGTTTTAGCACAATGTTTAAGAGCCATTTTCTGAGAAAATCGAGAATGGCAAGACACTCGTCAAAAAATCGATTTTTTTTTTATTTTGCCAAAACATCCCTTTTAGTGACCTAATTTAAGGAAAAATAGTTTTGGCTTCAAACGATTCATTTTAAAGGAGAAATCAAAAAAAGTTTGAAACATCGATTTTATGCCTGTTTTTCGAACAAAACACGGCAGGATGCAATGGCAACTTCGAGAGAAGGGTGAACGCGTAAGAAACATTCCCTGACATTGAAACTTCCGCGAATTATTATTTTGTTCTTACTCTTGAAAACCTCAAAAGAAAATTTGAAAAACAATGTCTTATATTTTTGTAATCGACAAGTCTAAAGAGGTCATATTTGTTGCGTTAGACATGCTAGAAAACAAAGGCCAACTTTGACCATTAAAAAAGGCCTCTTGTATATGCCGCTTGATCATAAAATCAATATAAAATGGAACCTTGGCTTTTGTACTAACTTACTGGAAAGTTTTAGCTCTGGAAATCAAATACCATCCTGACACCAAAGCAAGCGGTGAGAGCAATTGAATTGGGAAATTTATGCAAATTAGACGGCTTGCGGACGGTTGTCAAACTAAAAGAAAGGTTTTCCATGAAAGGATTACTCACCATTGCTTGTAACACGTTTTTACGCCAAGGAAAGTTATTTCCAACTTCTGTTGCGTCGGTTTGAGTTACAAAATCCATAATTTTAAGCCAAAAGGTCCAAAAGACAAACGTACGTTTGCTCAGCGACTGCGCCAGAATCCGGCCGTGAATCGAAATAAAGTCACAACACGTCGAAGAAAGAGTTACAAGAGTTTTTACTTCAGTCAGGAGGCAAAAGGAATAAAAATTCAGCGCAAACTAATGACTTCGATTTTGAAAACCTTTCATCACTCGTTCGTTGGCTGCTAATAAACATCGCACAAGATTGTATGACCTTTGGCGTGTGACCGGAAATTGGTCACACGCTTTAGTCACGTCAGCATGCTGTCACGAAATTTTCACAGCACTTTTTATACAGTTTTCACATTTTTAGACAAGAAATCCTCTCATCGCAGTAGAAACAGCCATGCATATTTATTTTTCTTTTATTTACCCACTAGGCTTTGAAAAAGCTTTTTTGCCTTCGAAGTACTGAACAGGAGGGGTACCTCAGACTCCAAGTGTCGTGAGTGATCCGTGGAAGCGAAAATTAAGACCAAAAAAGAACGAATATTTTGAATACTTAAGTAAAGCCACAGCAAAAAAAAAAAGATTTGTTCAAAATATTTTCAAACCAAGAAAAAAACATACTTCGATCATTCCCGTGACTTGGAATCTGGCCAGAGTACCCCCTCCCCCTCCCCTCCTCCCCTATGCCGGGTCAAAATACTAAGTTCCCCCGGCCCAATGTCCCATAGTCAAGGGAGTATACTCTCTTGCTGTAGTAAAGAACTTGCAGAATAATACCAATTCTCCGTGGCCAACGGATTCAACGCTATAGTTTACATTGGTTTTGCTTGTTGATTTTTTCGCTATTTGCTCACGATCAGGAGCCCATAACCCCAGCCACGACCAAATTATGTAACCAGTTATTACAAGAAAACAAAAAAAACACAAAGAAACAGTCAGTCAGATAGACAGTACATAATAAAAAAGACCACCATTAAGATTAAAAAAAAATCAATACATGACACTGTCGAATACGAAAACCCAGAAACCATTTTGTGGAAAAAAGGTTCGCATACAGCTATCAGCTGCTTTTGTCCACAACTCGCCGGTAGTAGCCTGTGTACAGACCTCCCCCCTCCCTCAGGAAAAATCGGGAGAGGAGACGTCTGTGAATCGCCGACGATAATCGTGTTCCTGTTTCCCCGGAATGTTGGGGACAGCTTCTGATTGGTTGTAATGGTAATGCCATGACGCAAATAATTTCCGTTGTTGTGATTGGTGAACGAACCTCAGAATAGATTCCCCGGGGAAAAGCTCAGCCTTTGTGGACATTCATATTTGTTTACCGGTATTTGTATTTCGGTTCTCTCGAAAAGGCATGAGAAGACCACCGATGTTTGCTGCACCGGTTGCCGTTACGTCTGTCTGTACGGGTCGGTAATGTAAATAAAAGAGAAGGGATAGAAAATCCAACGTTAACAGCCAAGGCATGGCAGGCTTACCCCAAAAAGATTCTATTAATGAATTGATTATTTGAAAACATGAATCCGTTAGTCGTTCCCGTAACTGGTGTCAAATTTAAATCGGCATTCCTGTATGCGTAATGAGCAGTGAATATTTTAAGAGAACTTCTTTGCATTTGGTCAGATTGAAAATCTTTGAATGGATTAAATGTCTTAGAAGACATTTACATCAAATTCAGGGAAACTGAGCTAGTAGAAATTTCGTAACTGAATCGCGTGTGAATTTACAGCTCATTACGCATGCAAGAATGCACACAGAGATGAATCTGAAATCTACAACTTCCAACGGTTCAACTTTTGAATAATAAATATATTAATGCGATCTTGGGAGGTACGCTTGTATTCGCTTGACCTGGCTTGACTGTAATCAGAGATCTTATATCTGGATTTTTGGGTGGATATTGCGTGAAGATGTTCGGCTAGCCTGTGCACAGACGCCAGAGCTATTTTTCGACCTACATGTGCCTTTTCAACTGTCGGCGAAAAAACAAAAAAATAATTTATGCAAATGTATACCGGAACACGATTAACGACGGCGATTCACAGACGTCTCCTCTCCCGATTTTTCCTGAGGGAGGGGGGAGGTCTGTACACAGGCTAGCCGGTAGAGGTGCGCGGAAACTAGTGATTGTGAAATGGCTTCAAACTATGATCCTATACTGTTGGAATATTACTTATCAAAGAAAGCTACACCTGATTTCTTCTAGCAGACCCAATCCTCTTGGTTCGTGTGGACAAAGTAGCTCATCCCGACTATTTGCACCATGCTACCATAGTCTCCCTAGATTCCCAAGCCTCGCACGCAGACTTCCTGTCCCACGAACGTTGGGTAGGATTGCAGGACGAGCCAAAAGAAAGTGAAGGCTATAGGCTCTCGTGATGATGCAAGGAAGGTCGAGTATTACATTCCCCTACCCTGGTCGCCCAGAGTAAGTCTGCGGAAGAGAGTGACTGAGAGGCTGTATGTTCGAAAAGTTGACTAACGCCCCCGGGACTAAAGCTTTCCCCTGGATAATTCAATAATAATTCAATTCGCTTGATAGTGATCTCCGGTGGGTAGCGCTATCCAACGTTTGAATAACAGGGCTCTAAGAATTGTGTTTCGCCTTACACTAAAAACCCATAAACCTTATAAATTTCACTATGGGACTTCAGCACCTCCCTTGAATGATCCATTTCGCTAAACGGGACCTCAAAACAACGATTCTGTGTATCCTAAGGGAGTGTATACTATATACTTTCCTGGCTCTCGTCACTCACAGTGAGGTGATGGTGGCTTATACTCTAATAGACTTAACACAGTCGAACCTCCACGTGCGACCGCCAAAGGCCAAAAGACCAAATTTTCCCAGTCAAAGCCTTACAGTTGGAGCCTCTAGTAAACGACCACCTTCTGTAAGTGACTGCGACCACCTTTTGGGCGTCACTGTTAATTGTTTTCCATAAGCGACCAGTTGACGCATTCTCTACTCTCTATTTTTGCTGTGTGCACTATGTTCCTTAGAAATATGAAGACCTTTAGTGACATCGTGGAACTACACATATTCTAACTTAGCAGATGTAGCAAACAAAGTGAAGATTCAGTTGTGATTCTAGACTATTCTATATCTCACTCACCTGAATCCCTCTTTAAATTTAGCATGATTTAAAAGCTGTATTTGTCAAAAGAGGTAAAAGATAATATTTTGCCAGGAATTTGTTACACCACCATTTAATAGAATGTGCCTGGACCTGTTCTCAGAATAGACCCCATGTGGTCCGATTCTTCTAAACGACCACCTCCCGTCAGAGACCACTAAGTCTTTGCATTTTTGGTGGCCACTTACTGCAGGTACGACTGTATTACTTTGACCTATCACAGGCTTACCGATAATAAAGGGGATCTGGAAGGGGGCATGGATGCGACAATCACATGCAAGATCGCTTACTTAAAATAGTGAACGTCTAACTGACAATCAAAGTTGGTGCTTATTATTGTGGTTATCTGGTGTTTACTCACCTCCCAAGCTACCCTGGGCGAGCCAACTTTTCTTCCATTTCCTTACAAAATTTGGTAAACCGTTTACATGAGAAACAAAAGGTTGGTTCGGATAGACGCCTTACTTCCAGTAGTGGGCGGGGTTGAGGGCTTCCGGAAGTCAGCCCTCCACTGAGCCGGTACTGGTGACCTCACCCTTCTAGCCCGGCTAATATTTCTCTACTTTGGCTCGCCCAGCTAGCTGGGACAACACGGTCAAGGCCAGACAAAGACAGCATGCGCAAGCACTGTTGACTCGGACAAAGTGGTCAATTTTTCCTCATATAAACGCTCGCTAAAGTTGGCTCGGCTGGGAGGTTGACCTTCTCTCCGGCACAGCTTTTCTCCATCCATGGGTTCCAAACAGTCTTTTAGCAGTCACGTTTGAAATTTATAGGAAAATGATGTAGCAATTCAAAAAATAATTTAAAAAAATACACTTTTTTCACAGCCTGTCAATACCTAGATGGTGTCTATAAAAGAAATCAACTGCAGAACGGGAGCGAATTTCAGTTTTTTGCGCTTTTTACGCTAGCACTGCGAAGCGGGCTGGGGGCGCGAGACACGCGCGATTCATGGAGAACAAGTTCTAAAAATACAAATAAAGCAAGCCTGATTTTATTTCGTAGTAAAATTCGTGACAGTATGTTAACGTGACTAAAGCGTGTGACCGATTTCCGGTCAGACGCCAAAGGTCATACGATCTTGTGCGATGTTTATTAGCAGCGGAAGAACGATTGAAGTGATGAAAGGTTTTCAAAATCGAAGTCATTAGCTTGCGATGAATTTTCAATCTTTTGGCCTCCTGACTGAAGTAAAAACTCTTGCAACTCTTGCTTCTAAAGGACCGCAGTGACGTGTTGTGACTTTATTTCGATTCACGGCCGGATTCTGGCGCAGTCGCTGAGCAAACGTACGTTTATCTTTTGGACCTTTTGGCTTAAAATTATGGATTTTGTGACTCAAACCGACGCAACAGAAGTTGGAAATAACTTTCCTTGGCGTAAAAACGTGTTACAAGCAATGGTGAGTAATCCTTTCATGGAAAACCTTTCTTTTAGTTTGACAACCGTCCGCAAGCCGTCTAATTTGCATAAATTTCCCAATTCAATTGCTCTCACCGCTTGCTTTGGTGTCAGGATGGTATTTGATTTCCAGAACTAAAACTTTCCAGTAAGTTAGTACAAAATCCAAGGTTCCATTTTAGATTGATTTTATGATCAAGCGGCATATACCAGAGGCCTTTTTTAATGGTCAAAGTTGGCCTTCGTTTTCTAGCATGTCTAACGTCAAAAATATGACCTCTTTAGACTTGTCGATTATAAAAATATTTCTGACATTGTTTTTCAAATTTTCTTTTAAGGTTTTCAAGAGTAAGAACAAAATAATAATTCGGGGAAGTTTCAATGCCAGGGAATGTTTCTTACGCGTTCACCCTTCTCTCGAAATTGCCATTGCATCCTGCCGTGTTTTGTTCGAAAAACAGGCATAAAATCGATTTTTCAAACTTTTTTAAATTTCTCCTTTAAAATGAATCGTTTGAACTCAAAACTATTTTTCCTTAAATTAGGTCACTAAAAGGGATGTTTTGGCAAAATAAAAAAATTCTATTTTTTGACGAGTGTCTAGCGATTCTCGATTTTTCTCAGATAATGGCTCTTAAAAAACAAATGACGTGAGTTTCAGCCTAAATTTAAATTTCGTTTAGTCTAAAAAGAACCCAAACTAAAATAACATTGTTTATCTTCCAGATTATCGTTAAGATAAGAATTCATCACCAAACCAGAAGTAGAACCCTTTATAAATTGATTTATTCGGAAATATTTTACCCCGCTTTCTTCCTGTGTGCGTGCGAGCGAAGTTTTGAGATCGCCTCATTTTGCCTCAAATTTTGGTTGTTTTCAAGTCGCCGACCACGAAAATTGATTTTGTCGATTTTCTCCAAATCCAAGCGGCCTTCTGAAAAACAAACTACACCACGTTTAGTTACTTATTTATGCCTATCTATGGACAAGATATGAGCGAAAACGATTTTTTGACTGTGGCCGCGAATTTTCGATTTTGCTCGATTTTTACAGACATTTGCTCTTAATTCTTAAAAAAAGAGTTCCTTCAGGTTGAAAATAAAGTTTTCTCAATTTTGCAGGACTGATGAATTGTCACTTAGTCAAGTTTACTGCAATTTTAAAGCAAAGACTCAACGCTGTCGAACGACCCTGTAATCTAGAAAGGATTACATGCACTCATGGAACTGTTTGGAAATGCAGGGCATAAACTCAGGGCATCATGGTCTAATTGAGCTAACCTGTCATTGGTTTGGGCGAGGGATTATGCAAAGACTCAGAGACTCCATGCCCCTGCAAATTGCTCCATTAGATGTCCGATAATGGACATTGGATGCCAAGAAAAGTGACCCGAAGAAAACATACTTAGACATCGGATGGTTTGCATTTATTCAAAGCTGAAAACTTTCAACTAGCATCTATTTTGTATGTTAAGTTACATGTCATCACTAATGTTTGTTTGCTTGCTTATGTTTTTAATCAGTACATTATTTAATACATTATCCAACAAAACAGTTAGTAAACTAAATTTAGTAGGTTATTTTAAAATGCGTAGTTGCACTGGGCCAATATAGATCTAAAATGCGTTTACTCCAATACGTGTCAAGCTCTCATTACAGTTTAAAAAGGCATTTTACAAGGCTCTTTTACTTTTAAGAAAACATTCCGTACTTTACATATTGAACCAATAAATACGTTAAAAAAACTTCTACTAATACCACATTTACCTGCAAAAATCATCAAGGGAATCTCTATTTTAAATTTTTAGTCGATGACTTTATCTCTATTTCATCCACTACTTACCACTGCATTAAGTAATCTGCAGTTTTTGCGTGCATTAAAAAGGCAAAGGTTAAATGTCTAAGCTTGCTAGCTGAAAATCATATGCCTTCTACTCTCTGTTCTTGGTTTCCTGGTTCGTATGACTACACCCTAGCCTCCTGGAATGTCGAGGCTTCAGTTGAGTGACTCGTTCGCTGGGTACTTTTCCTCAAGGCCAGATGAGATTTTCGGACGGTTACCATCCGGTTAAAGGCCAATCTAATCTTGGTGCTTAAGGCAATATACAGCCAAGGGTTGATGGCGCTGTTTGCGTGGGCCACCCAAAATCCCAGGTACATGACAATTTCTGGCGGGTTTTTACGAAAAGCTGTTGCTACCCAAAAAAGGTGTATTGCCTGCGCGGGAAGCCAGCAAATAGTAAACACCACAACAATGATGACGAGCATGCGGACCACTTTCCTTCTTGTAACCAGCTGTCGACGCTGTTGTTCTTCAATCAGATGATTGCCTGGAGCCTGGTTAAACCATAGCATAAAAGCAGCTTTCGCGTACAGCGGACATATGATGGCCAGAGGAATTATGTAGGTGATGAAGAAAATGTAAAGGTTAACACCAAGAGATGTCGCGTTGTAGCCCAAAACATCTGGGTCAATTTCGCAGTATTCATAATCTAATTTGTAGATGACAGGCATGATAGCCATTAGAGCGATTGACATAACCCAGATCAAAGGTGTGACAAATTTCGCCTTTCTGAACCACACAGAGTGGACCGACAGAGGACAGACAATGGCGCAGTACCTGTCGATCGCCATAAAAACCAGGCAGAGGATAGACGCAACGAGGGTGGCATCGGAAATTAGAATATAGCCCCTGCAGATGATGTCACCAGGCAACCCAGATACCTTCCACTTATTTTCCGTGTGAGCGCTGACAATGGAAAGAGGCATCATGAACAGGGCCACCAATAGATCGGCTATGGCCATGTTGACGAACATAGAACTTGTCAGTGACCGTACCTCAGGTTTTTTCCACACGATATATATCAGAAAAGAGTTGCCCACAATAGCTGCAAGCATCGTAAAGGCGTACAGTACGGTTACAATGCTCACTTCTGCATCGCTCAGTTCCATCTTGTACTCTGCCTATTTCAAAACAAATCAATCGAAAACTCGTAAACTAATTGTAACTTTTTAACAGCAGTTTCAGTTCGTGAATTGAAAGAAATATTTCTAGCACTCCACACTTGTTTAATTTTATCTAAGGTCACGTGTTCTTTGATTTACAACATGGATCCTTACTACGTCTCTGCTCCTTTCACGGTCCAGGAGGCTCTCGAGAGGAAGACTTAGATGAATGGGGTGGCAAAATGAAGGCAAACTTGAGATAAGTTTAAAACACACACACGCATACGCTGTGGTTAATGTGAATTTTCAATAACAAAATATTTTTTTTAGCCTATGGACACTTTACACGTGCAACAAAATCTATGCAATATATTCTCGAGATTCAAACCACCTATCAAATAGGTCGGCAAAGTTTTATCATAGGCCATTTCCGAGTTCCAAAAACTCTCACATTCAAAACGAGGCTATAAGTACAAAAACCTTTGTCGCGGAAAATGAGTTTTACTTGCATGAGAACAAAAATGAAATTCATATTAATTGCTTTGCACTTAGCGTCGCCTTGAAACGGAGGCTTCAGGCAACTCGGCCATGGTCTATTGCCTTGTAAAAAATCAGTTTCTCCACTACCATGGGGCGAAATTGCAATTCCAGAGCGCTTCGTTATTTCTATAGATAACGGCAGAAATCAAGATTGTCCAGTTTTTACTCTGTTTCTAACCAGAAACATTTTTTCTCAAAAAATCTCGACAGTGCCCTTGTAGATCTCTATTAAACTTCACGAACACCGAGGCAGCTATTGGAGGAAAAAGCTCCCGTGAACGATTTTGGTAAAACACTTCACAAGGTCGAGAAATATGGCTGCAAGTAAAAGTAGATAATAGTGTCATTTTGTTACTATGGCAACTCCGCTGTCATTGTTTCACTGATCATAACAAATGTCCATCTTTATCTAAAATACAGCTATGGTGATAATTTTTCCAAATCTTCATTGATGGCGACGTAGTTTATGCTCAAACTTGGTAGGTATTGACCCTGACCCCCTAACTCCGAGACGGCTGACATTTTAGACTAATCTGCCTGGTGCGTCGCTTTCTAACAATACACTTGTTAATAACACGAACACGCACATACTAATAGACCTACGTCCCAGCCAAGATTATTGGTATTTCAAACGATAAAAGGGTAGGAAATCAAAGGAGCGGTCACTTGGTTGAAGCTTTTCAAGGTAATGGAATACAAATAAACTCGATCTACTGTCTTTTGACTAAAATCGTGAAATTCCACGGTACATGACTTTATCGCCATTAAATCGTCATATGCACATATTAACATTTGAATTGAATCAATCCTGATTCATTATTTTAAAGCCCTGAAATTAATATTATTAAATGTCTAAATGCTTCTTGTTGTCTGTAGTTTTCATAACCAAAGAAAAGATAAACTATTAGGTGAGTATAAACCTCTCTTGTTTTCTCCCATGCAATTAACACTAAGGCAAGCTGAAGGAAGACAGTGAAGCATAACACCCTTTACTGCGTACTTAAGAACTCTGTTAACTGTTGCAATAACTAAGTTAGGTTTCTAAATAAAGTATTCACGACACCTGGTAATATTCCTCAACTTCTTTCAATGCGGCTGGTAACGTGACTTTTGAGCTTGAGTTGCAGAAGTAATAATTGCAAAATCGCGTGCTAAATTAGGGGTGGATCATTAGGAAACTTATCGTGTGTGTCTGTGGGGGGAGGGGAGGGGGAAGGGGGGGGGGGAGGGGGAAGGGGGGTGGAGGGCGAAGTACAAAAAAGATATTTGCACAAGGGAAAATTGAATGAAAAAAATCATGCACGGCAATTAACCCTAAAAAATGTTCATGCTATAGCCTAAAAAAAATTCACACAAGGAATTTCGTAACGAAAAAAATTCCTGCTGCTCGAAAATTCCCCCCCCCCCCCCCCCCCAATAATTTTTCTAATGGTCCGTCCCTTAGTGGAGTTCGCACACTGATTACCACCATGTCACTGTCACGCTCGATCCAACTCCCTCAATACAGCAAATAGCTATATAGTATACATGTATAATACACCGATTCAGCCTAAGACCGGAAGTTGCATGAAAGGGAGGCCTAAGGGCTATCTTTCGCGCGAATCTCAAAAATCGTGGCTGAAGACACCGACAGTTTGCATGGAAGACATGAAATGTCTTCTGATGTAAACCTTACACCAGAAGACATTCCATGTTCATCCGTGAAAAATGGAGAAGACATAAGTAAATGGACAATTCCACAATTGAAATTTTGGTTGAAATGCAGAAGACTGAACCAACAGGGACTGAAGAAAGATTTTGTCGAAAAGTAAGTTTCGCAGCACCTGTATTACATAAACCTTATCTAACCTTCCACGCTAGTCAAAAGAATTTCGTTTTCGCTAAAATCTTTTCTTTTCGGGGGCAGGGTAAAGGCATTCAACACGATTCCTTACTACAGAGAGAAAGTTTACAACCCTGATCCTGAGAGGAGCTACACGAAAGCAAAGGTTGAAAAGCTAAAGACCCTCAATATCGAAACAGTCCAGACTGAGCTGATCGACCAACAAGCAAGCTCGTGTAGTTCGGTTTTAGACACTTTCCCACCGGATGAAAACACTCAATTTTCAGGGGTTTTTCCTGTTTTGTCCCCATTTGTGGCTATGGATGCTTTTGAGCAGGTACAAAATTCCGGTAAATCAATGAAGAAATTTACCAATGCAGCAGTTGTTATAAACTCAAATGACAAAGGCCTCCGTATGGTCAATTTTGTGGGCGATTTACGGGTGTATAATATCACGGAAAATAACATCATATACGTCCGTGCTTACTGTTGGGCTTCCTATATGAGGAATGTTAAATACAAGGTGAAAGTGGTTTGTAAACAAAGCGGGACCCCAAAGATTCTAGCAGCAAAGTGTGATAGGCAGTGTCCGGCTTTCAACAGTGGGTGTTATTGTCATGTTATGGCGCTCATATGGAAACTTGAGGACATGACGAGAAAGTCAGAGCTAAAAAATATCACTCCTGACAACAGATGCTGCACATCAAAACCGAGGGAATGGGGAAAAGGGGGTAGACGAGAAGTAGAGTTCTCTCCAGTGATGGCTTTAAAAATAACAAAACCAAGACATGCGTCTGACTTACCTGGTAGGAAGAAAAGGAGTATTGATTCTCAGTTTTACGATCCCAGACCACTGAAGTTACATAGTCACATAAGCTTGATGCTGATGGAATTGCAAAGCTGAGGCAAGATCTTTAGAAAATAAATGCTCGTATACCCTTTGCTGTTATGTTACCAGAGGAAAAGACAATTCAAACAGTAAAGACTATAGTTGGCACTGTTGCTAAAGGTTCAACAATTCATAAGCAACTTCAAGATTATTCCCAACAGCCTCCAAATTTGGTAGTACCCTTTTTTAGTAGTTCCTCCCTTGCTGGTAAAGAAAATGTGAATCCTGTCTCAAATTGGCAAGCACTGAATTCAAATTCCAGTTTGAATCATGAAATCTCTGCTCCACCTTCCACTGCGCAGTGTGAATCAGAAATGGCACCTCTCAGCACTTTTTCCAATGCTTATGATGAGCTACAGGTTCAGTAGATATCAGATTGTAATGTTAATAACCAACAGCAAGAACAGAATATTTCAAGTTTTATTGAAAGTACAATTGATCCATCTGAAGTACAACTGCCAACAGTCCAAACAGAAACGTTATTTATTGAAACTCTTACAGAAAAGCAAATGCAAATTGAAATGGCAACAAGAGGACAATCAATGAATCCTGCTTGGTTTGAACAAAAGCAGAACAGAATAACTGCCAGTATCTGTAAAGATGTCTTTTCTCATATGCAAAAATAGGGGTCAAAATTACCAGAAAATCTAGTAAAAAAAATTACAGGAAAAGGAGCACCCCAAAAAATGGTCAGCTACTCACAAAGGATTGATCTTTGGTATTGAAAATGAACCTGTGGCAGCTGATTTGTACAAAGAATATCTCTTGTCATTGCCAGACATCAAGGAAGTGACAGTTCAAGAGACTGGATCAATTTTAGACAAAGAAAATGATGTTCTTGCAGCAAGCCCTGACAGAATTGCAACAATAGTGTATGCCAATGGTGACATTGAATACAGAAATGTGGAAGTAAAATGTTTAGAGTCCAAGCAGGATATGTGACCAGAGACTGCAATAAATAATCATCAAAAGGAAAGCGGTTTCCCATTTATGGGACTGAACTCTGTCTTTTTAGTAAAAGAAAAGGACAAATATTGGTTTCAGTCCCAGATGCAAATGGGGATCAGTGGAATTCCATTAACTGACTTTGTCATATTTACCAACAACACATTTCCAGTTTTGATTCTCAAGGTCACATCATCGTCAAGGTGGGAGGACGAAATTAAGCCTAGTTTAATTGCTTTTCACGAAAAATATATCTCAAAATAAAAACAGTTGTGTTTTTAGAACTGCAAAGCAACACTATAAGTTTCCTGGAAAATATAAGCTGACTCTAAAAAATGTCTGCATAAGAGCTTTAGTATGTTCTAAAGCACAAGGAATGGTATTCAAGTTATACTTTACAAGTGATGGGATGGTGGTGGTAGGGAAGGTGAAACTAGATATTTTTGTGTATTGTTTTTGAAAATTTTGACTGTTATTTTTTAGGATTTGTCTTACAGATAGACTTTTAGTTTTGAAAAAAAGACAAATTTTGGTTTTGTTTTCTTTATTATATCACCATCATCATTATTATAACAAATATATTTTCGTCAATCACAGTCAGTCTTCATCAGTTTCAAATCTGAGTACCCAATCTACCCATGTGCGTTTGATAGAATAATATTATTTTTGCATTCACTTTTTCACATATCAAGTCCTCCAATTATTGAAAAAACCCAAACCAAAGACTTATACAAAGTAACAAGACCTGAACTGCTTCCGAATCTTTAGTTTAACTTTCAATTCCTAAAAAAACACACTTGTTAGTTCCCTGATATAAGAACCCATCCGTTCCAAAAAACTGAAAGCTTCCTTTCTTTAAACTGAAATAATTGGGTATTGAAAATTTACTAACAAAGCACATACAGTCCAGATCTGATTTATGGACCCAGAGCTGGAAAGAGGCAGAACTTGACTAAAAATATGCTAAGCCTTGATTCGCTTAATTGCTCTTTCAACATGAATACGCACATTTGCTATACTCATGGTCTCAAAACACTGGCTTTGTGTGAACTGGTCATTGGCAGAAAATCTCTTTGGAGGAATATATAAACTTGCTCCTCTGAGGGCCATTAGGTCATGGATCTCAAAGCCCTTGTCTGCAAGGTACTGGTCCCCCATTTCAATTAACTGACAGAAGTTACTCTTCTCCACAATTTCCTTATCACTTATTCTTCCTGGATACAACT
This sequence comes from Porites lutea, assembly GCF_958299795.1. Lineage (NCBI taxonomy): Eukaryota > Metazoa > Cnidaria > Anthozoa > Scleractinia > Poritidae > Porites > Porites lutea. The sequence continues at coordinate 21,607,114 of NC_133209.1, read as the reverse complement.
GACTAACAAATGTTATCCATCCACTCGGTGAAATGCAGATGAGCCCTTTAAAAGTGTCGTGAGATTTATAGTCTGAGTACATTTCTGAGTGCTTCTGATAATTCTTGGGAAACTCACATTTCAGCTCTGTGCAATCATGAATTCCACGTACGTTTCCATACCTTCCATTAAAAGAATCTGGCAAGTTTTGTTTTATTTTGTCTCTTGAAGGCTATAAAGGCAAACTTCCCAACATTATGTAAAGGTAGTTTGCCCAAGTAATAAAAACATCAGACACGGTACTTACAGAGACACTAAATCTATGTGCCAAGTCACGCTCAAATAAGCCAAGACGCACCCTTGTTAGAAACAACCACAGCTGATCGATGGGCTCTATTGCTCTCTTTCTATTTCTTTGTTTCTCCTGTCCTTGCAAACAGGGAAATGGATTAACATTGTTTGAGAAGCTTTCTTTCACTTTTTCGCGTGCTGTGTTCCACGACATCAGAGACTCAGAGCAAGGTTTAATAAAGTTCCAAAATGCCAACAAAGCTGGCCACTCGGTGACTTTGAAATCCCGTGTAAAAAAATATGTCATCTTCATTCGATCCAAATCTCTCCAAACCAAATTTTGAAAGGAACAGCTTTTGTTTAAGATCATAATTCTCGGCAACCAAGTCTCTCTCTTCTTCAAATGGTTTTTCACCTGTATCTTCCTCTTGAGTCTCCTTTGCAGAGATGTCAGGTGCATCGTATGAGTGATGTTTATTTTCGATACTCTTGGATGGGATCGCTGAAACATTAATCCTTTGGCATTCCCGACTTTTGTCTCTTTCGGACCTTTCAGAGGCTTCGTCATTGCCAACTGACCATGGGAAAATGGAAGGAACAGCATTCTTTACAAGATCACGTCTTTTGCCGGTAAGGCTTTTCCTGTAGTCCTTCTCACTAAAATGTTCAGAACAGCAGAAGAGTGATCGGAGCTGTTCGAGGCAAATTTTTTGTCGCCACGCTTCATTTTTGATCCCAGGTTTTCTTAAGATTTTCGTGCAGAGGGAAATTATGAAAAATTTAATCTGGTCGGTTATCTGAACGATTATTGCAAAGAACAGCCGCGCAACACTTGTGACCCGAATTCTTTTGTTCACTTGAGGACGCCATGTTTATGATTATTCGCGCGAAGATAGCCCTTAGGCCTCGCTTTCATGCAAGTTCCGGCCTTAGGCTGAATCGGTGTATTATTAAATTAATGGGAGAAAGTCGAGCTAACAATTCTTGGTTAAAAAAAATTAGATTTCTCTTTGAAATATATAGGCTTAAAATTGGCGAGGTAAATGTTTTGCAAGTATACTAAATAGCGCATTACACTAATGACGTCACAAATTTCTGGTCCCTGCTCAGACATTGAACCTGACCAGTATTCTTGGTTTTCAGTGTCACGCAATCAAAACTTTAATTGCAAACCATTTAATACAGAAAGTCCAGAATCTAGGAAATAAAAGAAGATAAATATGCAAAAGGCCTCACCAAGAATCAGGTCTGTGCGATATTCATGTGAGATATTTGGAAAAACGTTTTACCCAAATTTATAAAGTTTTGCATGGAGACGCCATGCTCGCGTCCCTTTGAGGGGCACAAATATGGCAACCGGAAACCAACAGAAACATCTGTTTTTGAGTTTTCCTACTAATGCGTGAATTCATCGCTTGAAGAATTCATAAAGGATTAATAGGATATTCATTCTGAGACAAGGAATGTTTAGATAGCAAAATCTCCTAAAACTGGTAATGTTTTTAACCCTCATAAGAGCCTAGCCGGCTGCCAGCTAAATGCCACGTCACGCAAAAGCCTGGAAATTCAAACGTCGTCTATCGCAATTGAAGAACCCTTTCGAACAAAAACTTTGTTTACGTACAGGTGTTTAGGTGCTGTAATACCTCATGAAGCTCAGAAGAATGGATAGTTTCTTAGTTTGAATTTTGGTGACGTCATGTGAAAACCGAGAATAAGAGTCTTGTATGGGAAAGTCACATTCGCCAACAAATTTCCGTCGTCTTTGAAGATTTTTGTCGTTAAAAGAAACAAAATTCAGCTTGGTTTCGTTAATATATATCTTGAAAATTATCAACGCGTGCCAAGACAACGTTAAACATGGTAAAAACTGTAGATAAGTGATTAAAAAATAACAAGAAACGAAAGGAAAAAATCTTGGAACATAACATTTTTATCTTGTGGCCTGAATGTTCGTGTCGACCATAATTTTAAAAACGATTATCAGATATTTATAGTCTCGGTGCAGTGCGTGGATCGATTGGGATAGGTTAATTTAATAGGTTAATTCTTTTTATTATAAGCTGTTGGTTTGACTGTTCTAGAAGACTTCTCGTTTTCATGCAGCGGGCGTCTGGAAAAGCAAGAAACCGGAATGCAGAATGGGAACAGGAATGGGAACAGAAACCGGAAACGGAAACGGAAACGGAAACGGAACAGGAACAGTGATCTAAAGGGGGACCACTACCTTAATTTATTTTAATTCTAATTCAATTTATATGAAAAATAAGAAAACTGTTCTGCAATCATGCTCCCCCTGAGTCTCTTTATATTACGGCAAAGAGAAGGTAAAAAATGCAGCAAGTTTAAGAGCAACTCCATGCAAATATCGACCAAAGTGCGGCAAGGCTCAAAAAATAAAAATCGCTCTTCTTTTGCATACTGATAGACTTAAGTAAGTGTACAAACGCCATGTAGTTTTGTCTTCGAAAGATCTGTTCGTTTCCGAGAAAAAGAAGAAAACCGTTTCAAGCCCCGCCGTCGATTTCGCAAGCCGAAAACAGGGTTGAAATTCACTATGATTCGCTCGACTTGCATTTCAAAACAACCGCGTGCTTGTTGCTAAAATTGTAAGTATAACTCGTCGTTGACCAAAATTTATAATATTTTTAGCATTACAACAGTCTGAGTAATTATAAAAAAGCTAAAGCGTATGTCTACCCGTTGTTTAACCACGGAAGGTAGTTCAAAAAAGCGGCGATTTTCATCATGTGCCTTTGATCAGAATTTTTCAAGATTGAAGGGGAAAACACTACAAGCATCAAACTATTATGTTATGTTAAAATTATTTTGGGGAAATCATTTTGAGCTTCTCAGAAATTATTTGAAATTCGTGTTACAGACAACATGAATAACGCCATCCAAAACATGAGTCACACGACCAACAATTTGACTTTAGGTTTCCGTTTACAATGCTGGTAGCCTTGATATGTAGGACAATTTTTTTAAAAAGCTCACCGTAACCTGTTGTACTTCAAGCTCCAAGTTGTTTCATTTTGCCGTCTTATCACCTATGTTACCGTAGTCGTGATGTCCGCTCGAATGTGTGCGTTGGAGGTGCATGACAGCTTTCTGGTAATTTCTTCATCCCTCTCTCTCTCTCATTTTCTCTAATGTTTTTAAGTTAACATCTCATGTTTGTTAAAAATTTTTAGAACCCTGGACCTTAAAAAAGCCGTCTAGAAAATAAAGCTCGGTAGTTTAACAAAGCAAAGTTGCTTGCTCGTGGATCCGTTCACTTCAATTAATCTCATTTGCGTAGGAGTGTGCCTGGGAATGTGCCAAGGGTCTACGTCCGGTGAAATACACGTGACGAGCTTAACCGCCTTTCACCCGTTACTTCCAGTACGCTGAAGAAGATTCATCTTGTATACTCCTCCTTCTTCAAAAATACACCAGTTGACATTATTTTACCTAAGAATTATCTTGTTTCATATTTTGACATTTTAGACATTTGATTAACATTATCGAATTAAATTTAGTTTAATCTGATTCAACATTTCGTTTCTACTTGAAAAAGATCTTTGCATAAACACTGTTTGTGTGCGCTCTTCTTTGATGAAGCTATGGAAGGTTCGTGCTCCTTCGAGTCATTAGTAGGTACTCTGTGTTCGTTTGATAGAAGGGATAAGCATGCAGAGATCAACTGAGATTGTTCCTTTGTCGTTGTCAAATTATTAAGGACGTAACTGGGCATAGGTCGACATGGTCTCTTTCTGGTATTGAAAGCAAAACAGACTTTATTTTAGCTCAGAACTGACCAGCCAGACCATTCCCGTCGTAATGATAATTTCCCTTTTATTAAAACTCTTCAGCTAGATCAGTCAAATCCGAAATAGTATGCTCGAAAGAGAACGTTTTTCAGGAAAAATGACTCTTGGAAAAATCCTATTTCATTTTCAAAATGACTGGTCGGGCTATGGTCCGGCCGGCCAGTTCTGACAAATGGAAAGCGCCCTAAGTTCCTTTAATATATGCCGTTTCCATCGTTCTGAGCTCAGTATTGGATAACTACGGAACAGTTATTCCAATTCGTGCCAAGTTCCAAAGGAAATCGCCAATCACATAATTGAAAGAAGAGGGAAACCTGTTAAAGCCGACAAAAGAGTTAGAGGAAGAACATTTCAGAATATATCTATCAGCAAACCGGTATCCTCATTCCTGTAGTTTAAGGTACTCTTGGTTTATTCACTGTATTATATTCTAATAAGTCACTTAGATTCAATCCGCGAATACTGTATAAAGTTTATCATCAACTCTCTTAGATAACCCAGAGTCTCCCGGGTGCGGTACCAATCCACCTAATCTGTCCGATAAAACATAACCTTCAGTTTTTCTCTTAGTTTGAAATTAAACCCGATTTCCCCCAGAGTAATTTTTTTGTTTTGTTTTTTGTTTAATTTAAAGATCATAGTCCAGTTCTGATGGCATTTGTTGTTGTCGTCTTATTTTATTTTATTTTATTTTTTTTACATTTACTTCAAACGACTGACTTGTGCCTCATTCAAGACAACGCGTGGGGATATGGCGTCGGATAGAACTCAACGATTCAACATTCGTACAGCAAAACAAGCGGTCGATACAGCTCTAGGAGAGATTGCGCCAGAAGAAGCTGAAAAATTCTGGGTATCCTTGGTTCAATCTCAAATTGTAGCTCAGCAGATCCATGACAAGGCCATTGACTTCAAGCTCAGTAGCAGATGCGCTTGCAGAATGTTACAAGAACGCAGGACACTTAGGATCACGAAGACAAATCTTATATATTAGGGACGGACCATTAGAAAAGTTATGGGGGGGGGGGTGGGGAATTTTTGAGGCGCAGGAATTTTTTTCGTTATCAAATTCTTTGTATGAATTTCAGTTTTAGGCCGTAGCATGAATATTTTTTAGGGTTAATTGGCGTGCATGAATTTTTTTCATTTAATTTTCCCTTGTGCGAATATTTTTTTTGTACTTCGCACCCCCCCCCCCCCCTCATAAGTTTTATTATTATTATTATTATTATTATTATTATTATTAATGGTCCGTCCCTTACGTCACTGAGACAAAATGGATTTCGAAACCTTGCAAAACTGGCTTTCTGGTCTTACTCGGTACAGGTTAAAGATCGCAAGGCACAATCGGATCCTTCATGGCCGAGATTCTGTTGTCTCCGCTGTTTCTTCCAGAAGAATCTTCCAACGAATTTTTTTTTTCTGGAAATTGTTTTATTTCAAATGTACTAACTAAAAAAACGTAAATAATGTTTGTTTCAATTCACGAAAAGTGACATTCAGCACAGCAGATATTACATTTGTCCTTAATTAAGAAGGCACTCTGAAATAACGCACGTGCAAGCCAGGATTACCCACGTGCAGCCAACAACTGGAATTTCCACCTGTGAAGATGGGAAGAAAACATGTACACAATTTTTTGTTAAGACATCTTTTGATTTGATAATGCCGACGTCTCGAAGCAATGAAAATCTTCAGCGAGGCTACCAATTAAATTCTTCATTTTCAAAACTTTATATTATACGCATGTTTTACGTTTGCTTTTCGCCTGCTTTCAGTGGATCCAGACCCCGGGCCCCGGGATCTTGACAGCTGTAATCTGATATTACTGTTGAAAGTAATTTGCATACTGAGTCACAAAACCTTCGCATGGGCGCTTTATCCTTCAGATTGGCGCTTCCTTTTGCGGTGTCCAGCAGCATTTTGAGACAAAAGGTGTTAACAGATAAGGAAGAGAGGGTTTACTACGTGCTGAATTAACATAAGCGAACTTCGTTATGTTGTGTTTACACTCAAGTGTTTACCAAGGTAAACATTAACTGACTAAACCCTGGTACATTTGTACAGTGTTTATACGGGCTCAAATAACTAAGGTAAATCTGTCATCAATCACAATCTAATCGAATTGGCGGAAAATTCTAAATCCACGCATAAAATGCTCGCGTTTAAAAGATAAGCTGTGGCTCTTGTAGTCCTCGCGTTTTATTTTCTTGTTCTTGATCAGCAAACCCAGGAATCGAGATTGCAGCAGCTCTTACTTTTGCAGCACCTAAAGAGGTCGAGGCGAAAGCGATTAATTCTGCTACAAATTGCCCTTCGCGAGACGAGGCACGTTAGACGTGCTTGGTCGTGGCCGAGAAACCAATTCTGGTTCGAAACTCTACCTTTCGGGTTGGTCGCATTCGTAATGATTTGTGTCTTTGTTTTTCGCCATAACTTCTTCGTAGACCGAAACCAAACGTGGAAACCTGGTCGAAAACCTGGTCTCGAAGACGTGATCGAATGAGACTGACGCAATCCCGACACCACAGGATGTGTCATCCAAACCTTGGTTACTGGCCTTAACCATGCCTGCTCGCAGCGTAAACCGAACTTTTACCTTAGTTAACTTTCTATTGTCTTGAGCGGTGCTTACCACGGTATCAGCTGGCGTTTACACACGCAAAATATTTACCTTGGTAAGTTAACTCCAACACCTCGGTAGCACGCTCAAGTCTAAACACGGCATTAGTGTTGGTTTATATGAATCTCAAACAGAGTTTAATATAGAATGGCAAACTTGAACAGATGGCAACGGGAAACATTTTGCCGTAAAACTAGACCTAAAACAAAGAATAGGGTAAGTACTTTAACATTTAGAACTTTGTGCGTGAATATTACCAAGACCTTTTAGGACAGACGTTTCACGACCTTTGCCTGGTCGACTGACGATGGTCACGCATATGTTAAAGATGGCGTTACTTTATGTTGTCTGTAAAACGATTTTCAAATAATTTCTGAGAAGCTCAAAATGATTTCCCCAAAATAATTTTTACATAACATAAACGTTTGATGCCTGTAGTGTATTTCCCTTCAATCTGAAAAAATTCTGATCAAAGGCACATGATGAAAATCGTCGCTGTTTTCAACGACCTTTCGTGGGTAAACATCAGGTAACCCGTACGCTTTAGCTTTTTTATAATTACTCAGACTGTTGTAATGCTAAAAATATTATATATTTTGATCAATGACGAGTTAAACTTAAAATTTTAGCAATAATTTTTTTTCCTAGCCCGGTTGTATTGGAACGCGAGTCCAGCGAATCATAGTGAACCAGGGGCGGATCCAGGATTTTTTTTAGGAGGGGGTGCACTCGTCTCTTGCTCTACTTCAACACCAATAAACCACATAGTTTTTTTTTTTTTTTGCAGAATACCAGTTGTATTAGAAAACCGCAGGTCATCTCAGGGGGGGGGGGGGGGTGCGCACCCCCTACACCCTCCCCCTAGATCCGCCCCTGTGAACGTCAACCCTGTTTTTGGCTTGCGAAATCGACTGTGGGGCTTGAAATGGTTTTCTTCGTTTTTCTCGAAAACGAACAGATCTTTCGAAGAAAAAACTACATAGCGTTTGTACACTTACTATAGTCTACCAGTCTGCAAAATAAGAGCGATTTTGATTTTTTGAGCCTTGCCACGATTCGGCGATTTTGGTCGGTATTTGCATGGAATCGCTCTTAATAAGTAAAGCAACAGCTTTGCAAGTGCATCGAACTTTCTGTCTATACGTTCACCGTTTATGCGCAACGACGACTTGAAATGATCAAATCTTATTAAGTTCTCTTGAGAAAGGCGATAAATTTTATTGTGCCTGTCTGAGCTCCGACGCCGTCTCCAGCTTCATTTGGGACAATTTGGATGAGAAATAGTTTGAATGAGGACCCGAATTGAATTCAATTTCGCTGGCGTTGCCGTTGTCAGATGTTAAGGCTCCTTTTGTCTCTCGCAGGAAGGAGGTTATAACATATTAATATTATTTGTCAGACCCATGTGTAAACGAGATACCCATTAGAGACGTTTATCGGGCTGCCATACACTTCAGGTTTGCTACATGTATATATCGTACTGTGCTAAATTGGACAGTTAACCAGGACTAGACAGTCCAACTTAAAATGGGATATTAACACGTACCTTTCGTTGCCCCAACCTCCCCCCCACCATCAAGCAGCCAGCAATTCATCTACCTCCGGGCGTTATTCAACCGAGTGCAATAGGGACCTTAAGCAACGAGAACGTTGACGTCCAGGACGTAAAAAATGGAAACCGGAAGTGGATATTTTCTGCCTTTCAGTGATCTGACCCATCAAATTCCCACACTGGAAGGTAAAAGGATTCCTTGTGTGAGACAGAAGCGTTCCATCAAGCGAAACACTGAACTTCCGGTTGCTATTCATGAAGTCCACGACGGTCAGCGTTCTCGTTGCCTAAGTTAGCTATTGTGTTTGACAGGAAAACGCGATGTGTCACAGGTTAAATATAAAGAAAGATTATATCAATTAGATTCATATTTCAAAAGTCTTTTCTTGTTTCTTTCATTATTTCTCTGGCTTTCTCAGTTATTTAAATAATGATTATGTCTTTTTCTTTTCATATCTCTATGCATTGTTTCCATTACCCTTCCTATTCAGGTTCCTGTTCTCTTTTTTTTCCCTTTTTTTTAGTATATAGCTGAATAAGAATTAAATCCAAATTAACTTAAATTAATATAGGTTATGTAGGTTTCTCTTTCCATTACGGTTTCTATGCCGGTTTTTTTTTCAAATCGTTTCAATGTCATGAGGGGACACAAATTGCCTGAACTGTAAGGATCCTGGAACGTCGTTACAGTAAATTGAATGGGACCGTATCCCAGCGAGGCGCTATAATCCTTTTCTTATGACACGGATTTGATAAATAAAACTTAATTTCCTCTATACAGATGCGATTACCGGTCTATACTTGTCATCAAGTTGTAATAGAGGCGTCTCAATTATTGCGAAAACAATGAAGCTTGAGTTTATTTGCCGCTGTCTGGTTCTCAGCACCACGTACTTTGGAAAACGAGATAATTTAAAATTACTTGACTTGATAGTCACGGTGAAGACTCTAGTTGGAGGAAAATATTATTCGTTTTGCGAAAACGCGAGGCGCTATACGGACATATTCAGTTTGTTCCAAAGCTGTCACGACTAAGCTGTAATGCCGTCACAACTAAATTAAGTTTATATCGCAAAAAAAAAGGACAGTGGTGACCAAAGTGAAATTATTCCTTTCGACGAATACATTTTTTTCGGTCCTTGCGAATTAAGCCGCGAAAACAAAACTGAACAAACAAAACCGGATCGAAAAAATAAATGAAATCACTAAAAAACCGTCTTGGGAGAGTCGAAGGGATTTTATTAGATAGGCTTCGAAAATTGTACATGAATGGAACTGTCATCTAAAAATTTTCAGCCTTCCTCAAGCTATAGAAAATTCTAGGCAATTTTTGCCTCTCCGAACAGATATTTCAGAGAAAACGGTCGTTGGGTGCACCTAAATAAATACAAGCTCGCTGTTCCAAAACCCCACACCGAATTTTATAAAAGAAGCCTTTCTCGTAGCGGAAATGTGTTGTGGAACAGCTTGACTTTGGAGGTGCCGCAATTGACATCCCTTTATGTTTTTAAAGGAAAATTAAAAAAACCCTAACTTAGAGATATGTAATATTTTCACATGGCCTCTTTAATTTGTAAAGCATGCTTTTTATTATTATTACTTTAGTACCTGAACGAAATACCATGTATAATTAACGTTACCTTACGTCTGTGGTGTGCGTAAATGGTTTAAGGCAATAGGCTTCCTCTGGCTATCAATAGTGCGTGTTAAAACAATGTATCTAGCGATAAACAAGTAGTCGAAGAGCCATTCATATTGTACCGTCACAAAGTTTTATGGAAAACGTATTGCTATCTGATGTACACCCATGACAGTCTATGTTTATATAACCTCTGCCTTAAGAACACTGGGTTACACTGCACTCATGGGTGCGCCACCTAAAGTGCAGCCTAGTTTTTGTTAGCTCTACCTAGAGAATCACTGCGTTACACTGCACTTATGGGTGCGCCACCTAAAGTGCAGCCTATGTTTGTTAGCTATACCTAAAGAATTACTACGTTACACTGTACTCATGGGTGCGCCACCTAAAGTACAGCCTATGTTTGTTAGCCCTACCTAAAGCATCACTGGGTTATACTGCACTCATGGGTGCGCCACCTAAAGTGCAGTATAGTTTTTGTTAGCTCTACCTAGAGAATCACTGCGTTACACTGCACTAATGGGTGCGCCACCTAAAGTGCAGCCTATGTTTGTTAGTTATACCTAAAGAATTACTACGTTACACTGTACTCATGGGTGCGCCACCTAAAGTACAGCCTATGTTTGTTAGCCCTACCTAAAGCATCACTGGGTTATACTGCACTCATGGGTGCGCCACCTAAAGTGCAGTATAGTTTTTGTTAGCTCTACCTAGAGAATCACTGCGTTACACTGCACTAATGGGTGCGCCACCTAAAGTGCAGCCTATGTTTGTTAGTTATACCTAAAGAATTACTACGTTACACTGTACTCATGGGTGCGCCACCTAAAGTACAGCCTATGTTTGTTATCCCTACCTAAAGAATCACTGGGTTAAACTGCACTCATGGGTGCGCCACCTAAAGTGCAGCATAGGTTTGTTAGCTCTACCTAAAGAATCACTGGGTTACAGTACACTCATGGGTGCGCCACCTAAAGTCCAGCCTGTGGTTGTTAGCTCTACCTAAAGAATCACTGGGTTACAC
>NC_133209.1:21553694-21588694 GCF_958299795.1 Porites lutea | reverse complement strand
CCATGCCAAGGCAGGTATCACCAAGCACTTCTGGCAATATATTAAAGCTAAACGTAGAGACTCGGCTGGAATTGTTATCTTGAAATGACATGGCAAGGAATTCACCAAACCCAAGGAGAAAGCAGACATCCTAAACGAGCAATATGACAATGTATTCACACTTGAGGATCCAGTTCTACCTCAACTACCCGATAGCCCCTGCCAAGACATGCCCAATATCCAGATTGACAACAATGGTGTAATTAAACTGCTCAGTGGACTGAATCCATCTAAAGCAAAGGGCCCTGAGTTACTACCTACGCGCGTCTTAAAGGAAGCGGCAACAGAAATAGCTCCTTACCTGAGTTTTATCTTCCAACAATCCATTAACACTGGAGAGGTGCCACCGGACTGGAAGCATGCCAATGTTGTAGCAATGTTTAAGAAAGGTTCAAGGTCAGAGGCTGCCAATTACAGGCCCGTCTCTTTAACGTCACTGCATTGCAAGCTGTTAGAACACATTATTTATCGCAGTATTATCATACACTTAAACTCTTTTGACATCCTGGTGGATGCCCAACATACATTTGCATACCAAGATGGCTGGACGCGTTACCACGTTGTCCGTTAATTTTGGCCTCCTGCTCTGCCTGTTTCTTATCTTGAATGGCATAAAACAAAACAAATCATCAACGAAGCCACTAAGCAATAGTAGCAACCTATATTTTGCTTCCCAAGAAGCTTGCAGGATTAAAATTCAATCTTTTCACTCTCTGGCACGGCGTCCAGCAAAACACCAAGCAGTCGGAGCTTTCCAGAAAGGCTTTATTACGTGCAAGCTTATACTTCATGGCTCTCTAGCCTTGGCTCTAATAGCGCTTGCCGGAGATGTTGAACTCAACCCTGGATATAGGAGTTTGGAGGATGTTAGGAGTTCACGAGGATTGAGGCTTGCTCATCTAAATATTCGAAGCTTGAGGAACAAATCAGACTCGCTGCGCCTGGAGGGTTTGGATAACAGAACGATCGATATTCTTACACTCAGTGAGACTTGGCTGGATGACTGCTATGAAGACTCTCATGTTATTATTCCAGGATATAATTGCATTCGCCTGGATAGGTCTGGAGCCAAAGAAGGTTTTGGTGGAGTAGCAATCTATGTAAAGGAAGGCTTGCCGTTTCGTGTTAGGAATGATCTTTACTCAGCCGCAAATGAATGTCTATGGATTGAGCTATCGCGCACTAAATGTCGCCCAGTATTGATTTGTTGTGCATATAGAGCCCCCGGTTTTGACTTTGCGAACTTTATTTCAAACTTGGAGATATCTATGACGAAAGTTAACCTGGAAAAATGTGATTTCGTGCTTCTTGGCGACCTAAATGCAAATATGCTGCCATTTTCAAGAAAGAAAGAAAAACAAGAGCTTAAAAAATTTGCAACTTCACACGATCTTACGCAACTCATTACTGAGGCCACCCGAGTGACGGAAACCTGTCAATCCTTGCTTGACGTGATTTTAGTGAACAATGATCACCGCATCAATGACTCCGGTGTTGTTCCTGTTTCGCTGAGTGATCACTACCTCGTCTATTGTGTTTTAAAAGCAGGTGTAATTAAGGCACCACCGAAGACAATTGAATACCGCTCTTATAAAAACTTTGATGCGAACACCTTCCTAGCGGACTTGAATAACGTCCCATGGCACATCATTGAAAACGAGGAAGACATCGACGACGCCGTGTTTATTTGGAATCACTTGTTTTCTGAAATAGCTGACCTGCATGCGCCCGTGAAAAGGCGAAGAATACGAGGTGTTCCGCTCCCGTGGTTGAATGATACAATCAGTGAGGTGATGAAGGATCGTGATTTTCACCATCGTAAAGCCGTGAAAACCAATTCTGCTTTTCACTGGGCTCGCTATAGAAAGTTAAGAAATAGGGTCAATCGTGAAGTCAAGGCAGCAAAATCCAAGTATTATTGTGACTTGATTTTAGAGGCTAAAGGGGATTCAGGAAAGATCTGGAAGGCGGTGAATGAGGTGTCTTCGCGCAAGACTAAATCCTCGAGCCCACAATGTATCGTAGTTGATGGTGTTGAACACACCACCCCAGCCTCTATTGCATCCGTGCTCAACTGTTATTTCTCATCCATTGGCAGAAGTCTTGCAAATAAAATATCAGCTGCTGCTATGTTCCCAGTCAGATCGGCCACGATGCTACAGTCTTTCTCGCTTGACGAAGTTGATGAGAAAACAGTACTCAAGCATCTGCTTTCTCTAAAGACAAATAAAGCTATTGGCTTGGACAACATCAGTGCGAGACTTTTAAAGTATGGCGCGCGTGCTATTTGTCCCTCGATCACCAAGTTACTGAATCTCTCTATTCGCACTGGCAATTTTCCTGAAATATGGAAATGCTCGAAAGTGGCTGCACTTTTCAAAACTGGAGATAGGAGAGATGCGTCAAATTATCGCCCAATTTCTATTCTGCCAACAATGAGTAAAATTCTGGAAAAAGTCGTCCATTCCCAATTCTATGACTTTCTGAATTCAAATAATCTCCTTTCAAGCAAACAATTTGGCTTCCGTCCCAAACTGTCTACAACATCGGCTCTCACCAGTTTTGCAGATGAGGTCCTATTGCATATGGAGAGTGGAGAACTGTGCGGTGCAGTGTTCCTAGATCTGACCAAGGCATTCGATACCGTTGACCATACGATCTTGCTATCTAAATTGTCGGCTATCAATGTCTCGCCCAGCACTCTACAGTGGTTCAAGTCTTACCTGAATCATCGTAAACAGCGGACTGCCTGTAGCGATGCTGTGTCTGACCCTCTCCCGATGACCTTTGGGGTACCACAGGGGAGCATTCTAGGACCGCTTCTCTTCTTGGTTTATATTAATGACCTTCCGCTGGTTATAAAGAATTGCGAAGTGACTTTGTATGCTGATGACACGGTCCTGTACTACTTTGCTAAAGAGCCACACCTGTTAGAAGAGGCACTAAATGATGATCTCTTGAAAGTTGCCCAGTGGTTACATGGAAATAAGTTAACTTTAAATCTTACTAAGACGAAATCCATGATTATAGGCAGTAATAGGAAACTTGTTGGTATTTCCTCTTTCACGTTATCTATTTTTGACACTGATATAAATTCTGTAAGTAGTTTTAAATATTTGGGAGTTATGTTGTCTTCAACTTTCACATGGTCCGACCATATTGAGTATATTTCATGTAAGGTTAATAAAAACCTTGGTCTTCTACGTAGGATTAAGTATTATTTACCTTATGATGCCCGGTTACTTTTTTATAATAGCTTAGTGCTACCTATTTTTGATTATGCTGATTTAGTCTGGGGTGACAAGGACAATGTCTCACTTATGAAGGAATTGCAAATTCTCCAAAACAAAGCAGCTAAGTTGATATTAGATAGATCACCTCACTCCTCATCCACCGATGCATTGATTGTCTTGAGATGGCTGAATCTTGAAGAACGTAGGAAATGTCATCGATGTATATATGCATACAAGTGTATTAATGGCCAACTTAATCATTCTTTGGACATTGTAAGAAAGAGTGATATACATTCCTACAATACGCGCAATAACGATACTATCAAGCTCCCCAAAATTAAATATAATTGGGGAAAACAACGTTCGCGGTACCACTGTTTCAAAGACTTTAATGAATTAGAGAGAACTGTAAGAAACTCAGCAAGTTTTCCAATTTTTAAGAAGTGTCTTTTTTCTGCTTTTTATAATTGAGTACTTGTAGTGTGTATGTTTTGATTATTTCTGTAACTGGATTTTAGCTTGAATTTTTTTTTTTTTTTTTTTTTTTTTTTTTCCATATATATCGATTTTAGCTTAACCTTTTTATATTTTAATTGTATTATATAATATACATCTCGTAATTAGGACCTCTATGTAAACCACTCTTGTGATGGAGCATCCTATTAAAAGATTGTTATTATTATTATTATGCTTTCCGTCCTGGGCGCTCATGCGAACGCAACTTATCATACCTTAGAGCACCTATCCCGGTCAGTAAATGATAGAAACCATACTGATCTTTTGATCTTAGACTTTTCTAAAGCCTTCGACAAAGTAGCACACAAACGTCTGTTACTTAAATTAGAGTACTATGGCATTCGTGGTTTAGTCTTAGCCTGGATAAAGGCATGGCTAATAGGAAGAACTCAACAGCTGGCCCTTGAAGGCGAGTTCAGTGAGAAGTCTTGCGGTGGTTTGGAGTCCCACAAGGAACCGTGTTGGGTCCCTTGTGCTTCTTGTTATTCGTTAATGATATAGGACGGTGATGATATTACCTCAAATATTAAGTTATTTGCTGATGACACCCTGTTCAGTATGGTTTGGTACACAATTCCGACGATGCAATCAGTCTTCAATCTGATCTGGACAAATTAGGTAAATGGGCAAAGTTGTGGCAAATGGCCTTCAACCCATCGAAGTGTTACGTTCTACGCGTTTGCAGAACCAACTGTCCCTTTATACACCCATACACTATGCTTGGCCATACCCTACAGGCTGTAGACCACTATCCTTAACTCGGAGTTTCTCTGTCATAGAACCTAAACTGGAAGCCACATATCCTAAACATTACAAACAAAGACAATTTGACACTTGGCTTTGTCAAGAGGAACTTGCATAATTGCCCACAAAAGATATAAAGATCAGGCCTACAAATCGCTGGTGAGACCAAGGTTGGAATATGGTTATACTGTCTTGAACTCCTTAAAGAGCATATTAGAAATCATAGCTTGAACAGGTCCAGCGCAGGGCAGCACGCTTCGTAACAAGAACTTACACGAGGGAGAAGGGATGCGTAACCAACGCCCTAAAGCTACTAAATTGGCCAACTCTCGAAAAGGGAAGAAAAGTAGCTTGACAGACACCGATGTACAAATGTGTTACCAACCAAGCCGCTATTGATATCCCCTGCTATGTACATCATCAGTCTTCCCTAAAAACCAGAGCATCTCATCCACTGAAACTTATCCCAGTTCAGCCATTCTGTGACACGTACAAATACAGCTTCTGGCCGAGAATTATCATTGACTGGAATAGCCTGCCATCCTATTATTTAACAATGGATTCAACTATAAAATTTAAAGCCACCATCTCTGACTACATTTTTTCAGTGTGATGTTTACCCCTTTCAATTTATTGTATTTTTATTTTTATGTTTCCTAGTAGTAGTGCTTTAGTTTTTAGTTAGGAGCTTGCGAATATGTCTGTTATAGATGTTGCAAGATAATATATATGTAAATGTAAATGAATACGCGAAGTCGAAAAATAAGTAAAGATTATAAGAGTCGCAACCTCAGATGTTTAAGTTTAGTTTTATGATCGCACATGGACGATACACACCACAGAATTTACTGCGTATAACAGACTTTGAAAACTTCTAGTGCTTTACAAACTGTTTACGGACATTGCTGCGTACTTGAAATTAATGTTACATTTGTGAATCATTTAATACCCATTACAAAGTTGATTAAATAATGAATGCAGTAAAAAAGTGCATGTTTGTTTACTCCGATATTCCCAGTTAGCAGAGGTCTCTCACGACGAGGCAAAAATGACAGCTGAAATGAGAGAGGCCTCTGCTAGCAGGGAAACCCCGATATAGCGATATTTTCGGTAATTTTACGGCCATATCGTTATATCGGGAGTTTTGATCTAACGATTCCTCGATATAATAATATAATATATAGATTTAGCCAGGGCTAAAAGCGAAGCTCCCATTAATAAATTAATGATTTACATCAAACAATAAACTTGTAATCCACAAATCAGTTAACTTAAGGGCACATATGTGACTTTTTAGGGAAAGCTAAGTCTAAGTGATTTTAGAGTGAAAAAAAATCTTACATCGAATTGATAGCCGGTATATATACACCCAAAAAATAGCAATCATCGTCGATCACATTTATTAGCCATAATAGCTCTTGATCACAGTAGATTAGGCCTGGAAAACGAATTCATGGAAAAAACAAATCAGGCCGAATATTTCACGTTCGACAAGTTTACGTAACAAAATCTTGCCAACAACCCTGGGAGCATGTAAACCAACATTTCATACTTTTTATGCATCACATCTGAGGTGAAACAGAAATATGAGGCGCTGTTTTTATCATACAGACCTCAGACAAAATGCAGTATTTCACAATTTTTCAAGACAAATTGCACTCATTCAATATTCAGAACCGTACGAAGCACGCGTGGGCTTTTAGCAAAACCGTTCAAAAAATTTCCAAAATCACCTATACGGCCAGCCGGTTGTCACTTTTGACGAGCGCCAAATTTTCAGTGAACATTAAAAGAGTTACGCTTCAACATAATAAAGAATTTGTTGTTTATTTTTTTTATTTAATGGTTTTATAACGATGTGTAATCTTAAAAAGCGTTTGATACGCGCAGCATTTTGAGTACTCCTGCAAGCGTTGTCTATGAACGACTGAAAACAAACAGCAAAGCGATTAAAATTGCAAGAGACTACTCACAATCATTAAAAGAAATGTAATTCGGTGAAACATCTACAGAGACAACAATTTTCATTCACGAAGACAAGTATTAAAGCGTCTCTAAAAATCCTGAGTCTTTACGCTTAAGCCTAAAGCTTTTAGCCGGCTTCCTGGTGTTTACTGTTTTCAGAGATGAACTCGAGGCAAGAAAATCGCTCAAAGCTTTCTTTCTACAGCCAAAATTATAACTAAATACTCTTCAGAACGTTTTTTCATTCTATATGCGGAGAGAAAATATCGACTAAAGGCTTTTTAAAGCTCTGTAAGCTTATATATACTAGATCAGATCATTGTCTCAGATCTTAATACAAACGTGCATAAATTAGCCTCATAAACTTCGCTCGACTTCATGAAATTAGATATAAAAAAACAAACATACACTGTATACAATAATTACTCAGGCCTACCATTCGATATGCAGCTCTTGAAAGCTATCAAGTAAGGCCAGAATCGCTTGAGGGACTTTTCAACCCCGCATCCAGCAAGGTGAAAAACGAAAACGATGCATCCGAAATCGGATTTCCAACTTTGACAACCGGCGCATTTCCCAACCAAAAATTCAATAAACAAACCAGCCATGAATCAAAGAAGACTGTTCATAGCAGCTGTATTTCATTTTAAGCATCCAGTGGAAAAAGACAGTAAAAAACATCACAAGTTGACAAAATACTCCGTCAGCTTCGGCTGTCAAAGTAAACAAGGTTCAAGATGCTGTATAAATTTTCTGCATGAACTCACCTGTCAAATTTTGACCAATCAGAGCATAAAAATTGGACGGTCGTAGAGCGTGACTATGGTGAGAAAAGTGAAAAGCCTCTGTCTTCCCTGCTTGTATTTTTAAATGACTGGCTGAATTTTCGCGTCCGAGATCAGTTTGAAATCAAAATGTTAATAACGCGGGGCCATAGTGACATTAACACAGCACTTTCTGTCATCATGTCATTATTTTGCTGCCGTTCTCTTTGCCTTTGTATTTCTCTCGCGCGTTGCCTTTGTCTGTTCATTCTAGCTCTGTCTCGTTCTGCTTGCCGGCGTCTTTCACTATAATTTTCTCTCCTTCTTCTCGCTCTGACTCTTCCTATTTGCCGACTTTCTTCGCTAAAATTTTGTCTTCTTCTTCTACTTCTAACGCGCTCTCATTGGCGATCGTCTTCGCTTGTTCTACGCGTGTTGAATCTTACTCTCTGCCGTTCACCTTCTCTTTGCTCTCTGCTTAAAACCTGTCGTCTACACGCTTAAATCTCTCTGCTGTTGTTTGTTGACATAATAGCTTTCCTAAGTTGTGATAAAAAGTTATAAAGGCTCTGTCGAAAAATCTTTTTGCTAAGTTGCTTTGAAATTTCTCTTTTCAAAACCAGTTGCGCGATATAATTGCACGACGTTGCGCCATGCGATTTCCCGCCAAAAAAATCCCTACTTTCCCCTACCCCAAGAGTCCATGCGGACTACTTTCCACTACCCGGAAAGTCCGTAAGGACGGACGTACGCTGACGTCATAACCAAAATTTCTCGGATAGGTAGTTTATCTTAGTCATGGTGCTCCGCTCGCGCGCGCTTCGCGCGCGCAAGGAGCTCCGCTATAATATATATTTACTGCCCCCTTGACATGTCGTTATATCCGGGTTCCACAGTAAAAAAACTGCAGATAGCGCTGTGATAGTACGTACTCGGTACGTGCTCGTGCTTTTTCACATGACATCAAGGGCGGCCATGTTCGAGTTCCAAACTAGTCCGGTGGGAGTTGAACTCTTTTCTTATGTAAAGGCTTTCTTTTGATATGTTTCAATAAATTGGCATAGTTGCTGGCTACATGAGTGAAAACGCTCTGTTGGATCGCGTTGTTTTAAATTTTACTGACGACACAAATACCGTATTTATTCGCTTAACCGCCCTAGGCGCTTATTAAATTTTTGGACCTTGAGAGTGGGCGCTTATTCCATCCTGGGCGCTTATTAAATTTGCACCTTTCTCAGCAAGTGTAGTATGTTTAATTTGCAACAAAACAATAAATGGCAATAACAAAAAGCGAAGATGTAACAAAACAACGTTTCTGTAAAATACTCTGAAGAAAACTCCGTTTTCGGGAGGGTCTCTTATTATATATTGTTATTCATTCAAAATATTTCCCCGATTCTGATTGGCCCAAAGCACAAGCACAACTCACCATAACCAGCTACTGATGACCAAATTTGGAAGAATGCTACGTTTAATGAACCGCTGACGTCAAAGGTGCAGCCAACTTGCAGGTTAATGTACTGTTAATCGAGCAGACCTGGGGACGAGGTTAAGTCGTTTTGGTTGTGAAAACAAAAATGGCGTTCATTTCACTCGTTTCAACAGTAAGAACTAGTCGAAGTAATAACTAAAAACATGGCAAGAACAGCAAGAAGACAACTGGAAGGGCGACATCTGCTATTTAGAAAATATTTGCAGAACTGAACAACCCTAAACTTGCACTATCGAACTTGAACTTAACATCGATGGAGGTAAACATGTTTTAGCTATGTTTTGGCTAAGACTCAATTATTTTGAATGAATAATAACACCCTCCTCGATCTCCATAATTTTTCATAAGATACGCAGTCTCATTCATTAATTGTTAATTATTTGAGTTTGTGTGGGTGGGAGTAGGGTGGGGGTGGGCGCTTATTCGAGGTTCAGCGCTTATTCAAATAAGTATGTGTAATCAAATGGTGACGAGTGAAATTAGGGAATAATTTCACGCAAGTTTTGTCCAAATCCTAAAGGGTCGGGAAATTATTAGGATTTGGACAAAACGCAAGTGAAATTCTTCCCTAATTTCACGAGTACACCATTTGATTACCTATTAATATCATGGGTGACGAATTACGTTAGCAATCGAGGATTTTTGACTTGTTTATCCTGGATCGTATCGATCGATCGTGGACTCCACTCTGTCAAACGTTTAGAGCTGAAATTTGGCTCAAGTTTTCCGGATTTTTTCGAAAAAATACCTCTAACAATCCTTCTTGATGTGCTCTTTCGTGTGTTCAGGTTTTCTAAAACGTCTTTTTATACCCAGACATCTTCATTCATAACATTTTAAAACTTCGTCGCCATCTTGAAACGCAGACGTACGCCAAGTTACCATGGCAATTTTGTAATTTCACATGTGAAATTACAAATTAACGCCGAAATTTCGCGCCGAAATTAAGGAGTAATTCGTCACTTATGATATTAATACGGTAATTGATTTACTGTGTATGGTTTATTAAGTGCGACAAATTTATGAGTTTTGCGCTACCACCGTTTTTGTAACATAAAAGCTTAATGGGCAATTTAAACATTTTTTTGTTCGTTCTCTTAAAAGGACGGAATTGTTCAGCTCTATCATGACTAAGCGAGAAGGAAAAAGAAAATAAATGGGAAGAGTTAATGTGAACCTTAGCTTGCAATTTTTTAAAGTGTTTCAACCTGAAGCTGTTGTTATTGAACTAGTATTTAACGCCTTCCTCTAAAAGAAGTTAATCTTAGGCGAGCTGATGAGTTGCAATTGTCTTTGTGCATGTTTGTGGAAGAAAGAGTTAAGACATTTTTTTTGTAACCGCTAGTTTTAAAATCGGATGACGAACAAACCCAAACCTTTAATATTCAATTTTTTAATTAAAAACCCACTTTTTCGTTTTTCAGATTAATATCATATATTACATGAAATTAATGGCAGAGAAGACTGAAACTGCAGCAAATAAGTACCAAAAACCCTACACTGACCAAATCCAACACTGTTTTGTGAAATAGGTTTTAAATAGGGTGAAAATACATCAAAAATAGGATGCAAGAATGCAAAAATAGTATAAAATGGTAAGAAAATAGCCTTAGAGTTGTCTGGAAACGTACAAAAATCGGTCGAAAGAGCATAAAAACGGTACAAAAACAGGATGGAAATACCATTTAAATTCATGAAATAAAATGAATACAAAACCGTCGAAAATTACTCTGAAAAAGCAAGATTTACCTCTGCGAAATTTCTCCACACAGTCCTAGGCTAGGATTTCACGAGAATTATCTCTCAGCCGATTACTTTACGTTGATTTCCCTACGAATTCTCGGGAAATTCTTATGGAATTTTTCAGAAATGCTGAAATGAATAGTTAGCCTGTGTGGAGACCCCCTCCCCTCAATAAAAATCGGACGGGAAGGGGGCTATCAATCTTCGACTTCAAAAGGGTATTACTGACGTTTCCGGTAAATAAAAATCTACATACATGTAGCTTACATTGTTTATTATATACACGGCTTTACTCAAATCAGAAGCTTGCAGGCTACGCCTGAACATTAATTATTGGCTGATAAAGAACAACATAAGAATAACACCATCAAATTTACGCGAACATGAAAGAGGTCGGTGACGTGACATCAAGTGACTGAGATCAATCGTGCAAAAACAGTGAGCATGGAGCCCTGTAACAACTAAAATTGTCGCACTGGCGGGAGTGTATAAATTTTTACTATCCTTCATTTGTTTCTCATATGGCGTATACTTAAGCGTCTTAGTAACATGTTATGCATATAGAAGGAACATTGTATGCTATAATACTCACATGAGAGGAGACTCTTGGATTAATACACAAGACCGTGTGCTTCGAAGAGAACCTGAACCAGAGCCTTTCAAAGTACATAGCAGTCGCTGAGGAGTCATACCCATTTTTGATTCGTGATAAAAGCAAAATCTACGTGCTCAGACAATCCGCAGAGTTCAAATGTACTTTTGTAAGATCGTAACAAACAGTAAAATCAAGCGCACCCGCAATCACAGCAACCGCCGGTTTAATAATTTGAAATGAGCAAAGGATAAATGACGGTTTGTTTATCACGTGCATTTGTCACATCACCGCGGCGCGAAGTCGTGATTTCAGTCGTGCGTGACATCTCAGAAATAATATGCCATGCATGTGCGGAATAATCTATGAGAGAAAGATAACCATATATCGGAGTTTATTCAGATCTGAGCTTTGTTTCTTGATGGAGTATATACCAGGTGAGATCTTAGCTTGGATAATTTATTTATTATGTAATTTCAAGGGCTTATTTTAGAAAAACCTCTGTTGACCGCGTGCATCCGGTTCTCGGCCCGCGGCTTCGGCTGTTTGTGAAAAATTTCTATATGAAATTACAATGCGATTTTAAGAAGTTTCTTTTAAAAAACTTATGGAATGTCCCGTTAAAACTGCATGAATTGGATCACGGCTAAAATTTACGCGGAGATTTTCGCAGAGAGCTTGTAGGTAATGAACATTGAGGAACGGATTGATCTTTTATCAGCACACTGTCACAGTTACGTTTTGTCAGTCAAAGCTAAAATCTATTCCTAATTTTCTTCTCTTTTTTATTTAATTTAGATTTAATTTTTCCCTCAGCCTCGAACTTTGTTGAGAGGAGAATCCGGTCCACAATATGTGACAGCTTGTTTTGAGTCATTAATGAGTTCGTGACACCATGAAGGCTTAAAAATTAACTTTGTGCAAATGATACTTTTATAGTCTGGGATATCCCAAAATACATTACAATATTGCACCTCAGTAATAATAAGTAACAAGTACCCTACTTTAAAGTATTTAAAATAAGGTCAGCATTTGATGTCTTTAAGCACACTTTAAATCGTTAATGTATAATCTGTTTTTATAGTCAGAGTGTTGTGTGCCCAAAATACAATTCAAATAGACCTCAAAACAGTGTTAAAGTGCCCTATTTAAAAGTATTTAAAATACAGTCAGCATAAAAGCCCTTAAAACATATTTCAAATAGTCTATTTGAATTCTGTTTGTAACAGTGTTAGTGATTCTATGCCCAAAATACATTTTAAATACCCTATTTTACTCATATTTATTAAACAAAAATACATTGCAAATTGATGAGAGAGGTTTTCCTTTTGATGAAATACAATTTAACTACACTCAAGATATATTTCAAAGAGGGGCGAAAATTTATTTTTTTTTGGCAAATAGAATTAAAATACAGAAAAATAGCGTTCAAATACTGAAAATACATTTTAAATACTTTAAAATCAGTTTCAAAATACATATGGTTTGGTAAGGGTATGAAACAGTTATAGTCTTTCATTTAAATAAGAACTTGCAGAGCTAGCTTCCCAAATATTATACAATCTAAAATCTTTAGGCAGGCTTTTAATTCCAGTTATCTAAGAAGAACTACTCGCGACAAAAAATTATGAAGAGTAAAGAGTGAAGGAAAGTTTCACAAAAGCGTATGGTAATTTAGTGATCCATGGTTAAACTTAACAGAGTTAACTGAATATTGTGCATTTGAATGCATCCTTCATTTTTACCCAATAGGTTGTTTACTGCCAGTCGTATTTATTTAAAATGACTGAATTTTCAATTAAATATAATGTCTCGCTTCCTACTTTATTATTTTGTTGGAAAAATATAATAAAGATAAAAAGAACATTTTTACTAGTAAACTGCCCGATAATTAACGTAATTACGAGACTATTTCTATAAACTACCGGTGAAAAGATTCATACGGCGCGGGCTTAAAATAAGTCAGTCGAGAGTTCTAACACTTAGAAAATGAAATAACAGTCACAATCTTCTGGTGCTGTTTGTTTTAAAAACAAACACAGTTAACGTCTTTTATTGAACTTGAAAGATTTTATCTCCAGATTGGAAAGCCATTGAGAAATGGCTTTCCAAATGGAAACTGCCGGAACTACTGCTTTGCAAGTCAAAACGAGTTGACAGTACCATTAAAGAGGAAATTGCATCATTTATTTTTAATGACACGGTAAATAACAAGTTTAAAGCCATGGCTATTCTGTCGCATGGAGGCTACTAGGGGTGACGAATGGTCTTTACGAGCATTCGCGAGCATGCCGAGCACTGCGACTTTTTTGCGAGCACGAGCAGAAATAAAGAAATTGCTTTGCGAGCTTGCCAGCAACGCAAAAATTTGGGGAGCACAAGCAAGCGAGTAGTCGTTTAAATTTTGCGAGCAAATCGAGCAAAGGTAAAATTTTGCGAGCAGTTAAAAATTTTAATGGACCATTCATCACCCCTACTACTGAAAATGTTTTGTCCCGAAATTGTTAGAAATGATTACCAAAACCATGCAGTTGAATGTGTTACAGACTCATCTCTTCTCATTTATTTTTCTTGTGAAAAAAAGATAAAATATAAATAAACACCCCGCCAAATAAAGAGTCAAGTTTCAATTTTTAATTAAAAAAAAAAAGGATCAAAGAGAGAAGAGACACTTTTTCTCTCCAACCTGCAAGAGTTAATGCACCTGAAGCTTGAGACGTTAATAGCAACTCCATTTTCCGTCGAAGTGCTAGCAAGCAACTATACTTTAAAAACTGTCCGCGCAACGATAAAAATACCTTTTAGAACAACCAAAGAAAGCCACTGATGAACAGTGAAATCGTTTCCATTTCTGAATCATCGACTGGAGTCGATAAGCTATAAAGCGCTCGGGTCCCCTAGTTTTCCTAGTTATATATTTATATTTTTTGGGTTTGCTGATTGAGAATGAGGTAATGAAATTGTCCAATCCAGGAAAAAGCCGTCACCGACACTCTTCTCTTACATACACCTGCCTTGGATGAAAGTCATACGAACACGCTTTGCCTCGTTCCTTGCATAAAATTCATTAAGGCTGGATTCAATTGAATCTGCGGCACTGAGTTCGTCTCCCTTAAAAATCAAGTTATCACTTTTGTGTCTTTTTCATTTTTTTAATTATTACAGATTTTACGCTATTTTTTGTTCGCACCTATGGCTGGAGTATGAGAATCATGATCATAGACATCACACCTCTAATCTTCCATTACAGGCACAGTCAACTTCTAAGTCGCATCATACAACTTGATAGCTAAATTTCAAACACTAACTAAGATACGTCTTACCTTTTTTGTTGTTCCAAAACCACCAGTGAATTAATGGAATATTTATGCTAGACAGCTGGCCATTCAAGTCTGAAACTATTCTTCTAAATACTGTAGATTCTGAAACG
Organism: Porites lutea; assembly: GCF_958299795.1. Lineage (NCBI taxonomy): Eukaryota > Metazoa > Cnidaria > Anthozoa > Scleractinia > Poritidae > Porites > Porites lutea. The sequence continues at coordinate 21,574,176 of NC_133209.1, read as the reverse complement.
GTTATTTACAGATGATATTTCCGATTGCCAGCGAACCCTGACGTGGACAGCAATCGGGTGATCGGAAACAAATAATTTCAAGTAATAATGCATCAGTCAATTCCACCTGCGCCCAGGGCTCAACAAAGTCTTATACGGGGAGGCCTCGAGGTCCAACCGACCCTTTTATATATCATTTTTTGAGACAAAAGACATTCCTTTAGTATACAAATGGTACTCCTTTCACATACCTAGTTGAGAAATTTGCAGCCCTTTTAATTACGGTAAATGCACTGTAAACTGTAAATCACAAAACCAAAACGACTTTTCTCGACTTCAAGTACAACCGTAAAATGCATCTGTGAGCTCTTTCATTTTGGGCCTTTTTACAGATCGAAATGACAGACTCAGCCGACCCTTTCATATACTTAAATATGACCCTTTACTATATTCTTCGCGCCTACTTTGATGTCACCTTAAACTTGATAAGTGTCTCGCTGTTTGTAATTTACATCCTGGTAGTTCAGTTCTTATAAAATAGAAATCGCTCCAAAATTCACATTTGTTTCAAGCCAGTTTACTAAAAATTAGATACAAAATACAGTGACGGAATGAGGCTCAAATACACTTTTAGCTCAGTTTATCATATCAGCCAAGCGATCCACAGGACCTACGTCGAGTCATGAGCGTCAATGAACTTAATTAACACTTCAAGGCCCAAGGGACGCCATTGTCTAGTTGAGACTTCATTCAATAATTTAGAGTTTTTCGGTCTTTTGCAGTCAATATTAAGGTTAAAGATAGCGATAAAGATATTATCATAAATATTCTAAATCCCTGAAAAAAACCCCCAGACACTAACTCATAACAAATACTACAACCAGAGAAGATGAAGATGTTGTGTACCCGACAAATATGCAAATAATATGCAAAACAAGTTCATATTCGCATTTGCACTATTATTGACAGTGATCACGCGAATATATATGGAATTTGGAGACAATATCCATGAATGAAAACAAAACAAAAAAGATGCGTCAAACTGATAAGCGTAAATTGAGGGCCATCTGAAACAAAAATCGATCCTCCGTAGGAATGAAGTTTTGAAAAAATTCAACAAGCTGCTTCACCTATTTTAAAATGGTTATGGTTAATTAATGATCAAATTTTGCACGCGGGGCGGGGGTAGATGCTACTTTAAATACATTCTCTTAAATGAAATCCAAACGATGTTCTCAAAGGTCCTGACAGATGTCATCTGGGTGAAAAACTGTCGCTCGAAAAAGGGCCTTAAACAGTGCCTAGGAGGTCTGAAATGCAGTCAGAATACAAAGAAAACCAAGAAGACGCTAAAGGTAAGCTTCAAAGCGATATTCAATATGTACATTTTGCTAATTTAGTGAGCAAAGAACATTTCTCCATACAACGTCTTATAATTTTCTTGCTGTATGAATAATTAATTAGCTAAGTAGGATAATGTTGTTCAGGGCTCTCATAGTGAGCTTGGGCTACCTGTGCGTATAGCTTATAAGAATTGGAACCGCCGAAGAGTTTAACTGCAAACCTCAGGATAGTTAAGGTCGCTTCAAGTTACAGAGCTTTCAGAAATAGTTGTACTTTCTTATTAGGATCGTTTTGAATTTTAACCTCGAATTCAAGGTCAGTTGACCGATCGTAATAAACAAATTGAAATGTTATGAAGTGTGGATCTGTTTGATCAGGTATACGTAAGTTCATATTTATACCAGGATTTTTGAAAACCGGGTTTATTTTTAAAGCAAAAAAAATCAACTCATTGTACTACATGGCAATTTATAATAATAAAATTTCATTCAAAGGCCGATTTAAAAAAAGCCTTTATCTGACGTCGGGCGGTAATTAAGATTTTAAATTGAAAAGGAAACGCGTCTAAGAGACAAAGATATCCGACACATTCCACAATGGCATAGGAGGGTTTAGCTATACACGCTCCAACTAGCATAGACTCCAAGTAAAAAACGGAAGCCAAAGAATGTCAAGTGCAAATCAAGAGCAGGCAACATAATGACGAAAAATAATCCGAGACATTGTAAAAAGGACATTTGTCCTATAATGGCTTGAGTGAGTTGGGCACACTAATGTAGTAAACAATAGCCGCCAGGTGAGTAACACACCAAAATAGCCATAAATGTCAAGTACAAAATATGCCACAATAAAGCATGTAAAATGCATGATAACATATGATATAGCCTGCAAAGTTGTAAATGAACATGTGACACAGCATCTAATAAATGTATTATAACATCGCCATTTAAGAGCGGATGTCTGTAAATATCGACCTGAGGTCTACAAAAGTGAGAAATCGAAAATTCTCAAAAAAAATGCACAAAGTAACACTAGATAAGCTATTAACATAAATGTAATTTTTACTTCGATCCGATAATTATTTTCGACGTACGGGGGGGTTATTGCCTTCGCGGCTCTCGGATCGAGTTTTACAGGCACGAGACGATGTGTTACAAACAAACCGTTTTAAAAACCAAATCAATTGTAATGCGAACAACAAATAACGTATTCAGAAAAGTACATAATTTTACACATTTTAAAATATTTTTAAGTGGTGATTTACTCAGTTTGAACAAAAATGTAATATTTTGGAGATTTTTCATTACTTTCAATATTTTGAACGTTTTCGTTCGATGAAAAAATGGCAAATTTCAAACACCAAAATCGTCGACTGGTACCTCGATTTCATAAGGAGTCTTATACCGCGTTACAGGGCGTTATCTCTTCTTTCAAAATCTGTTTTCAAAATTATGGGCGACTTAAAAGAAAATTTTTGAAGCCAAAAAGTACAAATAGTACTTTACTGAAATTTGAACTTTCCAGACTCAGCGGGCCGATGCTTGCCCTGGGTGCCAGACACTTTTCATGCGCGGTTTCCGGTTGCTCTTTAAACAATAGAGACCTTTAGCATCAGGTAAACCGCAAACCGCAAACCACAAACCGCAGGTACGCGTTTGCAGTTTCACGTTGCCGAGTTTTTAAACTTTAGCAAGGCGTTCAGTTCAGTTCAGTTCAGTTCATTTTTATTTAGCCAAAATATAATACAATACAAGAATACATATAGGAATTGTAAGGTTGCAAGGGAGCCCAGAAGAAACCAGAAGGCTTTATGAAGCCTGGGCTCCCCAGTCTCAAAGAAATAAGCCAAATAAAATGAAATTCGCGGAGTGATACGTTAAAAATAGGAACTAAACAGAGACTGAGTATTCAGTAATTCAGTACCAAGATAGAAAAAAAAAAATTTAAGTCTGGATTGGAACAGAATAATTTCCTTTGTCAGTACGGCAGAAATGAATATAAAATTGATTTGAACTACGCGTTCATTGTTAAGGGCCGCCATGTTGTTTTCATCAAGTCGAAGTGCATCACTTTAGTCGCCCAAAACACAGCAATAATTCGTTGATTCGAAATCAAAAATCCAACAAACACATCGCAAAAGGAAATAAAAAACTATTTCATACCTTTAAACGCGAGGCTGTACAATTTTTTGTGGCAAAAAAACCTTGCTGGAAGCCCTTCCTGCGGTTCAAACGTGAACTGCAAACTGCAAACGTGACCGCAAGGCCGTGGTTACGTGACATTTTGCGGTTTGCGGTTTACAGTTTCCCACGAAAGAAGGATGCTAAAGGTCCCTAATGATTTTCAAATTCCAGTTTCTTTTCAACATAATGTGACTCCTTTTGCTGGAGCGCGTCGTTCCTTCCTTGATGATTACTTTTGAATTAGCGTAAACAGTCTTGCGACCACCGGTTTGATTGACAGATTAGAGACAAGGTCAAGGTCCATCTAGCATGGTAAATCAAGGCCCTCTGCGCCAGAGGTTTTTTCTCGCGGCTTCGCCGCTAGTCTCTTCGGCCTTCGGCCGAAGCTCCTCGTCACACGTGAGAAAAAAACCTCCGGTACCCAGGGTAGCCGATGCTTAAAATTCGGACAAATACAATAAGAAATCAATTCTAATGTTATCATCTTTCAGAAACCAATACGTGTTTATCAAGAGAGGACAAAGGGGACAGACAAGGCATCCCCCATACACACCCTATTCCATAGGTAACTCGTTGCAAGTCACTATAACCAAACTAACTGAGTCTAAAGAAAACAACTCCATCCACAGACTTGATGTGTCTGAGGGGGGCAGCTGCCCCCCTTAGCCTCCCCGCTAGCTACGGTTCTGGTAAATAGAAAAACGCCAAAAAAGTTCTGAAAAAATGAAACAGTCATCTAGAAATTTTTGGCCTTTCTAGAGCGATCGAAACTTTTAGAAAATATTTTTACAGAGAACAGTGGTTGGGTGCCCCTGATAACAGAGAAAAATAAGGCAACATCTGCTCCTAGCTTCAGAAGACAACAGTTGCTGTTCGTTTTAAGATTTATCATCCAAAAGTCAGCACCTCTTCAAGCCCATATATGGATATGGAATGTTACAGGTCACATAACAAAGGCACGCGTGACTAGAAGAAACAAAGTACGCGTGACGGAAGGCAGGATCTTTGAAAAACAAGGTTTACACAGACTCGTAGAGAGAAAACCGTTTACAGTACAACCCATAAAACGGTAATAAATTGGCCCATGAACTACACAGGAGAGACGTAACACACATTTTATGTAAGGTAAGCTATTTTTCAATGAAATCCTTTCATTTTCGTAGGTTACAGAAACGATAGGTTTTTTTTCCCCATACCAATCCTTATGTGATTTAAACGCTGCGTTAAGAGGCGTTTATTGTCTTTATTCAAAATTGCGTTAAGCCCCCTTTTCCTAAGGAGGGTCATATTTTCAGTAACATTGCTGTGGTCACCCTACAGACTTTTACCTAGGTAAAACCGATTTACTATGGCAAATTCATCAAAACCCTCCCAACGTAATTCATCTCGGATTTTGTTTTACCTACGTAAAAAATCTTGTGAAGGTCACACTACTGATATCGGTTCCCTAGGTTTTCACGCGCAGTTGAATTTTTTGGAGCGTAAACTCAAGAAGACAAAATGCGCAGGAATCTAGCCGAACAAAGAGACGTTTTACTTTGTCTTTTATCTCGCTGTTATTTCTTACGCTAATTCAACGTGCAAGGTGAAGACAGGCGAAGACGTAGACGACTCTTTCCCCCAAAATTTCTTTCACTGCGTGAGCTATGTCCGTCTCTGTCATCAAGACCTTCGCCGACGAGCGTCCATTGGCTAGCAACCTCGGTATTTCATTTTTCCGCACCTATCGCTTTGGGGTAGATGTCAAGGGAAACTCTATTGTTCTCGAGACATATCCAAGCCCCAGAGGATAAAATTTCCCCGAGGTAAGTTACCTAGGGAAAAATCGGTCACTCTTAAGAAATCAAGTTTCCCTAGGTAAACTTTTAACAAGTCGAGTTTACCTAGGTCAAAAGTCTGTAGTGTGAATGGCCTTGTTCATGTCAGAGCAGACAGTTTCCCCGCCGATGCTGTATTTGTGACGAAATCTTTTTTGTTATCGCGTTCCTTTTAACTCTCTTGGGAATTCATTGATGCGAAACCAGTTACGTTTGAAATTCCAAACCAAGGCCTGAAGCAAACTCGTGCCCATAAACTGTCCATTATGAAGGGATAGGTGAAGTTTTGGTTCTATTTAGCATTTTCACATAGACCACAATGCACCATCCTCGGAGGCCCAGGGGCAGCTAGTTGTGACGATAGAATGCTCGTGGTGAAAGTTTACTATAAGATCGAGAAGAGCCTATGGGAAACGAACCAGTTCCAGAAAACTTCATACTTGCAATTCAAACCAACTGAGAGTATGCATGGTCAACTTCTGCAGCCTTGTGAGCTATAACAAGCACCTTGAACTATATCAGCTTATTGAGACCCACAAGCCAGATATCATTATTGGTACTGAAATACACCTTAACAAAGATATTGACAGCAGAGAGATATTTCCTCCTAACTATGTTTATTCACCACCAGTCCGAAAGGATCGGGACTCTGGCGAAAAAGGGGAAGGTGTAGTAATTGCGGTCAACAGCAACACAATCTCCGTCGAGCAGTCCTCTCCAGCAGAATGCGAAATTATCCGGTGCAATATCTCTCATAAACCAGGCAGTGTTGTTGTGGGATCCTTTTACCGACCACCTTCTACATCTGTTAATTATCTGGAGCAGCTTGAACTCTCTATGAATAACATCAAAGAACTCAGTGGTATTGATGCAAAGTACGTCTTGTTAGGTGGTGACTTTAACCTTCCTGACATTGACTGGGAAGAGGGCTCTGTCAAGTCAAACCCACAGCATACTGCCGCTATCAATTGGAAAATGATCGACATTGCAAATGATTTCAAACTCACTCAAATAGTAACGGAACCAACTCGACAAGGAAACATTCTTGACCTGCTTTTCACATCCCACCAAGATCTTGTTGATAAAGTCTACATAGTCCCGGGCATGAGTGACTATGATGCTGTTATCTCTGAAATCAATCACTCGGAGCAAATCCACCAGCTAACCTAAAATGGAATGTTTATCACTACAAGCGGGCTGACATGGAAGGCCTTCGGCGGAAACTAAAGGAGCGCTTTGAACTATTTGAAGCATCCCGTCCCGAAACAAAGTCTATTCAAGCAAATTGGGATCAGTTTAAAGCAGACAGTTATAACTCCATTGACGAGTTCATAGCACAGCGAACACTCAAAAACAAAAGATCTCTCCCATGGTGCAATGCAAACATTAGACGTTTCGGCAGTAAAAATCAGCGTTGTTATAACTGCACGTCGCAACGGAAGGGAATAAGTTTGGCGTAGATTTAGGCATCTTGGTAAGCTGGTACATAAAGAACTACAGCTAGCACACCAACAATAATAAGTAAACAATTTATTAGACATTGATGAGGCCGACCCTGTTCACGACCATGCCAAGGCAGGTATCACCAAGCACTTCTGGCAATATATTAAAGCTAAACGTAGAGACTCGGCTGGAATTGTTATCTTGAAATGACATGGCAAGGAATTCACCAAACCCAAGGAGAAAGCAGACATCCTAAACGAGCAATATGACAATGTATTCACACTTGAGGATCCAGTTCTACCTCAACTACCCGATAGCCCCTGCCAAGACATGCCCAATATCCAGATTGACAACAATGGTGTAATTAAACTGCTCAGTGGACTGAATCCATCTAAAGCAAAGGGCCCTGAGTTACTACCTACGCGCGTCTTAAAGGAAGCGGCAACAGAAATAGCTCCTTACCTGAGTTTTATCTTCCAACAATCCATTAACACTGGAGAGGTGCCACCGGACTGGAAGCATGCCAATGTTGTAGCAATGTTTAAGAAAGGTTCAAGGTCAGAGGCTGCCAATTACAGGCCCGTCTCTTTAACGTCACTGCATTGCAAGCTGTTAGAACACATTATTTATCGCAGTATTATCATACATTTAAACTCTTTTGACATCCTGGTGGATGCCCAACATGCTTTCCGTCCTGGGCGCTCATGCGAACGCAACTTATCATACCTTAGAGCATCTATCCCGGTCAGTAAATGATAGAAACCATACTGATCTTTTGATCTTAGACTTTTCTAAAGCCTTCGACAAAGTAGCACACAAACGTCTGTTACTTAGATTAGAGTACTATGGCATTCGTGGTTTAGTCTTAGCCTGGATAAAGGCATGGCTAATAGGAAGAACTCAACAGCTGGCCCTTGAAGGCGAGTTCAGTGAGAAGTCTTGCGGAGGTCTGGAGTCCCGCAAGGAACCGTGTTGGGTCCCTTGTGCTTCTTGTTATTCGTTAATGATATAGGACGGTGATGATATTACCTCAAATATTAAGTTATTTGCTGATGACACCCTGTTCAGTATGGTTTGGTACACAATTCCGACGATGCAATCAGTCTTCAATCTGATCTGGACAAATTAGGTAAATGGGCAAAGTTGTGGCAAATGGCCTTCAACCCATCGAAGTGTTACGTTCTACGCGTTTGCAGAACCAACTGTCCCTTTATACACCCATACACTATGCTTGGCCATACCCTACAGGCTGTAGACCACTATCCTTAACTCGGAGTTTCTCTGTCAGAGAACCTAAACTGGAAGCCACATATCCTAAACATTACAAACAAAGACAATTTGACACTTGGCTTTGTCAAGAGGAACTTGCATAATTGCCCACAAAAGATATAAAGATCAGGCCTACAAATCGCTGGTGAGACCAAGGTTGGAATATGGTTATACTGTCTTGAACTCCTTAAAGAGCATATTAGAAATCATAGCTTGAACAGGTCCAGCGCAGGGCAGCACGCTTCGTAACAAGAACTTACACGAGGGAGAAGGGATGCGTAACCAACGCCCTAAAGCTACTAAATTGGCCAACTCTCGAAAAGGGAAGAAAAGTAGCTTGACAGACACCGATGTACAAATGTGTTACCAACCAAGCCGCTATTGATATCCCCTGCTATGTACATCATCAGTCTTCCCTAAAAACCAGAGCATCTCATCCACTGAAACTTATCCCAGTTCAGCCATTCTGTGACACGTACAAATACAGCTTCTGGCCGAGAATTATCATTGACTGGAATAGCCTGCCATCCTATTATTTAACAATGGATTCAACTATAAAATTTAAAGCCACCATCTCTGACTACATTTTTTCAGTGTGATGTTTACCCCTTTCAATTTATTGTATTTTTATTTTTATGTTTCCTAGTAGTAGTGCTTTAGTTTTTAGTTAGGAGCTTGCGAATATGTCTGTTATAGATGTTGCAAGATAATATATATGTAAATGTAAATGAATACGCGAAGTCGAAAAATAAGTAAAGATTATAAGAGTCGCAACCTCAGATGTTTAAGTTTAGTTTTATGATCGCACATGGACGATACACACCACAGAATTTACTGCGTATAACAGACTTTGAAAACTTCTAGTGCTTTACAAACTGTTTACGGACATTGCTGCGTACTTGAAATTAATGTTACATTTGTGAATCATTTAATACCCATTACAAAGTTGATTAAATAATGAATGCAGTAAAAAAGTACATGTTTGTTTACTCCGATATTCCCAGTTAGCAGAGGTCTCTCACGACGAGGCAAAAATGACAGCTGAAATGAGAGAGGCCTCTGCTAGCAGGGAAACCCCGATATAGCGATATTTTCGGTAATTTTACGGCCATATCGTTATATCGGGAGTTTTGATCTAACGATTCCTCGATATAATAATATATAATATATATTTACTGCCCCCTTGGCATGTCGTTATATCCGGGTTCCACAGTAAAAAAACTGCAGATAGCGCTGTGATAGTACGTACTCGGTACGTGCTCGTGCTTTTTCACATGACATCAAGGGCGGCCATGTTCGAGTTCCAAACTAGTCCGGTGGGAGTTGAACTCTTTTCTTATGTAAAGGCTTTCTTTTGATATGTTTCAATAAATTGGCATAGTTGCTGGCTACATGAGTGAAAACGCTCTGTTGGATCGCGTTGTTTTAAATTTTACTGACGACACAAATACCGTATTTATTCGCTTAACCGCCCTAGGCGCTTATTAAATTTTTGGACCTTGAGAGTGGGCGCTTATTCCATCCTGGGCGCTTATTAAATTTGCACCTTTCTCAGCAAGTGTAGTATGTTTAATTTGCAACAAAACAATAAATGGCAATAACAAAAAGCGAAGATGTAACAAAACAACGTTTCTGTAAAATACTCTGAAGAAAACTCCGTTTTCGGGAGGGTCTCTTATTATATATTGTTATTCATTCAAAATATTTCCCCGATTCTGATTGGCCCAAAGCACAAGCACAACTCACCATAACCAGCTACTGATGACCAAATTTGGAAGAATGCTACGTTTAATGAACCGCTGACGTCAAAGGTGCAGCCAACTTGCAGGTTAATGTACTGTTAATCGAGCAGACCTGGGGACGAGGTTAAGTCGTTTTGGTTGTGAAAACAAAAATGGCGTTCATTTCACTCGTTTCAACAGTAAGAACTAGTCGAAGTAATAACTAAAAACATGGCAAGAACAGCAAGAAGACAACTGGAAGGGCGACATCTGCTATTTAGAAAATATTTGCAGAACTGAACAACCCTAAACGTGCACTATCGAACTTGAACTTAACATCGATGGAGGTAAACATGTTTTAGCTATGTTTTGGCTAAGACTCAATTATTTTGAATGAATAATAACACCCTCCTCGATCTCCATAATTTTTCATAAGATACTCAGTCTCATTCATTAATTGTTAATTATTTGAGTTTGTGTGGGTGGGAGTAGGGTGGGGGTGGGCGCTTATTCGAGGTTCAGCGCTTATTCAAATAAGTATGTGTAATCAAATGGTGACGAGTGAAATTAGAGAATAATTTCACGCAAGTTTTGTCCAAATCCTAAAGGGTCGGGAAAATATTAGGATTTGGACAAAACGCAAGTGAAATTCTTCCCTAATTTCACGAGTACACCATTTGATTACCTATTAATATCATGGGTGACGAATTACGTTAGCAATCGAGGATTTTTGACTTGTTTATCCTGGATCGTATCGATCGATCGTGGACTCCACTCTGTCAAACGTTTAGAGCTGAAATTTGGCTCAAGTTTTCCGGATTTTTTCGAAAAAATACCTCTAACAATCCTTCTTGATGTGCTCTTTCGTGTGTTCAGGTTTTCTAAAACGTCTTTTTATACCCAGACATCTTCATTCATAACATTTTAAAACTTCGTCGCCATCTTGAAACGCAGACGTACGCCAAGTTACCATGGCAATTTTGTAATTTCACATGTGAAATTACAAATTAACGCCGAAATTTCGCGCCGAAATTAAGGAGTAATTCGTCACTTATGATATTAATACGGTAATTGATTTACTGTGTATGGTTTATTAAGTGCGACAAATTTATGAGTTTTGCGCTACCACCGTTTTTGTAACATAAAAGCTTAATGGGCAATTAAAACATTTTTTTGTTCGTTCTCTTAAAAGGACGGAATTGTTCAGCTCTATCATGACTAAGCGAGAAGGAAAAAGAAAATAAATGGGAAGAGTTAATGTGAACCTTAGCTTGCAATTTTTTAAAGTGTTTCAACCTGAAGCTGTTGTTATTGAACTAGTATTTAACGCCTTCCTCTAAAAGAAGTTAATCTTAGGCGAGCTGATGAGTTGCAATTGTCTTTGTGCATGTTTGTGGAAGAAAGAGTTAAGACATTTTTTTTGTAACCGCTAGTTTTAAAATCGGATGACGAACAAACCCAAACCTTTAATATTCAATTTTTTAATTAAAAACCCACTTTTTCGTTTTTCAGATTGATATCATATATTACATGAAATTAATGGCAGAGAAGACTGAAACTGCAGCAAATAAGTACCAAAAACCCTACACTGACCAAATCCAACACTGTTTTGTGAAATAGGTTTTAAATAGGGTGAAAATACATCAAAAATAGGATGCAAGAATGCAAAAATAGTATAAAATGGTAAGAAAATAGCCTTAGAGTTGTCTGGAAACGTACAAAAATCGGTCGAAAGAGCATAAAAACGGTACAAAAACAGGATGGAAATACCATTTAAATTCATGAAATAAAATGAATACAAAACCGTCGAAAATTACTCTGAAAAAGCAAGATTTACCTCTGCGAAATTTCTCCACACAGTCCTAGGCTAGGATTTCACGAGAATTATCTCTCAGCCGATTACTTTACGTTGATTTCCCTACGAATTCTCGGGAAATTCTTATGGAATTTTTCAGAAATGCTGAAATGAATAGTTAGCCTGTGTGGAGACCCCCTCCCCTCAATAAAAATCGGACGGGAAGGGGGCTATCAATCTTCGACTTCAAAAGGGTATTACTGACGTTTCCGGTAAATAAAAATCTACATACATGTAGCTTACATTGTTTATTATATACACGGCTTTACTCAAATCAGAAGCTTGCAGGCTACGCCTGAACATTAATTATTGGCTGATAAAGAACAACATAAGAATAACACCATCAAATTTACGCGAACATGAAAGAGGTCGGTGACGTGACATCAAGTGACTGAGATCAATCGTGCAAAAACAGTGAGCATGGAGCCCTGTAACAACTAAAATTGTCGCACTGGCGGGAGTGTATAAATTTTTACTATCCTTCATTTGTTTCTCATATGGCGTATACTTAAGCGTCTTAGTAACATGTTATGCATATAGAAGGAACATTGTATGCTATAATACTCACATGAGAAGAGACTCTTGGATTAATACACAAGACCGTGTGCTTCGAAGAGAACCTGAACCAGAGCCTTTCAAAGTACATAGCAGTCGCTGAGGAGTCATACCCATTTTTGATTCGTGATAAAAGCAAAATCTACGTGCTCAGACAATCCGCAGAGTTCAAATGTACTTTTGTAAGATCGTAACAAACAGTAAAATCAAGCGCACCCGCAATCACAGCAACCGCCGGTTTAATAATTTGAAATGAGCAAAGGATAAATGACGGTTTGTTTATCACGTGCATTTGTCACATCACCGCGGCGCGAAGTCGTGATTTCAGTCGTGCGTGACATCTCAGAAATAATATGCCATGCATGTGCGGAATAATCTATGAGAGAAAGATAACCATATATCGGAGTTTATTCAGATCTGAGCTTTGTTTCTTGATGGAGTATATACCAGGTGAGATCTTAGCTTGGATAATTTATTTATTATGTAATTTCAAGGGCTTATTTTAGAAAAACCTCTGTTGACCGCGTGCATCCGGTTCTCGGCCCGCGGCTTCGGCTGTTTGTGAAAAATTTCTATATGAAATTACAATGCGATTTTAAGAAGTTTCTTTTAAAAAACTTATGGAATGTCCCGTTAAAACTGCATGAATTGGATCACGGCTAAAATTTACGCGGAGATTTTCGCAGAGAGCTTGTAGGTAATGAACATTGAGGAACGGATTGATCTTTTATCAGCACACTGTCACAGTTACGTGTTGTCAGTCAAAGCTAAAATCTATTCCTAATTTTCTTCTCTTTTTTATTTAATTTTTCCCTCAGCCTCGAACTTTGTTGAGAGGAGAATCCGGTCCACAATATGTTACAGCTTGTTTTGAGTCATTAATGAGTTCGTGACACCATGAAGGCTTAAAAATTAACTTTGTGCAAATGATACTTTTATAGTCTGGGATATCCCAAAATACATTACAATATTGCACCTCAGTAATAATAAGTGACAAGTACCCTACTTTAAAGTATTTAAAATAAGGTCAGCATTTGATGTCTTTAAGCACACTTTAAATCGTTAATGTATAATCTGTTTTTATAGTCAGAGTGTTGTGTGCCCAAAATACAATTCAAATAGACCTCAAAACAGTGTTAAAGTGCCCTATTTAAAAGTATTTAAAATACAGTCAGCATAAAAGCCCTTAAAACATATTTCAAATAGTCTATTTGAATTCTGTTTGTAACAGTGTTAGTGGTTCTATGCCCAAAATACATTTTAAATACCCTATTTTACTCATATTTATTAAACAAAAATACATTGCAAATTGATGAGAGAGGTTTTCCTTTTGATGAAATACAATTTAACTACACTCAAGATATATTTCAAAGAGGGGCGAAAATTTAATTGTTTTTGTCAAATAGAATTAAAATACAGAAAAATAGCGTTCAAATACTGGAAATACATTTTAAATACTTTAAAATCAGTTTCAAAATACATATGGTTTGGTAAGGGTATGAAACAGTTATAGTCTTTCATTTAAATAAGAACTTGCAGAGCTAGCTTCCCAAATATTATACAATCTAAAATCTTTAGGCAGGCTTTTAATTCCAGTTATCTAAGAAGAACTACTCGCGACAAAAAATTATGAAGAGTAAAGAGTGAAGGAAAGTCTCACAAAAGCGTATGGTAATTTAGTGATCCATGGTTAAACTTAACAGAGTTAACTGAATATTGTGCATTTGAATGCATCCTTCATTTTTACCCAATAGGTTGTTTACTGCCAGTCGTATTTATTTAAAATGACTGAATTTTCAATTAAATATAATGTCTCGCTTCCTACTTTATTATTTTGTTGGAAAAATATAATAAAGATAAAAAGAACATTTTTACTAGTAAACTGCCCGATAATTAACGTAATTACGAGACTATTTCTATAAACTACCGGTGAAAAGATTCATACGGCGCAAGCTTAAAATAAGTCAGCCGAGAGTTCTAACACTTAGAAAATAAAATAAAAGTCACAATCTTCTGGTGCTGTTTGTTTTAAAAACAAACACAGTTAACGTCTTTTATTGAACTTGAAAGATTTTATCTCCAGATTGGAAAGCCATTGAGACGAAACTGCCGGAACTACTGCTTTGCAAGTCAAAACGAGTTGACAGTACCATTAAAGAGGAAATTGCATCATTTATTTTTAATGACACGGTAAATAACAAGTTTAAAGCCATGGCTATTTTGTCGCATGGAGACTACTAGGGGTGACGAATGGTCTTTACCAGCATTTGCGAGCATGCCGAGCACTGTGACTTTTTTGCGAGCACGAGCAGAAATAAAGAAATTGCTTTGCGAGCTTGCCAGCAACGCAAAAATTTGGGGAGCACAAGCAAGCGAGTAGTCGTTAAAATTTTGCGAGCAAACCGAGCAAAGGTAAAATTTTGCGAGCAGTTAAAAATTTTAATGGACCATTCATCACCCCTACTACTGAAAATGTTTTGTCCCGAAATTGTTAGAAATGATTACCAAAACCATGCAGTTGAATGTGTTACAGACTCATCTCTTCTCATTTATTTTTCTTGTGAAAAAAAGATAAAATATAAATAAACACCCCGCCAAATAAAGAGTCAAGTTTCAATTTTTAATTAAAAAAAAAAAGGATCAAAGAGAGAAGAGACACTTTTTCTCTCCAACCTGCAAGAGTTAATGCACCTGAAGCTTGAGACGTTAATAGCAACTCCATTTTCCGTCGAAGTGCTAGCAAGCAACTATACTTTAAAAACTGTCCGCGCAACGATAAAAATACCTTTTAGAACAACCAAAGAAAGCCACTGATGAACAGTGAAATCGTTTCCATTTCTGAATCATCGACTGGAGTCGATAAGCTATAAAGCGCTCGGGTCCCCTAGTTTTCCTAGTTATATATTTATATTTTTTGGGTTTGCTGATTGAGAATGAGGTAATGAAATTGTCCAATCCAGGAAAAAGCCGTCACCGACACTCTTCTCTTACATACACCTGCCTTGGATGAAAGTCATACGAACACGCTTTGCCTCGTTCCTTGCATAAAATTCATTAAGGCTGGATTCAATTGAATCTGCGGCACTGAGTTCGTCTCCCTTAAAAATCAAGTTATCACTTTTGTGTCTTTTTCATTTTTTTAATTATTACAGATTTTACGCTATTTTTTGTTCGCACCTATGGCTGGAGTATGAGAATCATGATCATAGACATCACACCTTTAATCTTCCATTACAGGCACAGTCAACTTCTAAGTCGCATCATATAACTTGATAGCTAAATTTCAAACACTAACTAAGATACGTCTTACCTTTTTTGTTGTTCCAAAACCACCAGTGAATTAATGGTATATTTATGCTAGACAGCTGGCCATTCAAGTCTGAAACTATTCTTCTAAATACTGTAGATTCTGAAACGGTTATTTACAGATGATATTTCCGATTGCCAGCGAACCCTGACGTGGACAGCAATCGGGTAATCGGAAACAAATAATTTCAAGTAATAATGCATCAGTCAATTCCACCTGCGCCCAGGGCTCAAGAAAGTCTTCTACGGGGAGGCCTCGAGGTCCAACCGACCCTTTTATATATCATTTTTTGAGACAAAAGACATTCCTTTAGTATACAAATGGTACTCCTTTCACATACCTAGTTGAGAAATTTGCAGTCCTTTTAATTACGGTAAATGCACTGTAAACTGTAAATCACAAAACCAAAACGACTTTTCTCGACTTCAAGTACAACCGTAAAATGCATCTGTGAGCTCTTTCATTTTGGGCCTTTTTACAGATCGAAATGACAGACTCAGCCGACCCTTTCATATACTTAAATATGACCCTTTACTATATTCTTCGCGCCTACTTTGATGTCACCTTAAACTTGATAAGTGTCTCGCTGTTTGTAATTTACATCCTGGTAGTTCAGTTCTTATAAAATAGAAATCGCTCCAAAATTCACATTTGTTTCAAGCCAGTTTACTAAAAATTAGATACAAAATACAGTGACGGAATGAGGCTCAAATACACTTTTAGCTCAGTTTATCATATCAGCCAAGCGATCCACAGGACCTACGTCGAGTCATGAGCGTCAATGAACTTAATTAACACTTCAAGGCCCAAGGGGCGCCATTGTCTAGTTGTGACTTCATTCAATAATTTAGAGTTTTTCGGTCTTTTGCAGTCAATATTAAGGTTAAAGATAGCGATAAGGATATTATCATAAATATTCTAAATCCCTGAAAAAAGCCCACAGACACTAACTCATAACAAATACTACAACCAGAGAAGATGAGATGTTGTGTACCCGACAAATATGCAAATAATATGCAAAACAAGTTCATATTCGCATTTGCACTATTAGTGACAGTGTTCACGCGAATATATATGGAATTTGGAGACAATATCCATGAATGAAAACAAAACAAAAAAGATGCGTCAAACTGATAAGCGTAAATTGAGGGCCATCTGAAACAAAAATCGATCCTCCGTAGGAATGAAGTTTTGAAAAAATTCAACAAGCTGCTTCAGCTATTTTAAAATGGTTATGGTTAATTAATGATCAAATTTTGCACGCGGGGCGGGGGTAGATGCTACTTTAAATACATTCTCTCAAATGAAATCCAAACGATGTTCTCAAAGGTCCTGACAGATGTCATCTGGGTGAAAAACTGTCGCTCGAAAAAGGGCCTTAAACAGTGCCTAGGAGGTCTGAAATGCAGTCAGAATACAAAGAAAACCAAGAAGACGCTAAAGGTAAGCTTCAAAGCGATATTCAATATGTACATTTTGCTAATTTAGTGAGCAAAGAACATTTCTCCATACAACGTCTTATAATTTTCTTGCTGTATGAATAATTAATTAGCTAAGTAGGATAATGTTGTTCAGGGCTCTCATAGTGAGCTTGGGCTACCTGTGCGTATAGCTTATAAGAATTGGAACCGCCGAAGAGTTTAACTGCAAACCTCAGGATAGTTAAGGTCGCTTCAAGTTACAGAGCTTTCAGAAATAGTTGTACTTTCTTATTAGGATCGTTTTGAATTTTAACCTCGAATTCAAGGTCAGTTGACCGATCGTAATAAACAAATTGAAATGTTATGAAGTGTGGATCTGTTTGATCAGGTATACGTAAGTTCATATTTATACCAGGATTTTTGAAAACCGGGTTTATTTTTAAAGCAAAAAAAATCAACTCATTGTACTACATGGCAATTTATAATAATAAAATTTCATTCAAAGGCCGATTTAAAAAAAGCCTTTATCTGACGTCGGGCGGTAATTAAGATTTTAAATTGAAAAGGAAACGCGTCTAAGAGACAAAGATATCCGACACATTCCACAATGGCATAGGAGGGTTTAGCTATACACGCTCCAACTAGCATAGACTCCAAGTAAAAAACGGAAGCCAAAGAATGTCAAGTGCAAATCAAGAGCAGGCAACATAATGACGAAAAATAATCCGAGACATTGTAAAAAGGACATTTGTCCTATAATGGCTTGAGTGAGTTGGGCACACTAATGTAGTAAACAATAGCCGCCAGGTGAGTAACACACCAAAATAGCCATAAATGTCAAGTACAAAATATGCCACAATAAAGCATGTAAAATGCATGATAACATATGATATAGCCTGCAAAGTTGTAAATGAACATGTGACACAGCATCTAATAAATGTATTATAACATCGCCATTTAAGAGCGGATGTCTGTAAATATCGACCTGAGGTCTACAAAAGTGAGAAATCGAAAATTCTCAAAAAAAATGCACAAAGTAACACTAGATAAGCTATTAACATAAATGTAATTTTTACTTCGATCCGATAATTATTTTCGACGTACGGGGGGGTTATTGCCTTCGCGGCTCTCGGATCGAGTTTTACAGGCACGAGACGATGTGTTACAAACAAATCGTTTTAAAAACCAAATCAATTGTAATGCGAACAACAAATAACGTATTCAGAAAAGTACATAATTTTACACATTTTAAAATATTTTTAAGTGGTGATTTACTCAGTTTGAACAAAAATGTAATATTTTGGAGATTTTTCATTACTTTCAATATTTTGAACGTTTTCGTTCGATGAAAAAATGGCAAATTTCAAACACCAAAATCGTCGACTGGTACCTCGATTTCATAAGGAGTCTTATACCGCGTTACAGGGCGTTATCTCTTCTTTCAAAATCTGTTTTCAAAATTATGGGCGACTTAAAAGAAAATTTTTGAAGCCAAAAAGTACAAATAGTACTTTACTGAAATTTGAACTTTCCAGACTCATCGGGCCGATGCTTGCCCTGGGTGCCAGACACTTTTCATGCGCGGTTTCCGGTTGCTCTTTAAACAATAGAGACCTTTAGCATCAGGTAAACCGCAAACCGCAAACCACAAACCGCAGGTACGCGTTTGCAGTTTCACGTTGCCGAGTTTTTAAACTTTAGCAAGGCGTTCAGTTCAGTTCAGTTCAGTTCATTTTTATTTAGCCAAAATATAATACAATACAAGAATACATATAGGAATTGTAAGGTTGCAAGGGAGCCCAGAAGAAACCAGAAGGCTTTATGAAGCCTGGGCTCCCCAGTCTCAAAGAAATAAGCCAAATAAAATGAAATTCGCGGAGTGATACGTTAAAAATAGGAACTAAACAGAGACTGAGTATTCAGTAATTCAGTAACAAGATAGAAAAAAAAAATTTAACTCTGGATTGGAGC
Source organism: Porites lutea (assembly GCF_958299795.1). NCBI lineage: Eukaryota > Metazoa > Cnidaria > Anthozoa > Scleractinia > Poritidae > Porites > Porites lutea. The sequence goes on along the minus strand of NC_133209.1, from coordinate 21,555,311 downwards.
AGAATAATTTCCTTTGTCAGTACAGCAGAAATGAATATAAAATTGATTTGAACTACGCGTTCATTGTTAAGGGCCGCCATGTTGTTTTCATCAAGTCGAAGTGCATCACTTTAGTCGCCCAAAACACAGCAATAATTCGTTGATTCGAGATCAAAAATCCAACAAACACATCGCAAAGGGAAATAAAAAACTATTTCATACCTTTAAACGCGAGGCTGTACAATTTTTTGTGGCAAAAAAACCTTGCCGTAAATCACTTACCGCTGGAAGCCCTTCGTGCGGTTCAAACGTGAACTGCAAACTGCAAACGTGACCGCAAGGCCGTGGTCACGTGACATTTTGCGGTTTGCGGTTTACAGTTTCACACGAAAAACGTGATGCTAAAGGTCCCTAATGATTTTCAAACTCCAGTTTCTTTTTCTCAAGATAATGTGACTCCTTTTGCTGGAGCGCGTCGTTCCTTCCTTGGTGATTACTTTTGAATTAGCGTAAACAGTCTTGCGACCACCGGTTTGATTGACAGATTAGAGACAAGGTCAAGGTCCATCTAGCACGGTAAATCAAGGCCCTCTGCGCCAGAGGTTTTTTCTCGCGGCTTCGCCGCTAGTCTTTTCGGCCTTCGGCCGAAGCTCCTCGTCACACGCGAGAAAAAAACCTCTGGTACCCAGGGTAGCCGATGCTTAAAATTCGGAAAAACACAATAAGAAATCAATTCTAATGTTATCATCTTTCAGAAACCAATACGTGTTTATCAAGAGAGGACAAAGGGGACAGACAAGGCAGCCCCCATACACACCCTATTCCATAGGTAACTCGTCTCGAGTTATTTTTAAGACCTTAGATCCCAGGAGGGGATAGACAACAGCCAATCAAATAGCACGAATGTGTTCCGCGTGGATGACCCGGGCTCAGAGCCACGCGTCCTTCACGAATTGACGCTGAAAAAAATGGCGCAAGACGCGGAGAGCGATATTGCTACTTGTTTTGTCCACGAAAACTACTAAAGAGAGACTTCTGCTCCTTCTCCGAGGCCAAAGACTTAGTGGTCACCATAGAAAAGCGAACAATATCGTACCTTTCTGTCTCAGCCAGGATCAGGGTGAATGATCCGTTTAGCCAAATGAAACGAGAATAGAATACGATATTGCCAATGCAGACTCTGCGATTCGTAATAAGATCTAATAACTTTGTCCCATCTCAGAGCTTCACATGATGCTCTCGGGGAAACTTTTTCTCAAGGTGACCAATAACGAAATGTTAACTGTCAAACGGCACCGAAGCCAGCTTTAGGAGCGCAATGATTTCAAATAACTGCCACTTGTGTTGAAGAGAGAATTGTAGGTAGGATTAAAAAAAAAAAAAAACAGTGGGAGGGAGTGAAGAGGGGGGGGAGGGTAGATAGAAATTCGATAAATTCTGTCTACAGCCACTTCTACACAAATCCTAATCACAAAACGAACAGAAAAAAAGACATCAGCAAAAAAACTCAGTAAAGAAGCAATTAAGCAGGGAAAGTTAAGAGAAATTACAACATGTTTGTTACTCCGGTTTTCATAACTCCTGGAAGATTTATAAAGCTTTCTTAAACAGACTTAGGGACTGTGCAATAATTATCTA
>NC_133209.1:21503694-21548694 GCF_958299795.1 Porites lutea | reverse complement strand
ATATGGAGGAACAGTAATGAAAATGAGACATTATGAACGAATTATAAAGGCAGAGTTTGGTCCGAAACGATAATATATTCTTTAGGCCATAAAAAAAACATACCAGGTATGTTTTTTTTTAGAACGACAAGTCAAAACTCGCAGAAAAAAAAGTAAAAGAGCAAAATAGTGGTTTCTTAGTAAAAACATCTATATTCACCTGCCAATAAACTTGCTTCTGTGCTAGAAACAAATATCGGGAACTTTGGATGTTGTAAACTTTCCTTCCCCTTCAAGAGGTGTATTAGTATCAGACACCTTATCGTACATCCATCCGGAACAGTGGTCTGTTTGACTAATCTAAAATTAAATTAAACTCAGTTGTTAAAGATTTTCCTCTACCTTTCTTCAGCTCTTGAAAGGTAAAACTACTTCCAGGGAGATCTTTGTTCTTGATGCCTTAAATGTGAGAGAAACGTATTTGCCCGCAGTCGGTTATCCACCCGATATCCCGTTACAAGGAAAGCCGCCGCCAGATTATACTTAAACAAATGTTTTTACGTAAGTGTACATGAACCTCAATGCAACTAAAACGAGCCTCCAGCCCCTCTTTTTTTTTTTTTGTTTTTTTTTTTTTTTTTTAATTAACAAAGACTGACTCCTTCGTTTTCAAATGACATGTTGACTTGGTATAAAATTACGTTACTTTGAGGTGAGGTTTTTCACTATCAAAAGATAACATTTACCGCCGTCACTTTAATGAACACTAAAGGAACCGTAGACCTATATACTAGATATTTTTTTGTACAAGCCAGGGGCACACAATTTCTATGTTGACACTTTTGCACAATTCCAGTCCTTTGAACTGACTGTACTTAAAAAGGAAAATTTTCAAACATCTGCCTTTTAGCGCATTATTTGTTTGTTCTAGTTATACTATTTAATGCACCAGTAGTCGTTGGTGTGTTGGTTTTTAATATGTCATATCCTTCTACTTTGACAACTTAATACATACTTGTCTTTTAAAAATGTATTTCCCCGAAAGTATATTTGTTCAAAGAAAATTTCTCAGAGGGGTATGGTACAACAATGGCCAGCTAGTCGCGCTCAACACATGATGCTCAAGCTCACGTTACGAGAAAAGGGTGTAAATTAATTTACTTGCCATAGCTGATGAGTGACCTTCGTGCTGAGCAACGCCGGATTCGTCTTGCAGGCGACCATTGGAAACAAGAGATTTTGAGATCTGCGAAAGTCAAAAACTGAGTTGAATCTAAACGTTTGTTCCGGGATCGGAAATGAATAAAAAAGACTTACCTGCCATGTATTTCACTGTGCTTTGGTGTTTGTTTGTTTTTCCAATGGATTTTTAGATTCAGGTGCGTAACTATGGCCACTGTAACTCCCTTCATAAGAGGAAGTCAAGGCTGGTCATTGCGATGTGGCAGGGTCCTGGACCACTCGCAACAAAAATGCCATTTTTTCGCCGAAATTCTAATCCGCTTCCAAATTTTCCAGCTCCAGCCCAAGAAGAAATCTCTCTCTCCCTTTGAAGTTGTTTTAGCCGTAATAGGCCTTATCACGGTTTTTGACGAGCAGGCAACGGCGTGAGAAATTACAGTGTTTGTATGAGAATCTAATGTCCAAAAATTTCGGTAAAACGGCTGTTCTGAAAAAAATATGAATTGTAAACTAAATTTTCATTCCTAACGATTCTTCAAAAAAAATTATAGGTCGTTACATGCAGCTATATGCGTTAGAACTTTTTAAACCTATACATTTGCCTCTAAACGTTTCCCGGGAAAAAATTGCAGACAAATCTGTGGAAAATCTGGAGCAAGCGTCTGGAGAAATTTAAGCACAGTAACGGCCCCCAAAATTTGATAGTAAAATCCTTTGCTGTGTAGCTTTAGTTTACAGTTCATATTTCTTTCAGAATAGCCGTTTTACGGAAATTATTCGACATTAGATTCTCATACAAACACTGTAATTTCTCACGCGGTTGCCTAAGACCTATTTACATTGAATTTGCATTGAGTTGTTTTAGTTCCCTTAAATTATACACATTTTACCTCAATGTTTACTTTTAAAAAGGAAAACTTAGTTTCTGAATAATCATACAGCTTAGTTACTGGACAATTGGATCTTTCTCTTCTTCAAATACAAACCGTTTTAGTTTTTTAGTTTTGACATTTGAAGGAATCCGGAGCAAAGGAAACTCGATTTCTTTAATTTTACACAGCTTTCTTTTTAAATTTCCTAAACTCACTTGCTTGACTGACATTTAATTTAGAGTCATTTAGTTGAGCATATAAACTTTAAAGTTGAATTTATCCAGATTTGGTCTCGGTCTTCTCGGTCTTCTCGATTTTAGTCAGTCTTCTTTCCATTTGTTTTGTGATGTTGTGATCGATAAGTTGATCGGTTAGTATAAATAGTGCACTGTTTTCGCTGTGCTTCGATTTACACTGCGGATTTACATGCTTGTTCGATTTATATATTTTGGTTGCACATGCATGTATGATTTACGTTAACGAGCTGAAGATTAAACTGTTGAAGTCCAAGTTTGAGTCCTGTCCTGTTTCCAGTTGTAGCAGATCCTAGTACCTTGGAATAGTGACGAGTTCCTTTCCCGCTAGCCAAGCGAGTTGCAGAGTTAGGTTTCTTTTTTTAATGCTTATTTCCCCGATTTGTGCTTGGAAGGGCAAAACCTATCGTCACATGTTAAAACCATTTTCGGTTGTGTGCGCAGATCATTCCATGGCATGAGTTTTTGATGCTTCTTGACTGGTAAACTGAAAAAGCACAGCCGACACGATTTTTTATACTGACCAGGGAGGTACGCTGATACCGTAAAATTCCGAAAATAAGTCCCTCCATGTGTGAGCCCCTCCAAATATAAGTCCCCAAAATCGTAACGCAAAAAACCCTCCGTTATAGTGCCCCTCCGAATATAAACCCCCGGAGGACTTGTACTTGGAATTTGCCCTCGAATACAAAAGACAAAGACAAAGCAAAAATGGTAAATTTCGTTTTCACCACAAGCTAGCCCAATCGATTTTGAAACGCAAATTTCCCTCCGTACATAAGCCCCTCCGAATATAAGCCCTTCCAAAAATAAGCCCCTTTAAAAAGGGCCTTTAAAAAATATAAGCCCCGGGGCTTATTTTCGGAATTTTACGGTATTTTGTACAGGTAAAGATGTCAAAGATGAACTCGGTTGTAGGTGAGAGGGAAAATCCGATGATGAAGGTTAGGTGGCGGGCATTCAGTCTTTTCAATCAAATACCCGAGGAACGGCTAAAATCAGTCTTTCCTTTTGGAAAATGTCTTAGTCCTATTATTTTCCCGCAAGAGGACTAATTAAATTATTAAGATCTTTTGTGAATATCGCTGAGTTTGTTGACATTATTCGGCTGTGGCTTGACTGTAACACGATTCACCATGGTGTTCGGGAAATTCTTTACCTTTTTGCCCCCCCCCCCCCCTCCCCCGTCCCCCCCTACATCTACAAGGGTTTAAAGTAAGAGAAAAGACAAAGATAGCCCCCCACAAATCTTTCTGATATGTACAAAATCATCAAACGTCGTCTCCATTGCCAAATGTTTGAGCAATTTTTCTTCCCCTTCGGTCGTGGAATATGTACCTTTGTCCAATCCCGATGTACTAATAGGCAGCGCCTTTTCACTGAAGTGGTTTGGGGGAATGTGCCTTTAAATCATCCATCAATCAAAAGTAATTATTAGTCCGACTTAACATCTAGAACAGTAACAACAAAAAAAAATCAAGAAAAACGGTTTCTGTTTCAACGATTTGTGACGCAGATCGTAGTTTTTTACAAGTACTGTATAACCTCCACCCACTTGTAACGCTCAGTGCTAGTAGCCAACTCGAAAGCTTGGCTCCTTTAGCTGTTACACATTTTTTTTTCCTTTTTTACGTTTAATTCAATGTATAGTTAGCTCTGTTTTTACTTCTTTTTTCTTATTGTTGTTGTATTGTAATTGAATAAGTGTGAATAAATATGCATGAACTTGAACTTGAACTTTGAGGGGGGCACGGTGAAATAGTTCCCATACTAAAAAAATCGACCAGGTTGAAAAAGAAGTATGTTGTCAGATTCTCTTATGGAGGTAACCTGAGAAAACAGTTTTATTCAACAATTTTGAAATTTATCGCCACACCACCACTGGATTTCTAGCGAAATGACATCTGAGGAAAGAGCGCAGAATTCCATACGATTTTGGAAGAACTGTTCCCAGTGCCGAGATATATTGCTGCAAGTAAAGAAATAGCGTCATTTCGTTGCTATGACAACTCCGATGTCGTTGCAACCCTTACGCTTTACGAAGATTCAGCAAACTTTTTAAAGAAGACAGAATATTAGACCTCAGCAAACTTTTGAAAGATGAACGCCGCGGACACAAAAATCACCACGTGAGTTAGTGCGTCAAAGTGAGGCAAATCGTAAGCAAGCGCCTCAAAGCGAGACACGTGTGTGTTGACGACGAAAATGCATTCTCGAAAAAATCTCCCTTATTAATTGCACAGGACACCCGATAATGCACAGAAAACGCAACACAAGTTAGGGGTTGCCTTCTCGTACCTCGAATGCAAAAACAGTTAAAAATGGACAATCTTAATGTTTGGCAGTTATCTGTAGAAAATGAAGCGCTTTTGACATGCAATTTCACCTCATAGTAGTTTCAATCTTTTTAAAAACGTGTGGAAAGATCATACAGATAGCTCCAGCCGTTTGCTAGAAAGAAGGATTTGATAAGTATGTATCAAAGCGCTCTTGTTAGCGGTTTTGAAAACATCTTGGTCTTCTTTAACAAATAGCGAATAAAGTTTAAAGCGCTCTATAGATTTTTTTAAAAAATTTAAGATTCTTGAGATTAACCTTCCTTTTATATAACCTTTTAGTTTCAAGATTATTGTATATTGTAAGGCAGTAAAATAAGGGCTACACTTCGTTAATTCTTTATCGGAAGTTTCATCATTTCAAGTGAAAGCCTCTCATTATTCAAGGTATTGTCTCCAAGTTTCATTTTCACGTGAACAGCAGTAGCTAATAATACATTTGAAATATGCAAAAATGCTAGCTATTGTTGCGCATGGTAAAATATTCAGTGGATAGGTCTTAATAACGGAGCTCCGCGCGCGTAGCGCGCCAGCGGAGCACTATGGGTAAGTAAATCTACCCATGCCAGAAAATTTGGTAATCACTTAACCGTACACCGCCCGTCTGTCCGCACCACAGGGTAACCAATGTTTAATTTCACTCTTTCTACCCGTTTGGGAGCATAGGAAAACTGATATTGCACACATAGTGCACATCAATGTTGTGATCAATTGACAGCTGTCAAAACAGGGTATCTGCTGACCAGTATCTCCTGACCGTATCGCGGGCTCAGGTGTCAGCCCATCGAGGTCGAGTATTTTTGAAGTTATCCGCTGACACGTTACTTGTTTTGAAATGATCGCAGACTCAAGTTTTTTTAATTCGTATAAAATATGTTGTGTTTAAGTGCCACACAGATTAAAAGTTTGATTTCAAACTGATCTCGGACGCAAAAATTCAGTCAACTAGGCTATTACAGGCAAGGAACACAGTTGCTTTTGACTCTTCTCACCATGGTCACGCATTGGTCACGCTCTACGTCCAATTTTTACGCTCTGGTTGGTCACAATTTGACAGGCGAGTTCATGCAGAAAATTTATCCAGAATCTTGAAACTTGTTTACTTTGACAGCTGAAGCTGACAGAGTTTTGTGTCAACTTGTGATGTTTTTAACTGTCTTTTTCTACTGGATGTACGCAATGCAATTCAGCTGCTATCAAGAGTCTTCTGTTATTCATGGCTAGTTTGTTTATTGGGTTTTTGGTTGAGAAATACGTGACGTGCTTAGGTCGGGAATTCGATTTCGGATGGCGTCGATTCGTTTTTGTTTTTCACCTTGCTTGATTGAAAAGTCTGAAGCGATTCTGGCCATACTTGATAGCTTCCAGGAGCTGCATCTCGAATGGTCAGCCTGAGTAATTATTGTATTTGTGTTTGTTTTTTTAATATATCTAATTTCATGAAGCCGAGCGCAGTTTATGAGGCTAGTTTAAGCACGTTTGAATTAAGATTTGAGATAATGATCTGACCTATAGTTTGAGATTTGATTTAAGCTTGGAGAACTTTAAAAAGCCTTTAGTCGATATTTTCTCACCGCAAATAGAAAGAAAAAAACGTTAAAGACTCAGGATTCTTAGTGACACTTAAATACTTGTCTTCGTGAAAGAAAATTGTTGTCTCTGTAAATTTTTCACCGAATTATATTTCTTTTATTGATTGTTAGTAGTCTCTCTTGCAATTTAATCTCTTTGCCGTTAATGTTTTCAGTCGTTCATGAACATCGCTTGCAGAAGTATACTCAAAATGCCGCGCGTATCAAACCCTTTTTAATTTATTAACGTTCATTCATTGAAAATTTTTTTAACGGTTTCGCTAAAAGCCCAAGATTAGCAAGATTTTGTAAAGCAAACTTGTCAAACGGCAAAAAATTCTGCCAGATTTGCTTCTTAAGAATTTTTTTCCAGGCCTAATCTACTGTGATCAAGAGCCATTATGATAAGAAATAAGACGCTCTAAAAGTGTTGACTAGAACTTGCTTGGAGGTAAGATAAGAAATAAGGAGGCAATTTATTCTTAAGCAGCGTGTGTCCCGGGCCGGTGGAAGCCATAGGGGCCTTGTACTGAAGGAGAAAAAAAATAAAAGCAAGCTAGGTTACACAGTAATCATTGACTGCTTTTGGTACATACAATGATATAACATTCGCACTCCAAACCTATTTTCCCGACACGAGGAACTAAGTTATAGGAGAAAACCGCGACTGCTTGGACAATAAGCATGCCGAATAATGAGGGTAAGCGACGTCAACCGCCACAAGGGGAGGTGGGAGGGGCGAAACTTATAAGTCACATTGAACTGGCCAAGAGGTGGGTAAAACCCAAGCAATTCTAACCAAGAGCCGCAATGCATCATGCCACCAGCGCGCAGGCTCAACATGACGGGTCAATTATGTACGCAGTGAGAATAGTCACAAAAATTCGCATGCCTTCCGTTTTAAAACGTGAAAAAGATTATAATGTTAAATTTGGGTCACTGAACTTGCCCCATTCGCCAATATTATGTGGATAAACCCCAATAAAACCTATAAGATTGCTTAAACGTGATTTTTTTTATGAAGTTAATTTTTAGCAATGAATAGAAACACCACAACGTGGACACCTTTCTTCTTCTTGATGGTCATCTTTTTCTTCTTCTTTTGTGGCGTTTCCTTGTGTTCTATTGTTAGCCGTCGACAACAAAAGAATACTAAGCTACTAAAAATTTATTTAAGTAATAGAACACACTCTCTATGGGTTTACAGACGTGATAACCCAAGCGCGATGTTGGAAGGACAGGCCTTCGGCTCGTGATTTACAAGCTTTTCGAGTGCTCTCCCAACATTCTAAGTGCCAGTTTATCACGCCGGTAAACCCATAGACAGTGTGGTCTATTGTTTTTTTTAAATAACTTTAAGTTTTCTATGAGTTCACCGGCACAATAAGCCATAGGTTTTTAACCAATCAGAACGCGCGTACTATCTTTAGTTAGTTATTTTATAAACTAAAAATATGCAATAATTATAAATCTTAAGTGAAAACGTCCAATGTAACTTCAAGGAATTTTCCACAATCAAAGACAAAATGAGGCAAAGAAACTAGTCGACCTTTGCCAAATTATGACACCAAGGAAACATCAAAGAAGACGTCAGTATGAAAAATAAAAACACATTTCTCAAACTAATACAAACATAAATAGACTATTCAAATAATATGGAAAACAAGTTTCATATTCGCAATTGCCCCTATATTCAAAGCTGTTCACGCGAACATATATGGAAGTTGAACACAATATCTATGAATGAAAACAAAACAAACAATGCGTCAAATTGATTAGCGCAAATTGAGGGCCATCTATAACGAAAATTAATCCTTAAGAATAAAGTTTTGAAAAAAATTCAACGCTTTATTTCAGCTATTAATGGCGTTGTGGTTAATTAATGGTCAAACTTGGCACTCATTTCCCCCTAAATAAACCTCCAGTTAAGCCACCTTAAAATCTAAGAAATGAGAGGTTTTTTTAATGTCTTGAGAGCATATCTATTCAACTTTACTCTTATTATGGAGTTCATTTTACTTTGCGCGCAAAACTTATTGCTAGACTCAAGGGGGTCTATAAGGTAAATTCTTGCTTACGTCTATTATAGCGGAGCTCCACGGGCGCGAGCGGAGCCCCATAGCTAAGTAAATCTACCCATCCCAGAAAATTTGGTAATCACGTAACCGTACATCGCCAGTCCGTCCGCACCACAGGGCAACCAATGTTCAATCTCATACTTTCTAGCTAGTTTGGGAGCACAGGAAAACTAATAATGCACACATGTTGCACATCAATGTTATGATCAACTGACAGCTGTTAAAACAGGATATCCGCTGACCAGATTTGATCACTGACCTGATCACTTGACCGTATCCCGGGCTCAGGTGTCGACCCTATCGAGGTCAAGTATTTTTATGAAGTTATCCGCTGACAAGTTAATGGTTTTCAAATGATCGCAGGCTCAAGTTTTCGGACGCGAAAAGTCAGTCAGCTATTACTGTCTTTTTTTACAGGATGTACAAAATGAAATTCAGCTGGTATCAGGAGTCTTCCGTCATTCATGGCTAGTTTGTTTACTGAGGTTTTGGTCGAGAAATACGTCGCTTGTTGATGTCGGAAATCCGATTTCAGAGGGCATCGTTTTCGTTTTTCACCTTGCCTGATGCATAAGAGTGTTGAAAAGTTTGAAGCGGTACTGGCCACTTGATAGCCTCTCGAATAATAAGCCTGAGTAATCATTGTGTTTGATGTTTGTTTTTTGTATCTAATTTAATGAAGTCGAGCGTAGTTTATGGGGCTATTTAGTTAACGCACGTTTGTAAGATTTGAGACAATGATCTGACCGAGTCTCAGGTTTGATACAAGCTTACAGAACTTTAAAAAGCCTTAATTTAGACATTTTCTTACAGCAAATGGAAAGAAAACGTTCCAAAGAATATTTAGTTATAATCAGTCTAGCTGTACAAGAAAGCTTTGAGCGATTTTCTTGCCTTGGGTTCATCTTTGAAAAAAGCAAACACCGGGAAGCCGGCTTAAAACATAAACTTAAGCTTAAACCTTGAAGACTCAGTTTTTAGACGCTTTAATACTTGTCTCGTGAATGAAAATTCTTGTCTCTGTATATGGTTCACCGAATTATATTTCTTTTATCGATTTTTAGTAGTCTCTCTTGTAATTTTAATCGCTGTACCGTTTGTTTTTAGTCGTTTGTGAACATCGCTTGCAGGAGTACTCAAAATGCCGCGCGTATCAAACACTTTTGAAGATTACAAATCGATAAAACCATTAAATGAAAAATAAGTATAATAAGTTCTTTATTATGTTGAAGCGTAACTCTAATAATCAGGGGCACCCAACGTCAATTTTCGGAAAATATCTGTTCGGAATACGAGATCTAGAATTTTCGGAACATTTCTTGTAAAATTTATTGCTTGCCTGCCTCTCCTAGGATTTTCGAACATCTAAAAAATGGTATAATTGCCAATTTTTAACGGATTTTTACCCTAAGAAGGTCACCTACAATTTTCAAGGAGCCTTGGCTGAAATTTTCGAAAAGGTAAGTTTTGACCCCTATAATTTTCGGATCACTAGACTTTCAGCTAGGAAATCCGAACGGATAAAAATTTTTAGGGGATAAAAATATGCCTTTATCTACCGTTAAAAAAAATACTAAAATACGTTTAACAATGCTATGTTTAAGTGGTTTTGAACCATATTCTCTTTGGGTGCCCCCGAATAATGTTCATTCCAACACTCTACCACAGCTCGCACTGCAACAGTGAGAACCGGCTGGTCGTATAGGTGATTTTGGAAATTTTTTTAACGGTTTCGCTAAAGCCCACGCGTGCTTCGATCGTCCTGAATATTGAATGAGTGCAATTTGTATTGGGGAATTGTTAAATACTGCATTCTGTCCGAGGTCTCTATGATAAAAACAGCGCCTCATAGTAATGTTTCACCTCAGATCTGATGTATAAAAAATATGAAAGGTTGGTTTACACGCCCCCAGATTTTTTGGCAAGACTTCGTAAAGTAAACTTGTCGAACGCAAAAAATTCGACCTGATTTGTTTTCCAAGCCTAATTTACCGTGATGAAGAGCCATTATGGCTCTTAAATGTGATCGAAGATGATTGCTACTTTTGGGGTGTAAATATGAGACTAGTGCAGTGTAATGATGTGCGCAGATGATCATCAAGCTTATACGGGGAAAGAATCGAAGACGTTGAGAGTATTTTGAACTATGAGGGGAAGGAAATTTCAAACTGGTATAAGGACAATCTACTCATGTGTAATCATGAAAATTTCAGTCGAGAGTCTCGGGTCAAAGCATAAAAATAAACAGATGAAAACTGATGTTATGAACAATGATATTGAGAGTCACTCTGAAATGAAATTACTGGGAGTGACCATTGACGAGCATTTGAATTTTAGTAGGCATATTGGAGAGGTATGCAAAAACGCATCTAGGAAGGTTGGAGATTTGATGAGGCTTAGAAACATGTTAACAACATCAGCCAAACTTAATATTTTCATTTCATAATGCCTCAAATTACATACTGTCATACAGTGTACATAAATGCCATTTTCTAGACAAAAAGGACACCTCTTAATCAATAAGTATTATTTTATATGATAATATCGACATTTTTTTAGGATGCATATTTTTGTAAATTTTATTCTTTGTAAATATATTTTTTTAATATTAAGTAGTAAGAGCTGATAGTATTTTAATTTAGAGTCCCCTATTAGTAGGCCTTACATGGCCAGCTAGAAGACCTGACACTCAAATAAAGTTTATCATCATCATCATCGTCAACTCGATGTAGGATTTGGTTCACTCTTGGACTGTTTGCAAGTTATTTTTTCTCTAAAATCGCTTAGCCTTTACCTCAAAAGTCACATGAATATGCTCTAAAGTTAACTGATTTGCGGAATACAAGTTTATTGTCTGATTTAAATTATAAATTTATTAATGGCAGCTTCGCTTTTAGCCCTGGCTAAATCTATATATTATTCACACCTCAGTAAAATACCAGTCACTGATTTATCTAACTTAATATGCCCTATTTAGAGCACCTACTAACACTCGATAACTGAACATTAATTACAATCTCTAATTAATTTTATGCCTTATTTGGAGCTTGCAGAAAAAAAAGATTAGTATATTTCATCAAGATAGTCGATCATACCTTTCCCCCGTGTAGCCGAGTTGGCTATAATCATCTCATATCCAACAAGCGCTAGTGGAATAATTGTTTTATATTTAAAAAAGCGCACTAAAGATCGCGAATTCTTCCTAACCTTATTTGTAGCTTGTTTTTAATTTTGAGCAGACGTGTACAGTTACCATATCTCGAGAGCATGGCCCAAATACCATAATGGCTAAGCCAATCAGAGCTCTAGAATTGCATTTTCCCATGATTCAGTTTTTAATAAATACATATATGCATTAATGGATATATGCAAGTTTAAGTATACGTTAAGCGGCAATCGGTTTTAACCATCAAAAAAGAATGTAGCTATGATTCTTTTTATTTTTTTATTCTGACAAAGAAACAAGTGAAGATACTTCTGTAAAAATCCAAAGAAAATGATGATAATGAAATCATAAGGGCTTCGTTAAGAAAATTAAGTAAATAGCTTTAAAATTTTTATCCCTAAACCTCCATTAGATTGAGCTTCATTTCTTATATTGAACAGGAAAAGAAGAGTGCGCTTCTGTGAAAGGAGGCGGCGCCCAGTAAATTACAACGCATTCTTCACTAAAATTGAAAATAACGTACTAACTACAAAATCCCAAATTCACTTAGTGAAGTGGGCTCTAGGAACAACAAAACTTGTACTGGCAAAATGAGCTTAAGTTAAAACCAGATGCTTAAGATATTAACTAAGTTAGTAAAAAAAAAATTGCAAACTTTCATGTTCTTGAAGTGAAAGTTTCGAAAACGTATACCGGACTGATAAACATCGAGCAGCGTTTTAAAAAGGCCATCCAAAAAAAACATACCCTGCTTACAACGACAAAAAAAAAGCAAAAAAAAGGAAAAAATAGCGGCTTCTTAGTAAAAGCACGGATATTCACCTACCAGTAAACTTGCTCCTGTGCTAAAACAGATATCGGGGATTTTGGATGTTGTAAACTTTCTTTCCTCATCGAGAGGTGTACTATATCAGACACCTGCTCATACATCCATCAGAGCCGGGGTCTGTTTGTCTAAAATTAGATTAAACTCTATTCTTAAAGATTATCTTCTACCTTTCTTCAGCTGTTGAATTGTAAAACTATTAATTTCCATGGAGATTTTTGTTCCTGGTGCCTTAAATGTGAGAGAAACGTATTTTCTCCCGCATTCGGTTATCATATGTCCACCCGTGATCCCGTTACAAAGAAAGCCGCCACCAGACTACATTTAACCAATGTTTTAATTTAAGTGAACGTGAAGCTCAATGCAATTAGAACGGACCATTTTTTTTTTTTAACTGATAAAAAGAAAAGAAACAAGTGAATAGACAAATGTACTGATAACTAGGATCAGTAAAAAAAAAGAACTTTTTCCATCTTGTGTGTCCTCCTATCGATAGAGTTCTTTTGTTAATCCAAAATACGATGCCTTTGTTAATTTAGTTATTGATTAAATAGCAACTGACCCATTCCAAAGAGGTTTCTATGACATATTGACTTGGTACAAAATTACGTTGATTGAAGTGTCTGAGTTTTTTCACTATCAAAAGATAACATTTACCGTAAATTTAATGAATAGAAAAGGAATCCTCCACCTGTATACTAGATCTTTTTTGTGCAAGCCAGGGGCACACAATTTCTTTATCAACACTTCTTCACAATTCCAGTCTTTTGAACTGACTGTACTAAAAAAAGGAAAATTTTTCAAGCATCTGCCTTTTACTAGTGCGTCATTAAAACCGCACCATATGTTTGTTCCTATTTGTACCTTTTAAGGCACCGGCAATTGTTTGAGTGTTGGTTTTTGATGTGCCATATCCTTCTATTTTGACAGCTTAATGTAAAATTGTCATTTAAAATTTTTTTTCGCGAAAGTATATTTGCTCATTAAAAATTATGAGGCGGTATGGTAGGCAGCCCAAGCTCACGTTACGAGGAAAGGGTGTAAAGTAAATTTAAAACATGCTATAGGTGACGAGTGACCTTTGTGCTAGACACGCCGGTGTCGTGCTACAGGCGAACGTTGAAAACAAGAGGCTTTGCATGAGAAATACAATACTGAGATTTGCAAACGCTTAGAACACATTAAGAGGGAGTCTCCCTAAAACCGGTCCACTGCGTTTCGGGTCGGAAAATCAATTTCCTTTAAACTTTGCCCATGAATATATCTTAGTCCAAAAGTAACTGAAAACGCATTAGTTTTTGAAAATATTTCAAAATAAAATTTTTCGGGAGGAAAATCACTTCAGCACTCGAAGGCCAAATTTTTGCAGTGACAAAGAGTAAAAATAGCGCATATTGCCGAGTTCACCACTTCAAAGTTTTGCACTTTCAACGACTTTTTTCACTTCCTAGGATTAAATTGGTCCTTAAATGATGTAAAGGACACAATTTTGGTCCTTCAAAAACAACTCGTGTCTACTAAATATTTTTTGATTTACACCCACTTTGCCGTACGCAGGAAATGACTCAAAAATGCATATTTTCATCGTAGCACTGTGCAAAATCCCCACATCTTCTAAACAAAAGGTCTTTTCAGACCAACAAAGGGAATGTCCAAAAACATAGAAACATAAAAATATGTTGTGATTTTAACGATTTATCAGCACAGTCGATCGACGAAATATGCCTATTTTCTGTTATGACTGTTTACAATACACGATGGAAGTTCTTAATGCAAAGCCCGAATAATACAATAATTCATCAAATGTATCAAGTATTTTAAACTTTTTGTGACTTTTGACACAATAGAACATCATGCAGGAAAGGAAAGCCTTTAAGCCGAACGCATCAATACTACAGGTGTACCTGTTTACAGCGCTTGATCCGATCGAGTCGTCTTCGCTGTGTACACAAAACTGATATCACATGATGGCTCCTGTCACGCATTCCTGTATCTGGAATCGTAACGCCGTGAAAACACGTTTTGCTAGTCTGACTAAAATTGAAAGGCAGGAAATTATCTTATCAACAGAGTATTCTATTATATTTATTGGTGTTTTCGTTGACAAGCTACAATATCAAGAATCATGCATGCATAAGTGCCCAGTTCATTAACAACAGTAACTTTTTAGTTTTCCACGAACAGGCTCCTGTCCATTCAGGTTAGCATTTATAAAACAATTGGTTATCGCTATGAGCTTTCTCTTTGTTTTGTTTTATGCTTGTCGTTTAAGTTTGCATTTTTTATTATTTTTAATATATTTCATATTTCTGGTAGCCCATGGTATTAAACCGACGAGTACCTGTTTTCAGGTCTAATCAAGCTCCCCGACTCAGGGTGGGCCTGGGGATAGGGGTGGAGTGTGCTTGCTGGCAGGAGGTCCGCTAGACTGTTCACAGTCCTCTATTTTTCCGTAAATCGTCGGTATCAAGCACATTCTCTAACAGGTGGCCATCTTGGTTTTAAAATGTACCGGGTTTAGCCTGGGGATGACTATTAAATCTACTCTTGGGGCAGCGGACCCAAGAAGGCCCGCACATCTGGACGATTTTACGGAATGATAAGGGACAGTGAACAGTCTAGTGGCCCGCAAGCAAACAGCCCCCTTGCTATTATCCTAGAACAAATACTGTATCTTTGAAATTAGGTTACCCTGCATTTAAAACTGGCGTGCTGGTTTACCTCGTTTAGCGCTTTCGATTTTGACTCCAGGGCTAAAAGCGCAGCTCTGACTCGTTAATTTACTCAAAGTTGTATCCCAGAAAAAAAAAATTAATAAAAATCGTGTAATGCTAACCGGTGACGGCAACGAGAA
Organism: Porites lutea; assembly: GCF_958299795.1. NCBI lineage: Eukaryota > Metazoa > Cnidaria > Anthozoa > Scleractinia > Poritidae > Porites > Porites lutea. Next base: position 21,533,576 of record NC_133209.1, on the reverse strand, counting down.
ATGCAAAAAAAAAAAATAGGGCTTAAGAGCGAAAAAAAAAGTTTGCACGTGCAGCACATTTTTTTGTACATTTCTTTGTCATTGTTTTGCACGACTTCAACGTACGTGAAACGTCCTAGTTGCACGTTTTATGGAGAAAAAATCGTATAGAGCGGTTTTCATTTGAGTGTCGAAAAGTAATTGGTTTTGCACTTTCTACACAATGCGATTGGCTTAAAAGATTCGCGCCACCTTTTCATCCAATCAGAAGTAAAACCAAAGCCAATTGTGACGCGCTCGCATGCATTTTCCCGCGCTTTGCGTCAGCCACATGTAATTACTTCGAGTTTTGATTGGTTCAATGTATCGTCTGTGTCCTATGTGATTGGCCAGAGTAATTACTTTGGTTTTGGTTTTACGACACTCAAACGAAAACCACTCTATGTTCCTACGTTCCATTTTTGTTTCACTGCCGCTCATTTTAACCTTGCTGGCCGCTAACATTTGTCATTTTCTTATCACGGCTTTGAATTTTTTTATGTTTTTTTCTTCCGCAATGAACTTCGTCTCCTTTCTTTTTTTTTCTTTTTGTTTTGTTTTGTCAGTTTCGCTCTAACTTTTTCTCTGTTATCGGTGTCAGTGTAATGGTAGTAGGGGGAAACAGTCGAACGCACGATCACGTGATTACGAAATTTTCTCGCATTTTACAGGTTACCATTTTTTTTTCGCACGCGCGAGAGCTTCGCTAATACTCATTCTCTATTACGGAAAGTGGTTAATTATTAAAAGTGCCATATTTTCAAATTCTTGTCCCGTTATTGCCGAAATGCACATATTAAGCTAGCGATTTTCCTGAAAAGCTGTCAATTCACAGTGAGCCCGCGGAAGAAAAATGAGTAATAATAGGCAGGGTACAAACTCACCGAGGTAGAGTCGTTGTCCTTTTTCTCGCGTCTTTTCCAGCAATCTTTTTCACTACACAAGAGCACTCTACAACCATTTTAGTTATCTTTTGAAGAAGATCAGATTTCGAGGTTCTTGTGCCAAATGAAATCCCAAGCAAATTGCTTTTGAAAGAAAAAGAGTGATTTCTGTGAGCCATTTCGCACATACATCAGAGGACGTTTGGCAGCAATTGTTTCCACCATAGCTTCGCTGCCATTTCTTTCTCCAGGTTCCTCATCGTCCGCTTAGTATGTATAGTCTTTTATTTTTTTTTCAAATGATTTTGTTAGAAAAATATTGCGAAAAAAATCGTTAAATTTTTACTTTTGAGCCACTCGGCTTTGGTAAACATTCGTGTGCGATCTGCGTTGCCAGCTTTCTGCCCCTCAAGGGGCACCTCTTCAGTCAAAAATGGTATACAAAAGGTGGGTTGGACGATCAGGGCGGAGTCTCCCAGTATAACACTTTGTTGTATACCCCACCCCCTCCGATAGGGCGGAAAGCTAAGTTCGCTAATTAGACATATTGGTGTTGTTGTTGTTGTTGTTGTTGTTGTTGTTGTTTTGTTTTTGCAATTCTCGTTGCCGTTGCAGGTTAGCATCACACGATTTTCTTTTTCGCTGGAGTACAGCTTCAAGTACATCAACGAGAGCTGCGCTTTAAGCCCTGTCTAAATCTATATATTAGTGAAATTGAAAGAAATCGAAAGCGCTAAACGAGGTAAAACCACCATGCCACTTCACAGTCCTTAAATTCTTTACTAAGTCCTTAGATTTTCCGTAAATTCGCCGGGATCAAGCACATTCTCTAACAGGTGGCTATCTTGGTTCCAAATGCACCGGGTTTAGCCTGGGGATGTTAATGATACAGATACAGTATTTGTTCTAGAATAATAGCAAGGGGGTATTTGCTTGCGGGCCACTAGACTATTGTTAATCCCGGGGGGTACTTCCTTATAAGAGGCTACTGGGGATGTGCCGCTAGATGGGGTCGCATTTCACGACTGGATTGACTATAATAGGGTCGCATTTTCAATAGAGTTACTAGAATGGGGTCGCACATTTTCGGATTTTTAGAGGTAAGACAGTTCTTCATATTTACGGTTAGCAAACATACCAGAACTGTAGATGAAAAGCGAAGTGTTCTGTATTCTAAAAAATGGGTCAATTCATAAAAATAGAGAGTGCCTAATTTGGGATCGCGAAAAATTACATATTTGCCCAAAAGTGGCTAAGATGTGGTCTATAATTGATTGGCCACAGAATAGACTATAATGTGGTAGGGGCTCTGAGAGGGCAGCGACACATACATACATACATACATACATACCCAGCAAACTCCCCCCCCTCCCCCCCGGGTTGTTAACGCACTATAGGTTCTTATGCATGCATGATTCTTGATTTTGTAGCTTGTCAACGAAAACAGCAATAAATATGATAGAATACTCTCTTGATAAGATAATTTCCTTCCTTTCAATTTTAGTCAGACTAGCAAAAAGTGTTTTCGCGGCGTAACGATTCCAGATATAGGAATGCGTGACAGGAGCCATCATGTGATATCAGTTTTGTGTACACAGCGAAGACGACTCGATCGGATCAAGCGTTGTAAACAGGTACACCTGTAGTATTAATGCGTTCGGCTTAAAGGCTGTCCTTTCCTACATGATGTTCTATTGTGTCAAAAGTCACAAAAAGTTTAAAATACTTGATACATTTGATGAATTATTGTGTTATTCGGGCTTTGCATTAAGAACTTCCATCGTGTATTGTAAACAGTCATAACAGAAAATAGGCATATTTCGTCGATCGGCTGTGCTGATAAATCGTTAAAATCACAACATATTTTTATGTTTCTATGTTTTTGGACATTCCCTTTGTTGGTCTGAAAAGACCTTTTGTTTAGAAGATGTGGGGATTTTGCACAGTGCTACGATGAAAATATGCATTTTTGAGTCATTTCCTGCGTACGGCAAAGTGCGTGTAAATCAAAAAATATTTAGTAGAAACGAGTTGTTTTTGAAGGACCAAAATTGTGTCCTTTACATCATTTAAGGACCAATTTAATCCTAGGAAGTGAAAAAAGTCGTTGAAAGTGCAAAACTTTGAAGTGGTGAACTCGGCAATATGCGCTATTTTTACTCTTTGTCACTGCAAAAATTTGGCCTTCGAGTGCTGAAGTGATTTTCCTCCCGAAAAATTTTATTTTGAAATATTTTCAAAAACTAATGCGGTTTCAGTTACTTTTGGACTAAGATATATTCATGGGCAAAGTTTAAAGGAAATTGATTTTCCGACCCGAAACGCAGTGGACCGGTTTTAGGGAGACTCACTCTTAAAATCTAAACTTTTGTTCAAGGAAACGAATAAAACTGAAGACTTATCTGCCATGTATTTCACTAAGCTGGTCATTACGATCTGGCAGGGTCCTGGACCAGTCGCAACAAAAATGCCATTTTTTTTTTTTCGCTGAAATTCGAATCGGCCGCAAAATTTTTCAGTTCCAGCCCAAGAAGGAGTTTCCTTGCCCCTTCCAATCCGCCAGATCGGCTCGAAAAAAGCTTCATCATTTTCCCTTGAAATCGAACAACTGTTACTGGACTTCGAAGCCCTTCTGGCCTTCCTCTAGTGGCTGTGAACACCTTTGCGACCTTTGCACCTACCAACTAATTTGTATTTGATAATTATTACTTACGAGACGGGTGCAAGGGCAAAAATGACCGACCCGTTAAAGGAACAGTATCCGGTTACAGCGCATGCAGCAAACTTTGTTTTTTGGACAGTATGTCGCGAAATCAAAAGATGCGAGAAGAGTAAGAGAACCTTGAAAAATCTGTTTGCATCGCGCTTGGCCGAGTTCAATACTACACTATAAAACTTCTCAGGATTACAGATCAATGATATATTGTTCCCGTTAAGTTTCGATTTGGGCGCAATCTGGATTTTTCGGCGTTACTTTGATTGCCGTTGGCCGGAGGACCAGAAGATGGGAAGTCGGCTTTAATTTGATGCCGATTGAGGGCTTATTTCTTCTGCTAGCTTCCATGATTGTGAAAGGAATACGCAGAAATGAAATAGCAACAATAAAGACTGTAAGAAAGAAACCATTGAGACATTGATGTGACTGAGGAGATCTTATGGAGGGGAGCTTCCTGAAGCAGAATGTTTTGCAACAACACGTTAGTAAACTTTTAAATGAACCTCACTACGGCCGACAAAATCAAACAAACATGCGCTACATGTTTAGAAAAACTAGTGCCATGAAATCATAATATAGTTTTTGACTAACCTTTGCGATGCATGATTCATAGCGTTAAGATTGCATTTTTATATATGTCTTTCAAACGTTTGTGGCTAGAAAGCGAGCAAATCAAGCAAATATTACTGGACTTGGAACAATTGACCTCTGACACGAGTTTCACGTTAGAAAAGCTGTTTTTAAAGCGAGCAGAACGAGATTTTCGGGTCGTGAGGCAGCCCTGCTAGCGATAAAATCGCGATGAGTCTTCGTGCCGCGAACCAAATTCTAAATAAGAAGAAAGACTTCTTCGAAAGTCCAAAATATTGCTTGAGAATATAAACAACAAATCTCCTTCAGCGATGCGGTCCAGAGGAAATCTTGTCGAGTCAATATGACAGTTCCATTGTCTTTTGAAGAAATAACAGATGCGGCTCGCGCGTGCGCATAATCGGGACACTGTCCCTTTAACCATACCTGCTGCACCCTTGTACCCGTCGAGTGAGTGTCAATTGTCACCCGGCGAGGTTTGCAATTTCAAATGCAAATTAGTTGGCAGGAGCAAAGGCGTTCAAATCAGAGTCAGACGGTAAGTCTCATATGTCTATAACATCTTTGTTCTCTGACTTAAGACAAGACAAGACAAGACAAGGCATTTATTATCATAATATTGCAAGTACAATTTCTTGGCACGAAGTTAGCAAAAAAAAGCGCTAGTCGAGGCGTGCCAAATTAATTCTATCACAGAGATTTACACCGAACTAGAGCTCAAAAATAGCGCGATCTACTCGTTCGAGAGCCATGCGCAACAAGGGTCATCAGTTGGATCATCAGTTGGCATTTGTGGGGGTGGGAGCGGGGCTCGGTGAAGTGGTTCCCATACTAAAACAATCGACCAGGTTGACAAAGAAGTATGCTGTTATTCTTGTATGGAGATAGCTTTTAACCATAGGTAGTCTCGGAAAACATTTTTTTTTTTTCGGAAAACAATTTTATTTAACAATTTTGAAATTTTATCGCGACACCACCAATGGTTTTCTTGCGAAATGACATCTAAGGAAAGAGCGCAGAATTCCATACCGATCACTCGTCACTACCCAGATCTGGGGTGCTTCTGATTGGATGAATGTAGAGATTTTGCGTAATTTCATAAGTCATCTGTCTAACATAAGCCTCAGTGTCCACAGTGATGGTGTTCATTGTTCAGTTATTTGCGCAATGTAAGTGACATGACATATGACAGATACTACGAGTTTGTTTCCTAATAACTAGTCCATCTTAATGTTTCTATCTTTTCATTGGCCCAACGCCCACCACTTGACCTGCAAATAACTGCCTACAAATAATGGTCTGCTCATGCGCAATGTCGTTCAACTATGTTTGATTGCAAAACATATTCTGTTCATGCGTAAAAGAAACCACGCTTTTCCTTCTTGCGTCAAAATGGCAGATCGCTTAGCTTCCCGACGATATTCATTAAAATCAATTGGTGATCGAATGATGCAATAATTATTGGACTCTGTTATCCTGAAATTCCGTGATTTGCCAGTGTCTCGCAGATCAATTATTAGCCTCAGCTTTCGGCTTCCGCAACAGTTAATCTTCTTGTCCCTAATATCACGATATTTTGCTCAAGCTCGTCCAATAATTGTCCGTTAATGTATTAATATTCGATGATCATATTTGCAAATTATAGAGTATCGTGTGCACTCCTTAATAGAACTGAACGCTCCACTACATGTATCCCTCACTTTTCAAGTCACCTTTCTCAATCTCTACTTCTGGTTATCGGAAACAATTCCTATCCGTTCATTATTCACATTGTAATCAAACTTCATTCTGATTTAAGCCTTTTTATTGTTACAAATCCGCCGCCTCGAAATACAGGAAAACGAAGAGCATGCGATCTCTCTGCTCCAAGTAGTATATATTCTCTGTGAAACTCAGCTAAGAGGAAAAGGCCTATTTCTTAGACCCATATATTTTAAAGGAAAAACGTGCCAAAGAAAATTTAATAACACGAGACGAAAAAACAGATTTACCGAAAGTCAAAGATGAAGTCAGCCTTTGACGCGCGACAAATGTTTACCTTTGTCCGCGGTTCCAGGCGAGTCTTCAGGCGATAAAGGGCGTTTTTGCCACGCCTTTAACCTTACCTTTGACGCGCGTCAAACGTATGTTTGATTAGCACTGGTACCCTTGTCAAATGCGTCGTCAAATATGTCTGAGATTTGAGCCAAAGGTGTGGAAAAGGCGCGGCAAAGTTATGTCTGAGATTAAAGTCAAATTCTTGCCAAAGGTCTGGTCAAATGGGGTCCGCCTGAAGGCTGCGCCAAAGGTGTTATCTAATATGTTTGAAATTCAAGTCAAAAGTTTAACAAAAAGGTGTTGCCAAATATGTTTGTTGTTTTTTTCTCCCCTCGCATCGCCCTTCTCGCTCGTCTCGCCCTTCGCGTGAATTCCTCGTCTGCTTCACGCTTCGCGCGAACGCCGCGGTATTGCCTCGCTTGGCTCATAAAGCGCTTGATATACAGGCTAGAATTTAAATTGACATTTCAGTCAAATTCAATTACGACCTGGATACCGTTTAAATAGGTGGGCAGATAAGAGGCTGACACTTAATCTTGTGATTTATTGTCCTGAAACCTCATTAGATTAGAAAGCTGAATAATGCCGATTAAAACTTTTTTAAACGCATAAAAATGATTTTTTAAAACCTTTTCACGATTTATTGTCTAAAGTACTTAATGCAGTCAATGGACAATCATAATGACTGCCGCAACTTTTTGAAGGACTATAAATGTTCCAGATAAACGCTGTTGTCACGGACGGCAACCAACAAAATAGTTTACAACACAAAAGCCAGTGCTAAAATCATGGTAAGTGAGAAACGTTCTTGATCAGGAGCCCGTCTGTCTTGATGTTATCTTTGCGAAGATTTTCATTGTAGAGTGCTTTTGATTCTTGATGTAACTGAAAGACGAACGCCATGTAGCTAACTTCATTTTCTCTGTTATAAAAAATTCAGTCATTGTGTTTTAAATAAATTTTTCTGCCCCACTCCCTTTACACTACGGTCCCTTTTCTGCAGAAAATCCCCCCTTTCTCTTTACCATTATCAAAACTTAAAGACCCGGTTTAGATGTGAAGCTCGGCGACGCCATTTGATCATGACTTGTGATATTTTCGGCACCGGACAAACGAACACTTTAACTCTATGTTATTTATTAGGAAAAAGTTATAAAAAAAACTTATAAACCAGCCCACAGTAGCGCCACTCTCGAGTCACTGAAATCAACACGCTCGACCAAATTACAGGAAAAGTTATTGACGTGAGCCGCACACACATTCCATTGAAGACTTTGACAGGGTTAGTGCGAAGTTTGAATTCAGATGTGAAAGCTTTTAAAACAGTAAATTAAATGTAATTCATTTTGTCAACAATTTGATGACTGATGCTCTTAAAAATAGCAGAAAAAATCATCCGCAGAAATGTTTTTGAAGAAAGAAAAGAATCCTGGGCTAAGCACTAATCGGCCTTTGAACAACTGCGCCCTGTAACTTGCGCCAGTAAAACAAAATGTTCTATTTACACGACCGACGCACTCTGGCCGATGCCTCCTCCGATTACAAGCACTAGACACCGAACCATACCATATTTTTTCAAAACCTTCTTTTAATGATACACAGTTTAAATAGAGGTTTCGCTGTACGCAACCCTTACGTTCAAAATATGCCGTAATCATATTTATCTATATCGCAACCACCCTTCCCCCTCAACTGCTACCTGTACGCCTAACAAACATATCGAAAGCACTCTCCTAAGCTCCGATTATCCCTAGTAATATGAAATATAAGCGAGCCATTACTTTTGCAGAGATGCAGTAAACCTCAAAAAAGGGCTTGATCTAATGTAAAATCCGCTGTGAAATAGAAAGGTTTTATAGTTCAAGAACCAGATTTAACAATCAGAAAAGCTCCCAAGCACGACATAAGTGCCTGTTCAAAGTTGGTTTCTGTAAGCTTTAACATATCAAAACAGCCATGAAATTTCAAGAGCAACTAGTGTTGTGAAAGTGTAACGGTCGTATTTTACTTCATTTTTGACTAGTATCTAAGATTTATTAACAGCCACTACACTTTTGACTTCATCTCTTACGTGCGTCAAAGGTAAAGCCAAAGTTACCAGCATATTTGACAACGCCTTTGATAAGCGTTAAAGGAATAGCAAAGCGTTGACGCATTTGACTTCATCTTTGACGCGCGTCAAAGGTGAAGTCAAAGTTGTATTACCCATTTGACTTTGCTTTACCGTGGTCAAAGGAGTAAGCAAAGGAGTTATATATTTGGCGGCGCCTTTGACGCGCGTCAAAGGAGAAGTCAAAGCCGATACCATATTTGACTTAACATTTGATGCACGTCAAAAGTGCAGTAAATCCAATTTTTCGTCTCGTGTGAGGTAGATTGTAAAGCAAAATTTCATTGGGTTCGATGAAAGGGGAACCCAACCTAAACTTAACGCGCGAGGAACCTGGCAAATTTAACAGAGAGGCTAAATTTTTGGTCCTTGGGGACAGGTACCGGAAACAGACAAATGTCATTAACCTTACATGTAGATTCTCCTTCTCATTCCCATTCTTTCGGTCTCGAGAACTTTCGGAGAAAAAAATGCCAAAAAAACGTGTTTTGAAATGCCGCTGGAGATAGTGAGAGCGCTCAATTGTCATAATTTGAAGCTGAAGCGGAACAACTGGATAAACTGGTGGATTATAGAACTAATGCAAGTAATCATCAGGCTATCGAAAATTGGGAATTCACTTTTGCAAACTGCACTTTGGAAGGAAAATGTGGCAAATCTCAATCTCTCAAATTTCATCAGCAACCTCAATTAAAAAGTTAAACAGTGATCGAAAGCACTTATCATCTTTGATCACTGCTAGTTTTACTTTCTTTTTTCCTGTGTGCTCATTTAGGCATACTTAAGTAATGACAACTTTTAAAAAGGAATACATTACACAAACATTCAAGGAGAACGGTAGCCAAGCACCCAATTTGCTTTGCAACTTTTTTTATAAACTAAGCATTAGCTTTGTTCAGATCGAACGTTATAGCAGGGGCGGATCCAGGATTTTTTTTAGGAGGGGGTGCACTCGTCTCTTGCTCTACTTCAACACCAATAAACCACATAGTTTTTTTTTTTTTGTTTTTTTTTTTTGCAGAATACCAGTTGTATTAGAATACCGCAGGTCATTTCAGGGGGAGTGCGCACCCCCTGCACCCTCCCCCTAGATCCGCCCCTGTATAGAGAGATGGAACAGAATACTTTCGCCAACGCAAAATAGTGTGTGTCAATCCGACATGTTACTGTATCAATTCAGATTGATGAATATGACTTTCGCATTTTGTACGTACGTTATAAATTGTATTATGCAAAGTAAACCAGTTAATCGCCAAGCTAAAAAAAATGTTTTGTTTCTCTTGCAAAAATTTGACGTATCAGAAAGCGCCCACCCAATTTCAACAGTTGCATGATTGCATACGCGCTTGTTCCTTTTTCTTTTTTTTAAACGATAGAAATGTTAAAAACATGGACATTTATTTTCACAATGATCGAATGCCTCCATTACAAAGGAAACTCATAGGAGAGAGAATAAGAGAATTTCATTGATTAAAAACGAACAGACTCAAATGTGTACGGCTTTTGCCGCATAGGCTAATTTAACCTTCAGCTGAAACAAGATTGCTGAAAAGTAACTTTCCATTACTTGGACAACAGTAAGTTGTACCGTCGATTGGACAACCAACTATAATTTTTGCCATGTTACGACATCAAGTCCATGTTTTGATCTTTTTTAACTAATAAAAATGATAAAACGAATTCCAAACAGTAAACGAAACAAGTTTTCAACATGAAACAAATACACTTCCTTCTCATCCTATACCTACTAATTCATATAGCCATGATCCTTAATATTATTTTAGCTTAATTCATAGCTCTTTTGTACCTTAAGAGAACGGTTGTTACTTAATTGTGATATCAGATTAATTGTAGTTGTAAACACCATTGAGACAAAAGAAAGAAAATGATGAAGATAGTTTCATTTTAGACCACTGTACAAAGCGAGATTTGAAAAATGTGAATGATATATTCTAGAAGGCGTTTTCGCTAGACGTATAATTGTCGTATCAGCTGCTGTTAGAGACAAACATTGCTTTGAATTTCATGGAACCAAAACATTTAGTTCTCATAGTAGACTTAGTTGAAATCAAAACAAATTAGTAAGGAGTAACAGTTTAGTCCCTTGAACAAGAAACTATTCTATTAATAATATAGATACCAATTTTGAACTGAGCAAATTTAAGAAATAAAAAGTCAATTATTTCTTATTGTAACAAAAGTAAACGCATGAATATTGCAACTTTAATAACGAGGTGGAGATAAATTACTATATTTTGACTTTATATTCTCTACGTTCAACTCCTTACGTTGACTAACCTGTGCGAAGAATAAAACAAAGTTTTTAAGCTATCTTTGTTTTCCATTTAAGTCGAACCAAAACTTTAAATCATGCACGTATTTGATATATTTGAGGATAATCAACGGTTGCAAATGAGCTGAGTATATTTAAACACCTGTTGCGTTCGAATTAAGTAATATCATCCTTTGATCTCTTTGTGGCGAATTAAGTCGTCATATTCTTCACACGCGTCAAACTGTGGCTTCTTACGCTGTTAACGATTTGAACACAAATCACTCCAAATAATCGACAAAGAACTGCTAAAATGAGAATACCGTTGCTCTTGCTCTTCCTTGTTGCGGTTTTCGTTAGTTATTTTTGCACAGGGGGTAAGTGTGAGCTTTGTGTGTGTTAACAGACTTACTTAGTCAGCGAAAGTTAGAAGATAAAGTTTATTGTCCATTTTAAGGTTTAAAAATGTTTGAACGTGTAGGGTGCAGTATTTTGCTTTTTTCACTTGAAAGGTTAAATGAGATAATAAACTAATAACAACTTAGGCACAAAAAAGGAGATATGCAATATCGCCGATTCTGCCAAGAAGTAACTATTGTTTTGAGCAGCGGCTCCGCCGCCAAATTTCACTCGCCTAATACACAATACCGCCAGCTACGCAGGCTATAAAATAAGCTCATCACAGAGTAGAAAAAACGTTTACAAGGCAGCTGCATTTAAATAAGAAAAGAAACCATTAATTTATAAATATCACCCATTTTCAAGTAAGTGATTGTATTTCAAAAATTGTTCTAATTCATTGCAGTGCTTTTCGCTTTTCTGTAAAATATTTCAAATGAATTGGTGCAAGAGCTCCACAACAATTGTATTAATTAATTATCCGTTCAGACACCCGAACCGTGAAGCCAAGATATAGCTCAGTTTCTATCGTCAGTGAAGCGCCTTTTTACCAGAAAGTGCCCACTTAGTAACTTGTATATGGCAGAGGTGTTGTGGTATCCAGAATAATCAAGGTCGAGGTGAGTGTTATAATCCTCAGCGTTTTTCATCGCTGGTTACACTTACCGAGTCCTTGATAATTTCGGATGTCAGAAACAAACAAACGAATCTAACACAGTCGAACCTCCATGTGCGACCACCTCCCATAAGCAACTACAGATTCAACGCCAAAGCACTAAATCTTTCCTATATCTCATTTACATCAAATAAATCCGACACTGAAAAACATACAAGGAAAACTGGAACACAGGTTTTCACACAGGATTAATGAAATTCAACATGCTTTGTAATTTGCTCTAAATTTGCAATCAACCTAAGGCAATAATCATCTTCTAAAGATGTTTAGCTTTGAGGTGGATGGGGCTTTAGTCTGATCATTACCGTTGGAACCTCTTGTAAACGGTCTCACCTTGTTGGAATCCCTCCTTAACGACCTCACCCCCGCGTCCGTCCAAGAGACCATTACTGTGACCTCTTTTTACGATGCCGGTTGTATATCCTCTTGTAAGCGATCACTTGCGCAAAGGTTTGATCTCTTTTTCGGTGAATGTGCTACACTTTACAAACTGTGCGAGGAATTTAAAAATCGCAACATCACGTGAAACTTCACATAATATGTAATTTAATATTACAATAATTCCAAGCTGAATTGAAGGTGAATTAGGCGTTGCCAATTTTGAATTTTAAAGCTTTACATTATCAAAAATTCCACGGGTCGCGAGACTCATTGAACAATTTCTAACCTCAAACGGCCGAATAAAGTTATTTTATTAGATGCTAAAATGTTTTATTTTCTTAACAGAGTGTAAAAACACCGCTTATTTTTCGAGAAGCACAGTTACGTCATCTTCCGAGCTTTCTCCTCAATTTTCCGCTGCGCATGCGTCTTTATCTTCTTCAACTGCATGGTGTCCACAACAAAACTTTACTGACAACGAGTACTTACAGGTCAGCCTTAATAATGAGTATTTGATGCCTTTGCTTTTGACTTTAAGATGCGTTTTTGTTTAATATACAACTAATTCAGTAAAGGTTGCCGTGGCAATTGTTGGTCATTGGCAATTGGGTATTGGGCATTTGGGCATACGGAACCCACGGCAATGATAAGCTTGGGTGACCACCAAACAAAAATTCTCGGTACGCAACTCTCCAATATACATAAACAACCTTCATTGAATCAGTATATATACTTAAATCAAGGTTGCTCTGGCAATTGCGCATTGGGAATTAGGGCATACAAAACAATACAATGATCTTCTCGAGTGCCCGCCAGACTATGGATTTCCAGCGTGCAATTACTAATGCCCAAAGCAACCTTTATGGAATCAGCTATATACCGTGTGGCATTAGATCTTTGCGGGTTCTTAATTGTTATGTTGTTTATTTGCATATGCGCCCAAACAATTACAATACCTTTGTACGCAAACTGTTGAAAATTGAGAAAATATAGATGGCTAGCAAGAAAAACCCTTTTAAGTGTTACCGGGTGAGCAAAGGGCGAAGTGCACCCATCACTTTTTATTTCACTTTTAGTTTCGTTATCTTCTCGCGCAGCATTTCTTGCTAGGCAGACGAACAAAAATAAGCTCCTGCACTAATTAAAAGCGCAAAAAATGTCCATGTACATTTACAAAATTAAACTCCCACAAAAACACACTTTAATACATTATCCTTCAATTTCACAGAGAGAGGAACAAAACTATTCGGAATGAAAAAAATATGCTCTGCTTTGTTCGTAAATTAAATACAGCGATAATGATGGAAGCAAATTGGCAATGTTGGTTTAACACATTGTTAGTTTCATCCAATACGCCACTTACACATTTCCCACAATGCACCTTACTTGCCCCCTAAAAATTTGCATAAGCATTGTTTTCAATTTCTTTTTGGACGGCTGTAATACCCAGGAGAAATGAAAAACAAATGTTAAGCAAAATTTGGCGGGGAGTGGGGGGAGGGGAGGCAAATAAGGTGCATTATGGGAAATGTGGAAGTGGCGTATATAAATAACTGTATCAATCAATCTTGTCGAATTTTGTATTACATATGTATTCTCTGCGAGGGTAAGGGTGATCAAACTGCTATAATGTTCATTGCCATAGAAAAGGCTGGCGCAGGAGTTGTGGTGGTGGATGGTTGATGATAAAAGTTGTGTTTCAAAGAGATCAGGAACGTGACATTCGCATACGAAGATCTATGAATGTGTCGCAGCTGCATTCGTCATTTTTTTATTCAAATTTCGAGACAATGTCGTCCATTCCTTGCCCCAATCCTTTTCTTGCACTAGGGGAAGATATTTATATTTATATTTATATTTATATTTATATTTATATTTATATTTATATTTATAGTTTTTACTGTTTCATAACCCAGATTGACTTAGGAGGAACGAAAGTATTAAAGAGGATAAAAACTGCCGGTGAAGCCAGTCCAGCAGTCAACCAAACTGCAAGAAACGTGACAAAGTTTCTGATTAAAGTCAGTGCTGACGGCGTTACATATGAGGATTTTGATGCGGTAAGGGGCTCTTAAGCTGACACCAATGGCTATAATGTCAGTTTTAATGTCATGATATGGCTGGTTTGAGCATGACGTCACGGAGGCCATGTTGTGGTAAAGAACACGATCATTGCTTTCCTTTAGGAACTAAACTCCATTTTTTCGTGTAAAGAATTCTTTTGAATTGACCGCCAACATGAACGCCTTGTCACGTGCTTGCAAACCAAGAATGTATACTGTAGTTTCTCGTGTCAGCTTATCGACCTTATTTGATCTTATTTGACTTTGTTGCTGCAAGAAAATAGGCATCAGAACTTAGGTTGTCAGCGCTCCGTCGAAACAAATTAAGAGCTTTGTTCACACGGCACCCCTCAAATTTTCGACCTGTTGCCACAAAATTTGTGCTCTTAGGTAATCCGTTCACACGCTATCCATACACAAAATTTAGACGCCTTGCGGCTCAAAAATTTGATCGTCAAAATCGGGGTCAAGTTTTTAATCAGAAAGGTCGAAAATTTGACCGGAGTGGTCAGCGGTCACCATAACAGTCTAAAGTTTTCTACAGCAAATTAAAGGCGTGGCTGCATGATAATTGGTAACTCAGCTGAAAGTCGTCATTTTGGATTTGCTAAAGTAGCGTTCTGCGCATGGGCAGATGGTAAAACTAGTTATTTAAACGTCAAATCCGTCAATCTCGTTCCCAGAGGCCGCGATCCTTGTGTGTGAAAAGAGCGAAAATAGTGAACGTCTCCGTATAAGCATAGTGTTCTCTCAAATTTTTCGGCGGGTGGAAACTTCTTCCACTGCCTAGGGATTCGTAGCCTAACTAAAACAAAAATTCCAGCTCTGAGTGTTTTGTCAAAGAAATTAATAATACTTCAATTAATATTTTCCATCTTTCAAACCAAAAGAAAAATGTTGACGCAAATTTCTGCCTTATTAGGAATTAAACAAGCAATTTGGGGCCAGCTTTCCGAAATTTTTTCTCGAAGGTTTGTTCGTTTGTTTTTGTTGTTCGTTTTCTTTTTTTTTTTTTCTTTTTTTTCAAGATTTCAAGCAAGCCTAAACCAGAAATAATAAAGAGAGAATGAGAGATTTCATGAAGCACAATAGTGTATTGGTGAAGAACAACTTAATTTTGCATAGTAATTTTTCAACATCTAAGTATCGCTGATAGTATCTTAACTATTATACTACACACATACTACATGCATCAGTTTACTCATAACATGATTCTTTTTCGTTATGACAAACATCACATTCAGTCAGTCAGTTAGAGCGTTTAAAAATGGGAAGGTGAAAAGAAAACGTTATTGGTCATTTCAAAGTAATAAACCAAGTACTCTATTTTATCATCTAGTTTACACAGGATGATTTTACGCTTGAAATCAGGACACAATACCTTCGCATAGTGCCACTGGATTTTGTTGGATTTCCTTGCATGAGGATCGAAATCTATGGGTGCAAAGGTATTAAATGACTCACTTTTGTTTTTGGTCTGTTCGGCTGATTTGTATGTTCCTCATAGCAGGCCTTCCTCCAACCACGTCAAACTTTATATTGCTAACTTTATGCACAAGATTTGCATCAGAGTGGTTTCGTAAATGGTAAGTATCCAGGGTTTCTGAGAATGTTATAAACGAGGGAGGGGAGGGGGATTGAATCGCCACAAACCACGGCCCATATTTTCAGGAGCTTTCCAAAAATGATTTCCCGACCGAAGATTCCGGTTATCCGATGTAAATGGTAAGTACACCTTATATATCTAAACTTAAACTTGTTGAACGTCCCTAGCGCTCGTCTGCCGATATAACTAAATCGTAACGAAACCTTTATGTTCTTATCTTCTTTTCTTTTTATAGCAAAGAAACAAAAATTGTGCAGCGTCGATAATGGTGGATGTTTACAACAATGTATTCAGCATTCTAAGTACTGCATTTTTGGGAAATGTTTCTTTAGCTGTAGCATCGATTCCCTTTGTACAAAGTGGGTGGAATGCAAATGTGATCCTGGATACAAACTGCTCAAGGACAAAACAAACTGTGCAGGTAATGAAGACTTAGGTGTTCAGCACCGTAAATAATAATGATATAGTCTAAAAACAGTGATATCACATATACTTTAATTTGTGGAACTTCTATACTTTAAATAATAACGTCACAGGCTAAGCTAGTGAATCACATCAATGGACACTTTGGATTTTTTTTTTTCCTTTCTGATAGACGTAAACGAGTGTGCCACCAATAGCGGAGGCTGCGATCAGATCTGTAACAATACAAAAGGAAGTTATGAATGCAACTGCCGCAGTGGTTTCTTGCTTTCTAGCGATAAACACAAATGCAACGGTAAGTCAAAAAATAGGGTCACAACAGCAATATCTGGTACACTTGTGGCACAATCTATCTTCTATATCTTCCTATATCGAACAATAAGGGCCACCTAACGATAATTTCCTCCAAAATACATTAAAAACACTTTCTAGACTATCCAGAGTACTTCTAGATCTCTAAAACTGCATTCTAAGCGGCGCCATAAAATTTGTCATCCTAGGGGAACTTGAGTCTCTTCAAAATTACTAGGGCTTCAGTATCATTTTCCCGAAAATTTTAGAGGCAATTTTAAGGTATTACGAAAGTGAGAATTTTTCTGATTTCTCTCTCCATCATATTTTTGAATCCGAACATTTCAGGTTTCCTTTTCTCTACTTAAAATAGCCTAACCTGGGGAGTGAGATGGGAAAAATTAAACTTCAGAAAATCGTAGGGAATTTATTAGAAAAGCTTCGAAAATTGTGCATGAATGAAACGACCATCTAGAAATTTTTAGCCGTCCTCAAGTAATAGAAAATTCTCCGAACAGATACATTAAACAGTTGAAGGATGCCCCTAAACAATGGCTGATGAACAAAAGCGTATCAGCTTCGTATAAAGTGTTAAAAACCTCCAGAAGCCTACTTTTCATCGTCTTGAGATGGCAGGGAAAGATTTAGCCTAAAAAATCGTGCAAGACAGTTTTTGCGTAAAGCAGTGTTATTCTAGACAACATTCAAACAGTCTTTAGTTTGGAATCTCATTCAAAATAAATGGCTAACAAAACAAAACTGGTCAATTTAATGGTAAAACATGGAAAACTTTAGGCAGAATCGTGATCCACGAAATAATCCAGACAGTTATTATAAGACTTATAACCGAGAATGTGTGAATAAAGGAAAAGACATCCTCGCCTCGTTCCCCCCAGAATTCAATAATAATTGTCAATTTGCTTATAAGTGAACAATAGCACCAATCAATGATACGAAACAAATAGTTGAAAATCATCCTACAAAAAGCAATGCATTCATCACGAGGCAGTCCGCGGTCACAAGGACAAAAGCCTCGTTCCAGTACAATCACTCTACAGTTACGAATATCAAGTACCATGGGTTAAAAGGAGTGGCATGCAAAGATCACTCTCTATTTGAACCCCTAGCTGTAGGATAAACACCAGAGTTCAGTAGCCTTTTCTTTACGTGCATCTGTTTACATGTCATTTTATATTTTATTATTTGTCGAGTTTTACCATTCTTTTTTATATACCTTCTTGCGGCATGGCACAGATGTGGATGAGTGTAGCGTTAATAAAGGTGGCTGTAACCAGTTTTGCCATAATACGTATGGAAGTTATTAGTGCTCGTGCAAAAATGGCTTCAAGCTTTCAGCAGACAATCATACCTGTAGTGGAAAGGTTATGCTCAAAATTGTATTCTTTTAATTTACTTTAAACTCACATTCTTTAGATATCGACGAATGCGCGGTGAGTAATGGCGGATGTAGCCATGGCTGCCAAAATCTACAAGGAACCTATCAGTGTACATGTCCAAAGGGATTTGAACTGGACGCAACGAAAAAGAACTGCACGGGTAAGACAAGAGTTAGTCTAACAACTATAAAAAAACAGCACATCGTTCATCGTCACTGTACCCTTTGGGAAGGTAATGATAGAGTCTAAAAGCAGTGATATCACATATACTTTAATTTGTGAAACTTACTTTCACTAGGCTAGTGAATGACAGTAATGGACAGTTTGGATTTTTTTTTTTTTTTGCCCTCTCTTATAGACGTGAACGAGTGTTCCACCAATAACGGAGGCTGCGATCAGATCTGTAACAATACAAAAGGAAGTTATGAGTGCAAGTGCCGCAGTGGTTTCTTGCTTTCTAGTGACAAACACAAATGCAACGGTAAGTCAAAAAAAATAGGGTACAACAGCAATACCTGGTACATTTTTGGCACAATCTATCTCCTATATCTTCCTATATCGAACAATGGCTGATGAACAAAAAAGTGTCAGCCTCGAATGTAGTGGTAAAAACCTCCAGAGTTCGGTCATTTCGATACAAAATCGTTTCGATATAAGTCGTTTCGATACGAACTCAAGCAGTGATATTACACAAAAATTTCGATCAATTCAGAACCTCCAGAAGCCTACTCTTGACTATTTTTCATCGTCTTGAGATGGCAGGGAAAGATTTGCCCTAAAAAATCAAGTGAGAAAGTCTTCGCGTAACCTACCTTATTCTAGGAAGCATTCAAACAGTCTTTAGTTTGGAATCTCATTCAAAATAAACGGCATACAAATCAAAACTGGACAATTCAATGGTAATCCTGATCAATGAAATAATCCAGACAGTTATAATAACCGAGAGTGTGAATGATGGTAAAGAAACCTTCTCGCCGTTGTATCCTCTAGGATTCAAATAGTCAATTCGCTTTCAAGTGAACAATAGCATCAATCAATCATAATTAACAAATAGTTGATAATTTTCCTGCACAAAGCAATCCATTCATTACGAGACAGTCCGCGATCACAAGGACATAAGCCTTGT
Source organism: Porites lutea (assembly GCF_958299795.1). Classification (NCBI taxonomy): domain Eukaryota; kingdom Metazoa; phylum Cnidaria; class Anthozoa; order Scleractinia; family Poritidae; genus Porites; species Porites lutea. The sequence continues at coordinate 21,514,586 of NC_133209.1, read as the reverse complement.
TCTAATACAAACACGTGACAGTTTAGAATACCAAATACCGTGGGTAAAAAGAAGTGGCAATTGCAAAGATCACTCTTCATTTGAACTCCTAGCTATAGGGCAAACACCAGAGTTCAGTAGCCTTTTACTTACGTGTATCTCTTTACATGTCATATATTTTATCTTTTCACTGTTTTGTTAATTTTTACCATTCTTTTTTTATACCTGCTTACGGCATGGCACAGATGTAGATGAGTGTAGCGTTAATAAAGGTGGCTGTAACCAGTTTTGTCATAATACCTTTGGAAGTTATTATTGCTCGTGCAACAATGGCTACAAGCTTTCAGCAGACAATCATACCTGCAATGGTAAGGTTATGCTCAACACTGTAGTTACTGGTAGAGTGAAACTTTTTGACAGCTGTGATATTGTGCATTTCTCAATAGGTATTTCACTTTCAATAAAAATAATTGATGGTATTTAGCAGTCTTAACCTGCGCACTTTCCAAATCCGTATAATTTCCAAGGCCTGAGCTGGTTGTTCATAAGGTGAATAGTCCTTTGTGGTGCATTCCCGCAGTGCGGTGAAATAGACGTTACACTGTTCTATATCGATCGTAGCTGCATAAATGTGCTATAAGTGCTGATCGAAACTATGACTAAGAGGTTGTTGTTAGAGGTAGAAAAAATACATTGCTTATTCATTAAACAGTTTCAGTTCTAAGGGATTTATTAAAGTTATCATTTTTTTGCGTGCAAACGCCTTCTTCTTCTTCTTGAAAAAGAAGGGCAAAACCCTAACCCTTTAAGCCCTAAGAGTGATCCGTATCTAAATTCTCCTTGTGATATAAATGCTTTTTAGAACAGATTGGTGATGAGAATTAAGGAGATGATCACACAAGATAGAATGAGTTGATACTTCAACAACTTCTCGTCACTACTTTAATAGGAAACGTATAGGAACAGCAAATGGGAATTTGAATTTTGATATTTGGGCCTACTCCTTATCATTATTTTCATTTTGAGGAAAGGAGAGCGTTGTGTTCTTTTAATTTACTTCAACTCACATTCTTTAGATATCGACGAATGCGCGGTGAGTAATGGCGGATGTAGCCATGGCTGCCAAAATCTGCAAGGAACCTATTTGTGTACGTGTCCAAAGGGATTTGAACTGGACGCAAGGAAAAAGAACTGCACGGGTAAGACAATAGCAGGTCTAACAACAATAATAAAAAAAAGCACATCCTTCAATTCGTCACTGTACCCTTTGAGAAGGTAATAAAACATTTTTAATAGCAGAAATTCTTAACAGTTGTTTACTCTAACACTCTGTTTTGTGTTTCTACTGGTATTACGCTATGCTCAACCTTGCTTCGATTAATGCCCAGAACATGTGAAACAATTACGATAAAAAAACTATTCAATAATTTTGAAAATCATGTATCTTTATTGTGCCCTAAATGATCAAAATAAAAAAAAAAAGAAAATGGCGTCACGAATGTCGTATATTTGGACCCGGGGAATGAAGAAATAAATACATTAAGAAGGCCAATATCCGAGAACATTTCCCTTTAAAAATCTGTTTTCCTTTGCTTACAGATACAAATGAATGCTTGCTTGCGAACGGTGGCTGCCAAACTCATTGTACCAACACCAACGGCAGCTATTATTGCTCCTGTTTACCTGGATTTGAGTTATACGATACACTCATGTGCAGAGGTAAGACAATAGAGGTATAAAAATATCTTTTAAGAAAATCTCTGAGAGACCAATACGATTACACAAAACGAGCCTTGTCAGAAAAACAGCCCTATTCTTTCCCAAAAGCTTTACTTGTTAGGTCAAAAAATTAATCCATTGTCGTGATATATAGCTCCCATACGGTGTAACTTGTGTCACCGCGTCGTAAAGAAAATCTCTAAGGCTAAGGCCAAATGTTGAACTTTTCAGCTGTGGGTTAAAGGGCTGTGTCATGGCGGTCTAGTTCATTTTTATTATTTAACAATTATTGAACGAGGTTAAGCAAAATATCGTGATTTGTCAGTGGCGAGCTGATCAAATAATTGATCTGCGAGACACTGACAAATCACGATATTTTGCGATTACCGAGTTCAATAATTGTTTATCATTCAATCGCCAAGTTTTTTCATTAATGAATATCTTCGGGAAGCGAAGCGATCTGCCATTTTTCACGCAAGAGCGATCGTAAGAAGGAGAAAAGCGTGGTTCGTTTACGCATTAGCAGGATATCATTTGCAGCCAAACACAGTTGGACGACGTGCATGAACAGATCATTGTTTGTAGGCAGTTATTTGCGGGCCACGTGATGGGATTTCAGCCAATGAAAAGGACGAAAAATTTGCATCGAATGATAATGCCAATTATGCGTCCTTGTTCGCTGGTGAAGGAACTAGTTGTTAAAATAAAGAAAGACACGTTTTCAAAAGCCACAATCCCAACCCGTTTTAATCTACTTTAAATTTTGTCCATCCCTACTTTTTTGTATTTTCCTCGTTGTTTGTAAATGTACTTTCTTTTAACGTTTGAGTGGAAAATCATGCTTGTACGGGAGTGGAACCCTTCACCACTGCGATACCATTGCTGCGCCCTTCCAATTGAGCTAACAAGCCAATTGGGAGCAGCTCATTGAGTTTCTTTGTTACAAACTCATTAAAGGATGACGATGAAGTAATAAATATAAGTTTATGATTAGTTCAACGTTTTTCTCAGATTAATTTGAGTTCGCTAGAATGAGTTTTGACCGACAAACATGTTCTGTCCGTCTTCTTTAGACTTTAAAAGCACTCAGCTATAGAAAGATATCAGGTTTGATGACACTATTTTATTTTTAGACATAGACGAATGCTCTCATAACAGCGACAACTGCAGCCGATCATCAACTGACTGCCAAAACTTTCAAGGAGGGTACGAGTGCAAATGCAAGTCGGGCTACAAATACATTCAAGGAGATAAATTTAACTGTGAACGTAAGCATGCCATGTATTTATATTTGTAGTGACTAAAAAGGTATAGTGTCCTTATATTACGGTAGTAACTCGTGTCATCATCTGAGTAACAAACGTGAGGCTAGCGGTGTGCTTCCCCCACTCTCTTCGCAAGGATTTGAGGCCACACCTAGAGATCGAACATGGAATCTCCCGCACAGAAGGCCGTGCACGAACCAACTGTACCAGTCCTTGCTACTACACTTTGACCTCAGTACATTTTATTTTACACTATATTTCAACAAACAAATCATTATTTATGTATTTATTTATTTATTTATTTATTTATTTATTTATTTATTTATTTATTTATTTATTCATAGTTCGGTCTTGCCCACCCCTGGTGGAAGTAGCGGGAACTTCTGTCAGCCCGAAAGATTGTTTGGTAGTTGATGCAAGGAAAGTTAATGACACCTGTACCTCCAGTTGTAAGGAGGGGTACAAGCTTCCAGACCCCAATCAACCTACCTTGACCTGCCTGGATACTGGGGCCTGGGACAAGGTTGTTATAAACTGTCAACGTGAGTAATGAAAAGGAAAATATTTGGTTATTTGCGAAAGTTTAGATGTACGTTGTCTGAGTATGTACAAGCTAAACTGTTTAATAGCATAAAATATTTATTAACAATATATTCTGATAGCAAAAATTCAAACCTTATTGAAAACAATGAGTATACAAGCAAAAACATACAAGCATATTTTCTAATACTCTGTATGGTTAAAAGAGAAAATTAAAAGTACATTTGAGGGACAGTAAAACAATAATCGGAACATCAGTCTTCGTAATGATGCTCTTTTTTCTGCTCATTAATTAAATTTCAAATTCTTTTACTTATTGTAAAATTAATGTCAGTTTGGCATTTGATCCCTGAAGTTAGGGATCCAAATGATGAAACGTATTTCTGAGCTTTATTTCATCATTTTCTAGGCAAGAGCTGCCCTGCATTACCTCCAATTCAAGATGGATTACTTATCCCAGCTTTCTGTGCGGTGACTGGGAATTTTTTTAACCAGTCCTGTCAGTACTCTTGTAATCAAGGTTACAGTCTAAATGGAATCTCTTCTAGGACCTGCCAGGCTAACGCTGAATGGGATGTTAAGGCAATTCCTAAGTGCGATAAAGGTAAAAATAGACCTTGTCACGGTTTTCGAGGCCATCTTGACGAGTAGGCAAACGTGTGAGAAATTACTGTGTTTGTATGAGAATCTAATGTCGAATAATTTCCATGAAACGGCTGTTCTGAATAAATATGACTTGTAAACTAAAGCTTCAAAACAAAGGATTGTACTTAAAAAAAAATTGGGGACGTACCTGTGCTTAAACTTCTCCAGAGGCTTGCTTTAGAGTTTCCATATATTTGTCTCTAATTTTTCCCGGGACTTTCTTACAGGCAAATGTACAGAAAACTTAAAAAAGTGGTTTTCCCTGATAAATCGATCATTCATGCACCACTGATCTTTCGATCGGTGCTGTACATCCAGCCTCTTACGGTTACTAGAGCGTTGTGTAATTCCAAATATCAGCATACATATACCTTTGTTTACTACGGCATTTTCTCCTCAGCATTGTTTATTTCAAGCTTGTTAACGTAAGGCACTCTCTTTGGCACGAAACCACCGTGTAGATAAATCGTTCTTCCCTGATAGTCGCTGAAAACATTTTTATTGTAAGCTAAAAGTCCTGTAGTTGTGACTTAAAGATCATGACAAATAGAGAGCATGCGATGAATGGCCTGACTTCCGTCATCTTGAGAGGGTACAATATGCAATGCAGCGTTTGGCGGAAAGTTGAGTTGACCTGCTGCATGGTCTTTAGAAAGAAATTAGCTAAAATTACCTCAGGTTTCAATCCTACGGTAGTTTAGCTGGAGGTCAATATCAGAGACAATGCTATCAAGGCAAAAAAGATCACTGAAAAAAAAAATCTTCCTCGTTTTTTGACCATTCATTGGTTCGTCTGATTCATTTTATTTTACACATTTACATCACAGTTTAACAATCAGGGGCACCCAACGACAATTTTTGGAAAATATCTGTTAGGAAGACGATTTGAGATCTAGAATTTTCTGAACATTTGTTGTAAAATTTCTTGCTTGCCTGCCTCTCCAAAAATTCTCGAACATCTAAAAAATGGTATTAATTGCCTATTTTTAACGGATTTTTACCCAAAAAAGGTCACCTAGAATTTTCGGGAGCCTTTGTTCTGGCTGAAATTTTCGAAAAGGTATGTTTTGATCCCTATCATGAATTTTCGCATCACTAGACTTCAGCTTTCGGCTAGGCAATCCGAACAGATGAAAAATTTCTAGGGGATAAAAATATGCCTATATCTACCGTTTCAATACTAAAATACGTTCAACATTGCTATGTTTAAGTGGTTCTGAACTATCATCTCGTTGGGTGCCCCTGAAGAATTACAGATTCTCTTGAATACTTCATTGGTTATTGCTGTATGGAATGTGTGTGATGGCCAAAGTATCATCTGCTTTCGAGTTGGCCAGCACCTACTTTTGAATAAATTAACATAAACGATGTTGAACACAGAGTCATTAACTGTATACTGACCGAAATCTCCTATGACTCTTTTTCAGTGTACCCGAAGCCTTGGATCTCATGCCCTGATGATGTCATCGTCGATCTCGCTCCAAATAAAAATACCTATGACATTACTGCACTGCTTGGGCAACCTCAGTCTAATGTGCAGAATATTCAGTTGTTTGCAGAAGAGCACCGTAATAGCCTGGTTTTTCCATACGGTCTAACCATACTCACATACGTCGCCAGCAATGAAGTTGGTACTACCGCAAATTGCACGACAAATATTATTGTTCAAGGTAAGCATGGGCGCGAAAACTATCAGAAAAGTTAATAAATCGATTATAAAACCTTCAAATGATTTTGGAGAATTACTGAAAACTAATGCACATCATAATTAAGTGTTTTCCGTCCCAGCAAGAGTATGGGTCGTTCACGTTCCTAAATGAATAATGTGCGAGGTTGTCTGTTGGAGGGTTTAAACTGTATTACCATGTCACACATGACGTTCTATGCTCAAACCGTTTTAGGGCTTCTCGGCCTTCTACTTTCACATTTTGTGACAACACCCTTTTTCACTTTACAACACGTCCTTTCAATGATATATACCCTGTGGGAAGGAAGACGGGGAATTCGGGCAAGGGAAGGGTAGGGTTATGCTTGCCTTGTCCCTGTACGACGTTTTCCCAGTCCCTCTCGGTCAATACACTTCCGAGGCGAACGGTCCCGAAACACTTTAGTCGCACGGAATAATGAGGCCCACGGACTAGGCAATTAAAGCACGGTGACCAGATGAAGTATTGCTTCTTCTCAGTACATAATAAACATACTAGAAGAATAGAATGCCAGACAATATGGACCGTTGTATCCATCTTATAACCAAGAATGTTCCAAATAGCTGTTTATTCAGGAACATCGGAGAAGTCCACATTCAGTGTATGCGTAATTTTACCAGTTATTCCGTTGTGACACATACTGGTCCTCTTTTAACTTTTTTTTTTCCTTAATTGCAGCTTATCTTACTTGATTTGCTTTACATAGCATTTTCTCCATGCACACTAACAATTTCATCTCTTACATAGATAAGCAACCACCTAGCGTTGTCTATTGTCCTGACAACATTTATCAGTTGATAGTGGGTTCGACCGCAAGTGTAACATGGACACTGCCAGAATTTTCGGACAATGTTAAAGTGGTTAAAGTCACATCAACAAAAAATCCCGGAGACACCTTCCAACTTGGATCCACCAACGTTAAATATGATTCTTTTGATGATGGTGGTAATACCGTGAGCTGCACCTTTTCTGTGACGCTCAAAGGTGAATGTGTTGATAGTTTACTGTACCTAAATCGCTATGTAATGAAGCCAGTTGTTCCATTTTAAACAAAAACAATAACAACAACAGCGCCTAAAAAATGCGATTTACTCAAGTTAGATTTCTTGCAAGAAGTAAATCTAAAGTGGATGGGGTGGACAAATTTTCCTCTAAAACAGGAAACCGGGTCCTTTACTATAGAAATCCCTCATAAGTAAAAAATTTGAAACATGACAGAGTGTAATCTGTTCAATATCATTAATCCAATTCTACCATGGAAAGTTCTTAAAACGAAATAGAATGAACTTGGGTCATGGAAAATGCCTCCTTACCTCATAGCATGGTATGTCCCGTAGGCTACTTTAGTCAGCAGGAATCTAGTCCAAACTGCACTCAGAAGTGCCCGCCACAAACCAGCACCAAAACAAATGGCTCAAAAGCGTGCACCGGTGAGCAAATACATGTACAGATGTTCTTAAAAAATCTAATGAAGATGCACGCAGGTTTCAGTAAAAACAAGAATATATCAAAATGACACAATCGTGAGAAATGCACTACTAGCGAAGGTCTTTGAGCTCCGTCTGATATGATGAAGCTACATGCAATTATAAGATGCTGCAGCCGTTATAATTATCTCGTGATTATTGTCGCCTGCCTAGATTTTGTCCCAAATTCAGGAGCGAAAAGCAATTTTTCAAACTAATTACTCACTAATTGGACTGAATATAAAACGAAGCCTTAATTACTATTTTGTCACCATAAAATCATTGTTCTCCATTAAGAAAGTCTTAGCATAGCGAAATGAACCGGTTTGAATTTAAAGCCTAAGCGGTATGACCATCCCAAACTTTCCACTACGAAAGTTTAACTAAAATTTTCTAACTATTTTATATTAGTAAAATCCAACTAGTGGTCTATTATCAATGCTACGTTCTGATTGGTTGAGCTACTGCTAGGCTATATGTTACAGCTCACTAGTAGCGAAAAGCGCCGGTTTTTTGGCGGCAAAAAAGGATTAAAGTCTAGCTTCAAGTTGTTTTGTCTCTATATTTTTGACCAACTAGTTGGATTTTACTAAAACAATTATTCCTCTCGCCCTCATGGGCTATTGACTCAGAGCCCATTCGGGCTCGAGGAATAATTGTTAATTAGCCATTCGCAATACTGTTTCATTTGTTGTACAACTTTTTTTGCTTTTTTTGTTGCCCTTTTTGTTTGTTATTTAAACAGCTAAAAAGTGCGAGAAACCTGCAAATCCAGATAACGGAGTACTCAAGTGCGAAAATTATGGGCAAATGATGTTTTGTACAACTACCTGCAATCCTGGTAAACAGCCATTCCAATACACATTTGGCTCAATCTGCAGTCAATCAACTTTAAAATGGCAGCCGATACCGGATTGTGTGGGTGAGTATACTTAAGTGAGTAAGGTAACTTGCCACGTAATTTGCATTTGCCAATTGCCCGATTATACACAAAATGAAACCCAGACTAGATGAGTCACTGCTTTACTTTCTTTAGCCCCAAACCTACGGTCTAAATGAATTAAGACTAAAAACTATGTCGTGAAAATTTTACATTCGGTTACTGGTTTATTTGTTTCTATGATAGAAATATCTTTAAAAGAAATAAACAATAGACAACCACTATATACAGGAAAGTTTTTTTCTTCGTTCTTCATGCTTTGGTCTTCAAGAAGGTCCTGGACATATTTCAGAAAGAGAGGGAAACCTGTCCGGCTTCGGGATAAGCTTTATATTTTATAATTTACCTTAAAGAAAAAATTACTGCCAATGTAAATTGAATGGCTGACATTGAACGATGAATCTACTATTGTACTTATTTTATAGACGCTGTTCTTTTGCCTGACAGCGGAGTTTGTCCTGATGGAAAAATAAAGCAAGGCACCTTAGCGTCAGCGGAAAACTATGTCAAATATTGTGGTGGGTAACGAATCATCTGGGCCCTCGTGGAAAAGTCTTTTGCTATCCGAAAGGGTGTGGTTTTGGTCACTTTAATACCGTCATATTGTATTTCCCTTTTTTGCAGTGAGTTGTCCTCATGGAATGAAATATGATAATGCACTGAAAGATTGCGTGGTATGTCCTTTAGGCTACTATAGTCAGCAGGAATCTAGTCCAAACTGCACTAAGTGCCCGCCACAAACCAGCACCAAAACAAATGGCTCAAAAGCGTGCACCGGTGAGCAAATACATGTACAGATGTTCTTAGAAAATCTAATGAAGATGCACGCAGGTTTCAGTAAAAAGGAGAATATATCAAAATAACACAATCGTAAGAAATGCACTACTAGCTAGCAAAGGTCTTTGAGCTCTGATATGATGAAGGTACATGCAATTATAAGGTGCTCCAGCCGTTATAATTACCTCTTGATTATTGTCGTCTGCCTAGATTTTGTCCCAAATTCAGGGGCGAAAAGCAATTTTTCAAAGCAATTTTTTTTTTGAATACTCACTAATTGGACTGACTATAGAAGGACGCCTTACTATTTTGTCACCATAAATTCATTGTTCTCCATTAAGAAAGCCACTCAATTTTCAGGAACTCAAATTAACTCAGCTATATTTAGATTCCTAGTAAAGAATCTTTCAACGAATTTTTGACTGAGTCATTATTGGATATGCGTTTGTCAGATTTGTGCGATAAAGGAAAGTCGTCTGCCGATGGATTTGACAATCCTAACCATGATGCCTGCCATCTGTGCTCCATGGGTTTCTATCAGGATCAGTATGGTGCTACGAGCTGCATGCAATGCCCCAGTGGATTAACAACCATAGCAAAGGGTTCCACCACTCGGGACGATTGTGGAAGTATGTGTTGATATGTTATTCTTGAGCTTTTTGCACTTTAAGCGTATTCATAACGGGCTTTTTTGTTTTTCAGAGAGTACGGGGAAGGGGAGAAAATCCTCTGCCCACCTCTACCGCCACCTACATTCCGTAATTCTAATAGGCTTTATTATTCATTCAAAATATATCCCCAATTCTGATTTGCTAAGAGCACACGCATAATTCACCATAACCAGTTACTGATAACCAAATTTGGAAGAATTGTGTGTTTAACGAGGAAATAACGTCGAAAATTCAGCCCGCTACAGGCTAGGGCACCGTTACCGAGAAGACCTGTCTAACTGCCTGACTATGGATTCCTTATGCCCACAGATATTCCGTCAGTTTCTTCTTTTGGACCACCTTCCATGGCAGTCAACGTGAGTGAGAACGGCAGAGCGGAGTTTGTGTGCATGGGATCTGGACCCCCGGCACCCACCTTCCTGGTGAAAAAAGTAAAACCAGTACCAGGTAAGTTTATTTATTTATTTATTTATTTTCATTTATTTATTTATTTATTTATTTATTTATCTTCATTTATTGCTTATAGTTTAGCATCTTTTATTAATATAACCAAGAAACCTGTGGGCAAGGTACGATGGGGACAAGGCCGCCAGATCAGTAAAGCATAACCACACAACCACTAGGGTTGTCCTTCGCAAGAACTACCCCTAATGTCAGTCTGTAAATTGCATCAGGAGCTGCATGTAACTAGGAGGAGATCGTAATAATCAACTTCTTTATGTTAAATCATAAGCCTAGGAGTTTGAATTCTGTGATCTTGTCTAAGAGATGTACTTTCCGAGACACACGAAGTGACGTTTAACCGTCATGTTAATTAACCAAAAAAGTTTTTTTTCTTAATTTCTCCTTTTAGATGGATTCGGTGGACCTCTGAAAGTAGATGAAATAAAGCCGGGTAATGTTGTGACAGGAATACGCTACGTTATACTTAGCACAACAGAACACGATGAAGGACTGTACTCCTGCACGGTCACTAACAAGTTTGGCTCTGATACCAAGTATCTTAACTTGTATGTACATGTGCATGTGGATTCCGGTGGGAATGGTTCTGGTTCAGGTAAGGGTGGGATAAATATACGTGTTTATTACTGTAGCAAAGGGGGCACTCCCAAAAGCAACGAAGATGCTCATCGGAAAATTAGAATTGAACCCCTGACAACGACCAATCTGGGCACGGCTTAGGT